>NW_008336853.1:371366-407592 GCF_000622305.1 Nannospalax galili | reverse complement strand
GTTAAAGGCCAACCTGTTTAAACAGGGAGTTCCAGGCCAGCCCCACTATAGGGAGACCCTGTCTCTCAAAAGGCCAAAAAAAAAAAAAAATTACTCTTGAGAGTTGAGTAGCTGCAAAGGTTCTGTATGTTTTCTATTTTGATCATGCTGTTTCTCGAGATGACCACATCTTTCAGAGGAAATGAGTCAAAGCCACTCGGGCTTGCTTTTCCAGCTGAGCATGTTCCGTTTCAGTGAAGTAATGAATGAACTTGCCCCCCCCCACCAGCCTACAAACAGCAAACAGAAGGGACCTCCACCAATCAGCAGGCACTCACGGCTTTCCAGTCGCGTTCAAACCGGCCCACAGTAGGCCAATCAGTGCTCCAGGCTCCGCCCCGCAACGCCAGGGGCCCTAGCCAACCACCAACCCGGAGGAGCCAAAACACAGAGGCCAGCCAATGGCACGGCGCCCCACGGCGCTGCGCTCCGCCAATGGGCGCGGCCCGGGGCAAAGGGAAACAGAGCGGCCGGACCCGCTGCAGGATTCGAATCGAACGTCCGTCCGGGAGCCGGCAGCCGGCCGGGCGGCACGCTGGCCAATCAGCGGCCGCGACTCGCGGCCTCCGAACGTTGAGACACCCGAGGCCCCGCCCCGCGCTGTTGTTTGTGGTGTCGGCCGCGGCCGCGGGCGCCGGACCACAACATTCGCCGGGCGGCGGCGGTGCAGCGAGCGCGAGCCCAGCGCGGCCTCCCTGGGCCGCCGCGGCCGGAGCCATGTCGGTGAACATGGACGAGCTGCGGCACCAGGTCATGATCAACCAGTTCGTGCTGACCGCGGGCTGCGCGGCCGACCAGGCGAAGCAGCTGCTGCAGGCTGCGCACTGGCAGTTCGAGGTGCGCGCGCGGGGGAGCGGGTGCCCGGGGCGGGGGAATGCGGGGATACCATTCCGCGGGGGCCGGTCCCGCGTGGGCCCGGGCTGGGGGAGGCCGAGGCGTCCCCGCACTCACGCCGCCCCGCGCTCACGCCGCCCCGCCCCGTGTTTGTCCGCAGACCGCCTTGAGCACGTTTTTCCAAGAAAGCAACATTCCCAACAGCCACCACCACCCCCAGATGGTAAGTGTGGCCCGGGGACCGCGCACGCGACCCGGGCCGTGCGGCTTCGGTGGGGCCTGGGAGGGGTGGGGGAGGAGGGTCCCGCGCGTGCGTGGGGCCGGGTGCACAGCCCACACGGGACAGGACCGCTGTCAGCCGCGGCGGTGACAGCCATGTTGCCGGGGAGCGTCGCGCCGCGAATGTAAACAAAGAGCCAAAATGTCTTCCAGGAAAGAGCGTTCCCAGGCCGGCGCTGGCTCGCCGAACTTTGGGACGCGCCTCCGGGCTGCTGGATCTGGGCCCGAGGCCTGGTGTCGGGCTCTGCTCCCTGGGCTCCCGGGTCCTGGTGTTGGCGAGGTGGGGGCGGGGGTGGGGCAGGACAAGCAGGGACTCTGGAGCTGGGTTGCAGATGGTGGGGAGGGGGCTCGACGATAACCAGGGAGCCGGGGGAAGGGGACTGAGTTGGGGTATTTGTGTGAGGATGACAAGCCCAGACAAACGCGCAAAATCCACCCTGGTTCAGGAAGTCCAGCTCTACCCACAAAGGTATGCTGGCCCTTCCAGAGCCCCAAGGGAACATACCCTGTGTGAAGGATATACAGATTTTGACCCAAGATAAGACCAAGAATTCGCTTTTAATCTCAGAATGTTAAGAAACATACAGTTCAGGAAACAGAAGTGGCTCAGGCCTGGATTTGTTTTCTGCTCCTTCCACCTTGGCTCCTGGCTAGAGCCTTTGCCCTCCTGGCCAGGGGGTATCCTGCTTTCTTGAGGGGCAGGACATCCCTTCACCACCCCACCCCTAGTTACCTATTAGCTCTCATCTAGTGGGAGCCCAGTGGTGGGATGGTAAACCATTATTCCCCCCAGCAGGTCGGCTGTGGTGCATTTTTGGTATTTTGCTCTCTCCAGGGCACAGGCTGGACGTGGCTCCCTTCTGTGTCTTGTCCTTGGCACCGTTTTTCTTCCAACCAAAGAAGAGAGGGGTCTGCCTTGACTTCAACTGGCTTTTCTCTTAGAGTGGCTCATGCCACGTATGAATCAGTACAGTGTGACATTTGAACTGGCTTCCTGAGCCTGGGATCACCCAGGATCACCCAGGATTGCCTTGCCTCCAACCCCATTCAGATCCTTGAGATTTGTTCCTTCCCACTCAGAAAGGCACAGCCTTGCTGAGGGGCCTGAACCCAGGAAGCTGGCAGGCCCCAGCCAGAACTGGAGTTTTGTTTCGTTCCTTTCCCCATCCCCCACCTCTGCAAATCCCGGGGTGGGGAGGTGGGGGGTGGGTATAGCCCCTTTGGAAGCTTCACTTGGGGAGAAGGCTTGTTTTGTAACAGACATTATAATCAATGCGTCCATCAGGGACAAGTACTGGGTGCTTCGTCAACGCAGTGGAGAACAGACCTGCTCTCAGAGTTGGTGCTTTCTTGAGAGGAAACAATGGAAAAAAATTAAAAACTTTGCAACTCTGCACTTGGGAGGTTGAGGCAGGGGGAATACTATGAACTCCAGGCCAGCCTGGACTACCTAGCAGGATCCTGTCTCAAACACTGGAGCCAGTCACCACAAAGTGGCAATAAACAATTGTTCCTAGATTATCACATTTGGAGGAAACTCCAGGGTGATTGGGGTCCCCAGCTGTATTGAGGGAACTGGACCTAAGAAGGGAGTTGCAGAGAGAAGGACTGTCGCCATGCCAGGACAGTTACTTAATACTGGAAGGACTTTAGACAATCTAGTTCAAGTCCTTGGGTTTTCCAAAGCGGAGAAGCTCCAGAGAAGCCCAGGAACTTACCCAGCTCACCAAGGCAGGTGGGCACAGGCCCTGTTAGCGTTCTAGGCTGTTCTCTGGAGCAGGGTGGCTGTTGAGCCAGCCTCTGGCTTGGAGGACTGGGGAAGTCAGTCACGATGTTGTGATGCAACTGGCCTCCACCCCGAACCCCTCATTCATTGTTTCCTGCTGCTAAGAAGTCAGGCAAGGGGGGGGTGTCTGGTGGGGGCAGACCTCTGGCTGAGTCCTTTGGCCTACCCCCTAAGACCCTTAGAGCAGACCCTGGTCTGAGCTCCCTAGAAGCTTTGGCAGAGATGGTGAGGTGGGGTCCCTGCCTCAGTTGCTTGGTTTGCCTTACAGAGTCCTGGGCTTCCTTATTTCAAGATAAAGTCCTAGAATCCTCTTGTGTCTCAACCCCCCCCCCTCCTTGCCCCAAAGCCCTGTGCTTGGGGGGAGGAGCCAGTGTTGCTAAAATTAGGAGAAACTGAAAGGATTTGGTGGCTTCCTGAGAAAGGGAGAAGAGGCTCTGAGGTCAGAAATCAGCTCTTGAAGCCTGTTCCCAGACACTCGATCAGAGCCTGCTGGGTTCTGAGGCTCCCACCGCTGGATGTTGTGCTGGGAGCCCAGGCCTGGAGCTGCCCATAACCCACAAATGTGGAGTGCAGCTGGGCGGAGACCAAGTGCCTGGGCCTGTATTCCTGGGGTCGCAGGAACTCACTCTGACTTCTCAACATGTACATCCAGTCATGACTTGCCCCTTGGGCCTCAGTTTCCTCATTTGTCATATGGAAAACAGAATTCAGCCCACCATACCTTGTGGGAAGTCCAGTGGAGGCAGCCAGGGCTCCCAGGCCTGTTGGCTGTGAATGTGGTTGAATGAAAGTCCAAGAAAGTGCAACTTTTCTGCAGCTGGTGCAGGGAGACCCAACACCCTGGGGACCGTGAGGGTGAGCGGTGGGAGAAGCCAGCTGGCTTCGCTAGCTGGAGAGGCACTGGTGTCCTGGGTTACTCCTTGTCCTTTCTCTTTAACTTGACACCTCAGCTTTGAGTTGGAGGTAACTGCTGCCTTCTCATTCCCCTCCCTGTCATTTCCAAGCATCACTTGGCTTTGATGACCCGGTTGGGTTTTTCCCCTTCATTGACTCTGGAGGAGATGGGTCTTCCTGTCCAGTTGAAGTTGCCTGTGGTCTGAACAGTGGGAATAAAGTGGTTCTGGGAGTGTGCAGGCAGCCCTCACCACACCTGTGCTCTCTCTCTCCCCCCAGATGTGTACTCCCAGCAACACCCCTGCCACACCACCGAACTTCCCTGACGCCTTGGCCATGTTCTCGAAGCTTCGCACCTCCGAGGGCCTGCAGAGTAGCAACAGCCCCATGACTGCTGCCGTGGCCTGCTCACCCCCTGCAAACTTCAGCCCCTTCTGGGCCTCATCCCCACCCAATCACCAGGCGCCCTGGATCCCGCCCTCTTCCCCCACCTCCTTCCACCATCTCCATTGCCCACAGCCCACGTGGCCCCCCGGAGCATCACAGGGAGGCACCCAGCAGAAAGCCATGGCAGCGATGGATGGCCAGAGATGAGACTGGATGCTGCCGGGCACTGGGCTGGAACAGGGGGGCAGTCCAGGGTTGTGGGAACACAGGAGGGCTGGGGAGGGGGGAACTCAAGAGGGTTGGAGGGGTTTCCTGAAGATCGCACTGGAAGATTTTATAAAAGAATTTTTGTGGGTGGGGGGACAGTAAACGTCCTGGGCCACTTGGGATCCTCAGGAATTCCTCTTTGGGCAAGTTCCCCCCCCCTCTTTTTAATATATAATATATATGAATATAAATTTAGCTAATGTATGTGAGGATGGGGCTTGCACACCTGGGGTGTTGGGGTCAAAGGAAACTGGTCAACAGACTCCTTCCCTGGTCAGTACCCCGTCCTCTACTCAGTCTAGGGGAGTGAACAAACGGTGCGTCACTGGGGAAAGAGGGCTTGTAGCCAGGTGGCCATACTGCCTCCTTTAGAGGGGACACCGGCCATCAGGAAGCCTCTCCATGCTCTCAGGAGATGGTGGGGGGAGGGGGTCCCAGAGGAGTTGGAATCATGGGCCTACCACCCATTGCTGCAGGATCCCACCCCTGCTCCCGGTGGCTCTGTAGCTGTTGTCATCCTGTCCCCAACTGGGTGTGCAGGCTCGTAAGACTAAAGAGCTGGCTTGGGTCAAAGGCCACCCTCCGATGAGTGGGGACTTGACTGTCCCATCCCTTGATGTCCCACAGGCACCTAGCCTCTCCCTGCTGTGTGTGTCCAGGTCAGAGGACGACAGCTTGGGAGAACCTGCTTTTGGATTGAATTCCTGAATTCAAATCACATCTCACCAGGGTGAAATTTTAACTTAAAAATTTAAAAACGAGACTTTTCTAACTTCCCTGGTTTCTGGTGCTTTTATTTGCCTTGGTAGGAAAAGCTGTGTCTTTGGGGTTCTATCTGTGCTGTGGTCAGAGAGGGGCCATTTCCATTTGGCTAGTGTGGCTATTTCCTGACAAAGGGTACCTGCCCCGGGGTGTCAGTTGATACAAGTAAGGGCAAGTCCTGTCCTTGCTGTACCTTTCTCCAACCTTTTATCCTTGGATCTCTCGGCCTGGAAGCCATTTTCCTGTGCCATGGGCAGGGCTGCTGTTCTGACATGGGGTTTCCCTGTGGATGGCTCCCTCAGGCCCACCTCCATGCTTCCCACCTGTACTGGATCACTGTGGGGCCTGTTGGATATATAGCCGTGACCCAAACATCAACCAAGGCTGATTGGGAGCCGCAGGTGCTGGCAGTTCCCAAGCCAGCTCCCTGTTCCCCTTGGTGTTCAGGTGGGTGAGGTAAGGTCTGCTTGCCTAGCTGTGGCAGCAAGCGCCTGCCGTGTAAGCTGGGGTGGTTCCTGGAGCCCTGCTTGGCAGCACCATGCCCAGGTGAGTCTTAATGCTTGCCCTTCTGCCCCTCACCTCTCCTGTGGTCTCCGAGGGACCAAGTGCTAGGAAGCAGAACTGGGGTGGGGGCCTGGGAAGATGGGGACCAAAGTGAAGTGAAACTTCTGGGGCCCAGTCGGGCAGTCGCCCTGCCCTGCCCCTTGGCTTCTCACATCTTGTTTTTCTTGGGGGGCACCCCCCTGGTAGAGCATTGCAGTGGGCCTAGCTGTCCTCCCCTGAATGTGGCACATGGCTGGGCCTGGAAGCTGGGTTTGTCCTTTTCTGTTCTGGTTCCTGGTTGGAGCCCCCTGGGACTCCCAGCCACACCCCTACCTCGGCCACCTGTGTTTTCCCAGGCTGGAAGGGGAAACCCCTGGCAGGCATGTGGGCAGCCAGGCGGACTCCCCCAAAGGCTGCTGGGACCTGGGCCAGGGTCCACTCAGGTGTGGGGCCAGCCTCAGGGAAAGGGTGAGGCAGCCATGCCAGGTATGGAATGGTGGAGGCTGGCCTGCACAACTTGGAGAATGTGGCTCCTGTCCCTTTGTGGGCGTGGGGCAAGGCCTAGGCAAGGAGAGTTGGCTGCATCTTCCTGTGAAGCTTGTGAATTGGCCTCTAGACCTGGGAAACTGAGCCGTCCTGACATTTCACTGCCAGAGAGGCCAGGGTGAGAGAAACAGGAGCTGAGGGAGGTGGGGCTCTGTTGAGAAGAAAAGGGCACATGGTTGGGGGTGCCCACAAGGGGCTGCTAGCCAGGCTGCTCCTAGTTCATGCAGCCACAGGCATTACATGATCACAGAGTCAGGATCTCAGGAGACTGAAAAAAGAGTGAGACCATCCCTTTCAGGGGGGCACCCTCCACAACATGGCACCCCTAGCCAAGCCTGTTAGCCCCCACAGTGAGAAACCCATTTCTTGGCTGTTTCCTGCCACTCTTCCTGTGTGATTCTGTCGCCCCCTCTTCTCACACCTCAAGGTGAACATCTTGCCCCAGACATCGCTTTCTCATGTGAGGGAGTGATGGAAACTGGGTTGGGGGGAGCCCCATCTCCTGCTCTGCCTGTCTCATTTGGAGGTGAGAATAGAAACTTTGTTTTGAGACCAGTTTTTGCTGTGTAGCCTAGGCTAGCCTCCTGAGAACTGGGATTACAGGTGTACGCCACCACACCTGCCCAAAACTGCTTTGATGATTCAGGGTTTCTAGGGGCCCAAGTTGAGGCAGTCTTTTGTGGACCCCTGAGATCTGTTTGGAGGCCCAATCTGAGATTTTGCTGGATGGCAGTGGTATTGGGGGCT
This sequence comes from Nannospalax galili, assembly GCF_000622305.1. Classification (NCBI taxonomy): domain Eukaryota; kingdom Metazoa; phylum Chordata; class Mammalia; order Rodentia; family Spalacidae; genus Nannospalax; species Nannospalax galili. The sequence goes on along the minus strand of NW_008336853.1, from coordinate 400,508 downwards.
CACCCCTTAGAGTTGCTCCCCTCTTCCACCTGCCCAGACCAGGGGCTTGGATGACTCTAGGATAGCAGAGAGTTCTGGCTACAGGCGTGGGACTGGGTGGAGGTGAGTAAACTGGTCTGAGTGGCCAGCAGGAACAGGACAAGGAATTGAACCCATTGAACCAGAATCAAAATCCTTGCTCCCCTTTCTCTCCATCTTCCTGGCCTTGGCCGTGGCAGCCCTGCACAGGGCCCCTACATCCAGGACATACTTGCAAGTGGCCATCCACAGCAACCCACCCAAGGGGACGGTAGAACATGGTGAATGGAAACCTTCCCGGTGGGCGTGGTGGCAAGGCTTCTCCTGAAGCAGCTTCTCAGGAGCTGGTGGGGAGCGGCTGGCAGCTGTATCATCAAGTGAAGCTAGTATACAAGACACCATGGATCCCAGCCTACCCAGAATGCCCCAGGCCAGTCCCCCAGACTTGAAGACAGAGTTATAGTCAGATAAACACTGATAGGGTGTCCCCAGTCTTGAAGGCAGAGCTACTTATAGTCAGGTAAACACTGATAGGGTGTGAACAGGCCCCAGCCTGTCCCCAGGTTCCCAGAGCCAGGTCTGGAATATTGCCCCAGCTATCCTCCCTGCCCGGAATAACACTCAGCCCTTCCTGAGCCTCAGCATCTCAGATCAGCTCAGTGGGGCCTGAGTTCTAATTCTCCAACAGTAACCCAGTAATCCATGGAAAGTTCTGCCCTTTGGACCTGAAGGCTCAGGGCCTCTTGGCCAGCAGGAGCCACATGGTCACTCAGAGAAGTCTCATGGAACCCAAACTCCTTGACGTTTATTTCTAACTCTGTTCAGTGAGTGGTAGTAGACCTCGACCCTTGGGTGGGTTCCTCCAGCCCCTCGCCAGGAGGCACATCCATGGTCATGTCCAGCCCCTGTTGGCTGCCCTCCAGGCTTGCCAGATCCGTGGGGCTGGATGGCGAGGCTATATTCAACTGGGAGAGACGCCCCTCAGAGGAGATGGGCCGGACTTTCTTTTGCCGTGAGGAACCTGCAAGACAGGAAGGGCTCAGTGTGCTCTGCCTCGTTCCCCATCCCCACCAGGGTCCACTTCAGCTTACACAGGGAACTGGGGAACCCCATTAGCCAGGCTGATGGGCTGGGACACACAGAATAAGTGTTGGTAGACACTCCTGAGCAAACTTTTTTTTTTTTTTCCTTTAGTTTTTTTGAAACAGTCTCCCTGTAGCCCCAGCTGGCACGGAACTCACTTGCTATGTAGACCAGGGTGGCCTCAGTCTTACAGAGCTCCCCCTGCCTCTGCCTCCCAAGTGATGGGATTAAAGGCATGTGCCACCACACCCACCCTGGGCAAACTCTTAAGGCCCTTACAATCCTTCTGAATGGGGGGGCTGGAGAGATGGCTCAGCGGTTAAGAGCACTAACTGCTCTTGCAGAGGACCCTGGTTCAATTTCCAGCACCCACATAGCAGCTAACAACTGTCTGTAACTCCAGTTCAGAGGAATCCAACACCTTCTTCTGATTTCCGCAGGCATTGCACGGCACGTGTGCACTTACACACATGCAGACAATACACTCATACACATAAAATAAAAATAATAAATAAGGGGCTGGAGAGATGGCTCAGTGGTTAAGAACACTGACTGTTCTTGCAGAAGACCTGGGTTCAAATCTCAGCACCCACATGGCAGCTAACAACTGTCCGTAACTCCAGTCCCAGGGGATCCGACAGCCTCTTCTGACCTCCACGGGCATTGCATGACACAGGTGCACTTACCTACATGCGGGCAATACAGGCATACACATAAAAATAATAAAATTAAAAATAAATAAAATAAAAATAATCCTTCTGAATGCACAGTTAGTAATAACTGCCCTTCTGTAGGGATCCAGAAGGAACCCACCTCTTTGATAATGCTTCCTGATAATTTAGAGGCTGTTTAGGCAACATTCACACAGATAAACCCATGAGTTTTTCCATTTCACTCTGGCTCCATATTTTAAGTGATCCTCAAGTAGACAGTGGGATGTCTGAGACAAGGCAGCTAAGCTCCATGGAGGTTGCAGAAAGGCTCTCTAACTCCATTCTCCTTGGTTACCAGTGCTGGCCCTGGAGCCAAAACTGGCCTTGAATTCTAGTTCAGCCAGTCCCTATGTAACTTCAACTTCTCTGTGCCTCAGTTTCCCTTGTTGTAACGGGCAGTCGTCAGTCCCTACCACTTAGTGTGGGTACACGAATTAAAATTGGTTCATAGTTGGGGCTGGAGAGATGGCTCAGTGGTTAAGAACACTGACTGTTCTTGCAGAAGACCTGGGTTCAAATCCCAGCACCCACATGGCAGCTAACAACTGTAACTCCAGTTCCGGGGGATCCAACAGCCTCTTCTGTTCTCTTTGGGCATTGCAGGACATGTGTGCACTTACACACATGCAGGCATAACACTCATACACATAAAATGAAAATATTTTTTTTTTAAATTGCTTCAGAGGTGGAAAGCTCCTAAGTGGTACCTGGCTAGTGAGAGGCCCTTAATGAAGATATGGCACTAGGCCAACCTACTTTGTTTCCTGTCCTTTACCACATGCTCCTGCTGAATGCAAGGAGGCAAAGCCAGTACAGAACCTGGAAGGCTCTGGGCTCTGGTTCTTAATTGGGGGTGGGGGTGCTGTGTGAGTGTTGGTATCCTTGGCTCTCCTGCAAGCATTTGCAAAATGCTGTGTGTATTGAACTGCTAGAGGAGATCATCTCACTCTGTTAGATTCTCACACAGCCCTGCCTCTAAGAAGCACTGATCTAGCACTCCCTTGATGACAGGTGAGGAACAGGTCTACACTGGGGGGAGCCTGGCTCAGTCATCTGCTAGTGACCCAGACGCCTACTTTCATGTTCTAGTAAGGGCCCCAGGCCTTCAGTGGTAGAACCTTGGGGCCCCTAGCTCCCTGACTTTCCATCTGATCTAGCCCCCAGAAGACCAGGAATTCTAGGGGTTTTCCAGGTCTCGAGGCAAAGAGGGACAGCTCCAAGATAGGGTCAGGGTAAGAGATGGTGGTGGGTGTTGGTCATGTCCTGGACCCACTAGCCATTCAGGGACCATGAGCCTGGCTCTCAGAGCTTCTGTGAACAGGGAAGGATTTGGGTCTGGTGCCAGAGACCTGGGTGTATTGCTATCCCTCTGTCCTTTTGTGGAAAGTGGAACACCAATAGTTTTCACCCTACAGGTCTGGAACATACCACATATTCAGTCACTGGATTGTCTTGCTCCGCCTTCCCATCCCATCCTTTGGCTCCTAGGCCCTTGCTATCTCCATAGAAATGAAGGCATAAACCAGCACGGGCAGGAAAAGAGAGCCTTGTGGGTAGTGTTCAGGTCGCCTGGAAGGTTAAAAGAAGCTACCTGGGTTGTTGGTCAACATCTGTGCACTCTGAGGCCGAGAGGGTGGCAGGCTGCTGTTGCTGAGGGACTGTTGCCTGTGTACGTGGGGTCGGGGCTGCTGGGGCTGCTGGAGCTGCTGGAGCTGCTTGGACTTGTGCTTCGTCATCCCTGGAGCTGATGAGGGCAGTAGAGGAAAGGGTCAGCACCAAGTAACTCTCAGGGGACACATGGGTGATGGGGGAAGTGGCCAGCCTGAGCTGGAGTGGGGTCCTTTTCAATTTGAGTTTATGGCTATGCCCCTTAGAAGTGTTTCATTCGTCTACATGTCCACCAGTTCTATCTGTCCATCTACTGTCTCCAACTCATCAGTCCGTCTATCAGTCTATCCAGATTCTCTGAGGACCTACACACATCAGGGTAGGTGCTGAATGAGTTCTGGCCTAGGCTTGTGGTTCAGGAGGGGGTTACAACAGAAGCCTGCAAGGCACGATGGGAAATTATCAGCTGTATCTTCCAGGTGTGAGAAGTTGGAAGTGGGCCTTCAGGAGCCTGGGAGATCACCCCATGTTGGAATTAGATAATGGTATTTTGCCGAATTTTGAAAAGTTAATTAGGGCTTGGCGATGTTGATATAGAGAACAGAGGTGGAGGCTGGAAAGCTCAGCTATGGTGGTGTGAGGATGGAGTCCAGAAAGAAGGGATGGGCCCCACCACCCTGCTGCTCCCTGCCTGCCAACAACCACCTGGCTTTCGGGAGGCCCAAACATTTAGAGAAGGAAAGTACTCAGGGTCCAGTGGCCCAAGACATTCCCAACCTACCAGGAGATACATGGATGTCCCTTGGAACCCAAGTGCACTCCCTCAAGGAACTTGGGGCTACCTGGACACTCACAGTCTTTGGTCAGGATGCCTGGAAGCCTCGTATCCATACGTCCTTTGTAAATGTGTCCGTCAAGGCCCAAGATATCAACCTCATCATGCTGGGGAGAGGCATGCATATTGGTTATCATTATAACATCAAGAGTAACTTCCAGGAAGGCCTGGGGTGCTCAGAACCCTCCTTGGGAGCAGGGGCTTGGGGGCACATGCCTTTAATCCTAGCAAGTGGGATACTTGAGACAGAAACCTTGCAAGTAAGAAGCTAGCCTGAGCTACATAGCTAGTACCAGTCCAGTCAGTGCTACATATAGTAAGACCCAGTCTCAAAAAAAAAAGAAAAAAGAATCCTCCCTGGAGTCTGTGCTTTGTACCAGGCCAGAATGCAAAGTGGAATGAGGTGGGAAGTGGTATTCTGAAGCCTGGGGTGGAAGGCATATAGTTTGAGATCATCCTGGTTGACATAGAAAATTCTAGGCTAGCCAGAGCTACACAGTGAGACACTGTCTAAAAGAGGGGAAAAAAATTAAACTGCCCCAAGGTAGGCCTGGAGGTGCAAACCTGTAAATCCTAGCTATCTGAGGGGCTAAGGCAGGAGGGTCACAAGTGCAAGGCCTGTCTGGACAACTTAGTAGTGAGAAGACCATGTCTCAATATAAAAAGGGAAAAGAGGTTAGGGATGTAGCTCAGTGGTAAAGTGCTTGCCTAGCAATCATGAAGCCCTGGGTTCAATTCCCAGTACAGGGAAGAAAAAGGGAAGGAAACGAGGGAGGAAGGGAGAGGGTCTCAAGGCAGAGGACTAGGAATGTGGGGCCTGGCAGGGCTGTCCTCCCATGGTCCCCAACAGACCTTCATGGTGATCTGGATCTCCTCCAGTGGGGACAGATGCTGCATGCGGTTTCGGCGGTAGGGGTAGGTGAGGGTGTGGCTGCCCCCACAGCGCCGAGGCACAGTGGAGTAAGTGTAATCTGCTGAATCTGCGCCCCTAGGATGCAGACACAGGGGGTCATTTTGAACTACCAGGAATGTTACCTGGAACATCTCTATGGTGGCAGGACTGGACAGAGGACGTGTGCTACTCCCTTGAGGGGTCTTCCAGGAATCTGGGTAGGGATCCAGGGACTGGCAGGTGAGTGAGCCTGGGGGCCACACACACCACACACAAGCAGCCCTCTTACACACACACTCTTATAGTACACCCTCACATCTCTCTACGTCCACACCCTGGGCAAGCAGAGGCCTGTGTACCCCTGGACTCTGTCCCCCTACCGTTTGTAGCAGGGGTGGTCGAGGCACCGAGCTTGTAGCAGCTCTCGGATCATCTGGCTGCTGGCCTTCATGGAGACTCCTAAGTGGATCTGCACCTTCTCGATGTCCATCAACACCTTGGAGTGCATGGTGCGCAGTCGCCCCACACCCCTCTCCATCTGTGACAGGTCACCCCGAGGGAAGCTGCCACCCAGCTTCAGGCTGTGGGGCCGAGGCGGAGGGGAATAGATCAGTCCAGACAGAACCCTGGAGGCACATTTCTCCTGGACTTTGTGTCCCAACTTGCTTTGGCTCCAGGCCCTTGTTCTGCGGAACTCTGTATGAACTGAACCAGCATCTATGATGGGCTAGAGGCCCACAGGCTCTTGGCCAAGGACTGAGGGCCACTGGGCAGTTTGGCACCTATGAGGCAGACTTGCTGAGCAAAAGCAAAAGCACTCTCCCCCAAATAAAATAAACAAAATGTAATTAAAAAAAAAAAAAAACCCCAATCTAGTGGCCTCCATCCTGACCCTGAGCAGGAGACACTCCCAGGGTGTCCTCTGGAATCAAATCTGTCCATCTCCCACTCTAGCCCTGCCCAGGGTCCCACTGTCCCATACTTGCGGCTCTGTTGGCGAACCTGCTCTAGCTCAAACACAGTGTAGGGCCGGATGGAACGGTGGCCAGGCAGACCAGGACCCACAGGGGTCACAGGGATGACTCTGGGCAGGAACAGAGAGGAGGGTCAGGGTGTGAGAATCCCACCACTCAGCCACACCAGCCACCTGATCCCATGTCCCACTGCTCAGTTTGATTCCCTAGGAGGGACGAGGGACAGATGCAGACCCAGGACAAGAGGTGAGGTGGGTGAGGATGGGGAGATACGTTCCTGCTGTGCTGCCCCATCCCGGGCACCAGCCACAGCCAGTGAGGTGTGGGCACTTACTGTCCAGTCACAGGCATCTCCAAGGGACGATCACAGGAGAGGCAGTGGAAATGAGCCAAGAGCTGCCTGTCAGGAATGGGATGCACAGAGGGTGAGAACCAGAGGGCTTGGCCCATTGTAGGACAGGCCAGCTGGCAGCTCAATTCATACGGCAGATCCTGGCCCCGCTTCCCGGGAACTCACCTGGTCCGAGCGATCCCTTACACACGTCCTAGATCTGACATCTAACCCTGAAGTCTGCAAGGTTTCTCTGGACCAGAGGGTACCTCGTGTATGGCTCTAGTGCCCCCTCGTGGCCAAGGATGGGACTTCCTCGGTCAGGTTCCCAAGGGGCAGGCTCAGTTCTTAGACTTTAGACATCTCCCGGTCCCAGAAACCCACCTCCTCCACTCCCGTTCATTTGAAGGGAGTTCTTATAACTCTAAAATGCAGTCCCTCCGCTCATATGAAAGCCCTGGGCGTATAGGCCATGCGCTCTTCGCCTGGGGTTGCACAGCCAGCCGCCTGCTCTGCCCAACAGAACCTGACAGCCTCCCCAGAGTCTTCCCAGCCCCACCTCCGCATGGCGGCTGCCTCATCCGCCTGGTAGAGCGGCGAGCGCTCTTTGAGCTGCTGCTTCAGGGATTTCCAGCGATCCTCCAGCAGTTGCTTCACTGGGTCCAGCTCCAGGCGGTCCAGCTGGGAAAGGGACACCTGGTCAGCGTTGGGGAAGACGGCGAACGGGTCCTGGGGGCAGGACCTTGGCAGGGGAGAGCAGCCCAGCCCACCCTGCGTCTCCTCTCGCCTTCACCTTGCTGTCCATCTCCGCCAGAAGTCTGTCCACCAGCTTCTGCCAGTCTTGCTCCTGTCCACTCATCTTGGCCACTAGTTCCTGCATCATGTGGTTCAACTGCTCCGTGGTGGCATCAAATTGGATCCTGCTCACTTTAGACTCCAGGTCGCTCTTGTTGGCTTTCTGTGTGAGAGGGTGGCGTAGGAAGAGGTCTTCCTTCAGGTGCGCACCCCATTCCCTCTGCTGGCCCCGCTCCCTGGCTGGAGAGAAGGCCGGACTCCTGTGGCCTGGCACTCACCACATCCATCTCCACGAACAGGTGCTCCCTATCGGCCTTTTCCTTCTCCAGCTTCTCTAGACCGTGGTACAGCACCTAGGGGCCCAGGAAACAGAGAAGAACCAGCCAGCAGCTGAAGCAGGGGTGGATGGGTGGGTGAACTTCATTTCCCCCGGGCGCCCTGTGGCCACTCACCTCAATGTCCTTCTGCTTCTGCCGATGGTCCTCAATGAGGTTGCTGGTGGTGATGTTCAGCTTCTCACAGTCACCCTGCACTTGCAGAATGGCGCTTTGCACGTGGCCCAGCAGCTCCTCGTCCTGCAGCAGGATTGAGAGCGAGGATCTCTGAAGCTGCTGGACCAGCCCTTCTTTAGAAACACCACCAGGGCTGGAGAGATGGCTCAGTGGTTAGGAGCACTGGCTGCTCTTGCAGAGGACCTGGGTTCGGTTCCCAGCACCCACATGGCGGTAACAACGGTCTGTAACTCCAGTTCCAGGGGAATCCAACGCCCTCTTCTGCCCTCCACAGGCATTGCATGACATGAGTGCACCTACCCACATACAGGCAATACACTCATACACACAAAATAAAAATAATAGAATTTTTTTTTTAGGTCTTTTTGAGACAGGGTCTTCCTGTAGCCCCAGCTGTCCTGAAACTCACTATGTAGACCAGGCTGGCCTTGAACTCACAGAGATCCGCCTGCTTCTGCCTCTGCCTCCTGAGTGCTGGGACTAAAGGCATGTGCCACCACGCCCGGCAGAATATTAAAAAAAAAAGAACTTAGAGGGGCTGGAAAGAAGGCTCTGCGGTTAAGAGCACTGACTGCTCTTACAGAGGACCTGGGTTCGATTCCCAGCACCCACATGGTGGCTACAAACCGTCCTTAGCTTCAGTTCCAGGGGAACCTGAAGCCCTCTTCTGACCTCCTCTGCATTGTGCACATACAGGCAATACACTCATACACATAAGATAAAAATAATAAAATATGAAAAAATAACTTAGAATGCCACCCAACAGCCAGGTGTTGTGGTGCCCACCTACAATCTCATCAGGAAGCTGAGGCAGGAGGATTGTGAGAAGTGTGGGCTATATAGTGAGATGAGACTGTCTAAAAAAAACAAAAGGCTGGTTTAGTAGGTAAAGGTACTTGCTGCCAAGCCTGACCGTGACGACTGAGTTCAATGCCCAGGATCTACATAGAAGAGAACCGATTCCTACAAACTGTCCTCTGACCTCCACACATATGATGTGACATCTGGGCGTGGTAGCATACATCTTCTTTTCTTTGAGACAGGGTCTCCCTGTAGCCCCAACTGGCCTGGAACTCGCTATGTAGACCAGGCTGGCCTTGAACTCACAGAGATCCACCTGCCTCTGCCAAGGTGTGGGCTACCACACCCAGCTAGTAGCATACCTCTTTAATCACAGCACTAGGGAGGCAGAGGCAGGTGGATCTCTGTAAGATCAAGGACAGCCTGGTCTCTATAGTAAGTTCCAGGACATCTGGGGCTATAGGGAGACTGTAGCTCAAAAAACCAAAACGAACCGAACAGCCAAACAGCAAACCCACCAACCAAACCAAACTCCCATCCAGCACACTGTTCACTTCAGACCCATCCACCCTTCCTCAGTACCATTCACTGATAGTTGTTCCCCAACCAGATGTGGTCACCAATTCTCCCAGTCCCTTCCTCATGGACTGGCCTCAAGGGACCTAGGGTGATCGAAGAGGTGACCAAAGCTCAGATGTGATGTAATGTCTCAAGGCTTTGGGAAGTGAGGTATGGGTGACACTCTGAACCAAATCTGAATTCCTGTGTCCAGAGGGCAGAAGTCAAGATCTTAGGGTGTTCCTGTCCCCCACCAACAAGGCTGCCCACTGGGGGGAAAACTAGAAGGGTAAGAAAGACTTGCATGTGACAGGAGACAATGTCTCCTGAGGCAGTTCCTATGTCCTTGTGATTCATGAATGGCATCCTTGCCCCCCTGGCCAACCCACTGAGTCTGCCCTTCCATAGTCTCCTGTCCCCAAAGCCAGCTATGCTGCTGTCCTTGCTATGACCCTGTGGAAGGACCATGGGCTTTTGAGGGATCTGGCCAAAGGGCCCCACCATGTAAAAGTGACTCTCAAGCTCACACACCCCTTCCTGGAGAGTGCTGTCAGCCTTGCGGTCTCCACTGGGGGCCACGGGATGAATGCCCTGTGTGAAAAGGAAGCAGAGATTCACCTGGCTCTGGAGCTTGGCCTTCTTGGAGGGCCGGGAGGCAGCCAGGGTATTGACCATGTCCTGCAGCTGCTCGTAACGCTGCACCAGCAGGCTGACCTGATGACCCAAGTCCAGACTGCAGGCTGGGCAGGTGGCCTCGGGGTCAATCTGGCCAGGCACCAGGGCGGTTGTGGACTTGTGAGGGGTCATGCTCAAAGACAGCAGTGTGGAGGAGGAACTCAGCATGCTCTCGATGATGGTCCTGAGCTTGTCTAACTGGATGCAGGAGAGAAACGAAGAATGGGGCAGGTCACAGCCATGTCTAACTATTGGTGTGAGTGGCATTTTCTGCCTCTTCCCTGTAGTGAGAACAAGGCACATAGAGATAGTCCATCTCAGCCATCAAAATAGTTCCATTTTTCCAAAAGTGGGCATTATTTTTAAATTTATTTATTTTTATTTTATGTGTATGAGTGTATTGCCTGCATGTGTGTAAGTGCACCTGTGTGGTGCAATGACTGCAGAGGACAGACGAGGGCCTTGGAGCTCCTGGAACTGGAGTTATGGGCAGTTGTTAGCCACCATGTGGTGCTGGGACTTGATCTCAAGTCTTCTGCAAGAGCAGCAGGGCTCTTAACTGCTGAGCTGTCTCTCCAGGCCCAAAAAGCAGGCATTATTGACAAAGAAAACCATCTATGGGAGGGAGGTTTCCTTCAGTCACTCTATAGGTTCCAATGTGAGGACACACCTCCTGTGGCGACTATCCTCACTACCCCCATAAGGGGGACTCTGATGACACACAGGCTCTCCCAGATGGGATATGGACAGTGGGCTTGCACATGCTCTGTCCTGCCTGGCATATAGCACTAACAATAAAGAGGTATGGAAATGCAAACACTGCTGCAGGGAACTCTCGGGGTCTGGGAGTGCAAGCCCCTTCCAGGCAGAGCTGCTGGCCCTCCTGCTTGCCTCCATTTCCCAAGTTCTCAGCTTGTTACCAGTAATGATTGTTCCTGAGTGGATAGCTGGATTCAAGAGCAACCAACGTGGACCTGCCAGGGATGCTGCATGGCTCCAAGAAGGAGCATAGCCAAGCAGCACCGTCCCCCTTCCTAGTGGGCAGTGAAGCCAAAAAGACTTTTCAGGGCTCAGAGCAGCTATTTGGGATTGAGTGTGAAAGACAGAGAAGTTATTTGAGGGTAGAACGGAAGAGAGGAATGTGGACAGGCCAGGAGGAGTGAAGGAGGAAATGCACACATGCACAGCCAGGCCCAGGAAAACCAGAGTGGGGTCTGCCTCAGACTGCACCAAACTGCAAGTTTCCTCTCTAGCTCTTGGTAGGAACATGCTCAGTGCCTCTCCCTCATGCCCTGGGCTCCTAGAGTCTGCAGCTTGCTATGGAAGGGCCCTGTACCAAGGCCAGTGCAGCAGATAGATGGCTGCTGGGGTGGAAAAAGGCATGTCATTCTCAAGAGTAAAAGAGTCTTCTCAGAAAAGGTGGGTGACTCACTGGAGTCTTCAAGAATACAAAGTGGCTCTCTGAGTAAATTAGGGCGGGAAAGACAGCTCAGAAAGAACAGTGCAAGAAGGCCAGGTGGGCGGTGTGGGTGGGACACTTCTTCCCCGAGAGGCTGCAAAAGAAGCAGGAGCCTTGGTGCTTGCCTAGGAAGTCTGAGTTCCATCCAGCCCTGCAAAAAGAAAACAAAAACAAAAAGCCTGCAAAGGAGGCTAGGGGGTTACGGTGAGGGGGTGGATTGTCTCCTTGTTCAGTGTGGCCCTGGGAGGCCCTGGAGGTTGCCAGCTCAGATGTGAGCTTTGGACTGGCTGGTGACCTGTGAGTCTCTGAAGCTCCTCCCATACCATGCTAGACAATCAGCTCAAAAGTCATGAGATTCTACAGGCCGTCCTTCGAGGAACTTCGGACGGGGAGAATGAGGGTATCACCCAGTAAATGAGCACTGTCTGGCACACAAGGCCTTGAGGTTGCTATATCTCCAGTAACACACACACACACACACACACACGTGAAATGACCACCAGAATAAATATTTATAAGTCATATTTCAAATAAAAATCTAGTTTTCTGGGGCTGGAGAGATGGCTCAGCAGTTAACACTGGTTGGTCTTACAGAAGACCCAGGTTCGAATCCCAGTACCCACATGGCAGCTAACAACTGTCTGTAACTCCAGTTCCAAGGGATCCAATGGCCTCTTCTGTCCTCTGCAGGCATTGCACCACACACGGACACACAGACACACACAGACGCATAATTAAAAATATAAAAATAGGCCAGGCATGGTGGCGCATGCCTTTAATCCCAGGTTGGCAGATCTCTGTGAATTTGAGGCCAGCCTGGTCTCCATGTGAGTTCCAGGACAGCTGGGGCTACAGGGAGACCCTGTCTCAAAAAAACCAAAATAAATAAATAAATAAATAAATAAATAAATAAATAAATAAATCTAAAAAGAGAAAGGCTAAGTTAGGGAGGGTATGGAGAAACTGCAACCCTCAGACATTGCTAATGGTAATCTCCCATGGTGTGGTCACTTTGGAGAACAGTCTGGCACTTCCTCCAATGATCGTAGTTACCATGACAACCAGCAGTTCCATTCATGGAGAAATGAAGCACGTTTACACCAACACTCGTACATGACAGTCCATAGCAACATTACTCTATGAGCTAAGAGGTGGAGATGACCCAGATGTTCTTCAACTGATGAACGGATCCAGAAACTGTGGCATAGGCACACAATAAAAATGGATGCCGTACTGCCCATCCTTGTTGCAGCCCCTACCTCAGTGATGCTCCGCAGCGTGAGGAGAGTTGAGCTGCATGAGGATGGGACTATCTAGCAAGGGAGAGGGACATGGCTGTATTATCATGATGGTTTCTCCCCTACTCCTGCACCCAGGTCTAAGAAAGAGACAGTAGGCCTGGATGCTCTGGGACTGGGAGACAGGGCGAGTACCCTACTAGGGTCTCTGGAATCTGTGCCCCAACCCCTCCATGTTTCTGAGTAAAGTATTGGCCCACCACGGTCTGTGCATGAGGTGGGTGGAGAAAGGTGGAACTGTTCCTCCAGGCCCAACAGTTACCATGGAGCCAAGAGAGGCAATAAGCCTAAACGAGTTCCTGGGACTGAGTTGGGGGGTGGTTATTGTCTCACCCCTGGCTTCAGGCTTGAAAGGATCCATAAAAACACCTGTGACCAAACAGTACTGTATTTTGAAGAGCCTTGGAGGTCAGTGGGGTGAAGGACAGAAACTTACAGCACTGCGTGGAGAGAGCTAAGCACTTCATTATGGAAGTATAGCAATTCAGTGCCATGCTCCAAGTGTCCGTCCCCATTTCTGCAGACGTGGACACAGACAGAGGCAGTGAATGGCAAAGGAGGAACATGTGAATAGGCAATTGCAGTTCAGTGTCAACTGGAACTGTGGTGTGGGAAGGTCTCAAGCTGAATCTTGAAGGTCAAGGGGAAAAAAATGCAAAACAGATACATGATACAGCATGGACAGACCTTGAAAAGAGACCACACTGGCCAGGAGTGGTGGCGCACGCCTTTAATCCCAGCACTTGGAAGGCAGAGGCAGGTGGATCTCTAAGTTCAAGGCCAACCTGGTCTTCATAGTGAGTTCCAGGTCAGCTGGGGCTATAGGGAGACCTTGTCTCAAAAAAAAAAAAAAAAAAAAAAAAAAAAAAAACACCAAGCCAAACTAAAAGAAAAAAAAAACAGCAAGAGATGGATGATGATTGATAGATGATAGAAAGCTCATGAGTGGTGATAGGTGGGAACTGTGGCACAGGGAGGATGTAGGGGACAGACAGGACTTTCTGTGTGTATGTGTTTTTGAACAGAGTCTCCCTGTAGCCTCAGCTGGCCTGGAACTCACTATGTAGACCAGGCTGGCCTCCATCTCACAGAGATCCACCTGACTCTGCCTCCCAAGTGATATTAAAAGTGTGCGCCACCATGCCTGGCTAAAAAGGTGAGTTTCGATGTGAATTACTGAAGGAAAACAGCCAGTGGATAGTGCTGGGTCCCATAATCTTCAGAAATCTGACCTTGCATCAAGATGGGGCTGAGTCCTCACCCTTCCCTCCTGACATACTGTTGTAGTTTGAATAAGAATGTCCCCCATGGATAGGCTCATGTATTTGACCACTTGGTTCCCTCCCCCTCAGTTGGTGGCAACGTTTGGGGGACCTTTAGGAGGTAGAGACCTGCCAAAGGAAGTATACCACGGGGCAGGCTTTGAAGGGTTATAGCCTTGCCCCGCTTCCTGTTTTCTCTCTCTGCTTCCTGCTACTGCCACCACACGTTTCCTGTTGCCATGGCTTCCCCACCATAAGGGACTCTAGACCTTTGGAAGGGTAAGCCAAAATAAACTCTTTTCTCCTCTCCATTGTTTTTTTAAAAAAATATTTTATTATTTTTATTTTATGTGTATGAGTGCACTGCCTACATGTATGTGAGTGCACCCGTGTCGTGCACTGCCGCGGAGGTCAGGAGAGAGCTTTGGATTCCGGCACAGCAACAGAAAAATTATACAATACACACCAAGCAGGGGCTGGTTTCTAAGTGGCAAGAGGGCATGGCTGCCCACCATCTGCAGCCGACTCTGAGAGGGGCCCTTGGGCTCTGTGCACAGACTGCTCACCTGATCCTGCAGGTAAAGGGAGGCTTCACAGACTGAATTCTCCATGGCAGCCTTGCCTCGCTCCTGGCCCTCTCTCAGCTCAGCCAGCTCCTTCTCAATGTCAGACACAGTGACTCTATGATGCAGAAAAGACCACCTGGCTCCATTGCAGCCCAGAGCCCTGAGCCCAGTGTGCAGAGGACTGGTTGTTGGGGACATAGCAGGAGAACTCCAGGGAGCTTTATCTATAGTCTCAGATTGTCCTTCTGTTTTAGAGGGGCCACCTGGTATGCTGGCCAGTGGTGGAGACACAGCTCAAGGAGGAACAGTGGAAGGACCATCTCTAAACTCCTTCCAGCCCTGTTGCCAAGCTGTTTAGGAATGTGGGGGAACTTCTACCCAACTTTAAACAAGACCAGGGCAACCTGAAGTGCTAGGTCAAGAGACAGCTGTCAGTGCAGGGCATGAAGGCTGCCTCCATTGCCTCGGCTGAGCAGGAATGTCAGACCCAACAGCAGCTGTGAGGGGTAAGGTGTCACCTGAGGGTGCCTAGCTGCAAGCTCAGCTGGCTAGGCTTCAAGTCCTTCTCTCCAGGAGGGCCTTCACCTTCCAGAAGCCTTTGTATCTTGTCCAGCTATAAACACAAGGGAAACAGAGGGTCAGACAGGCCTGAGTGTCCACTTCCTGAAAGTGGCCCTCTGGACATCCAGCCCTCTGTGTGTCTCATGGATAAAGTCACTAGCATGGAGACCTAGCAGTCTCTTGCAATGACCTCTGGCTCCAGAAAGTCCCTAATTAGGCTCCAAGGCTGCCTTATTCATTGACCCACCTATATCTTAATGGCTGAGTATCATTTTCACAATGGATACATGGGCTGTGTTTCCTATGTGATGGAATGGTAAGGACCTACTGAGATCACAGTGTATGGGAAGAGGCTATGTAATCCAGCAAAAAAGAAATGGTTACATGCTCTAATTCCCCCTAAAATCCAAGGAGGCTGATCTTCCTTTACGTACTTTGGCCTTGTCCTGCCGAACTTCTTTGTTCAAGGATTTTAGGGTCTTGAGCTGCTCCTGCAGGTCCTGGGGCATGGCCTTTCTGACTGTGAAATGTGGAAGCTGTTTTCAGAAGGACTGGGCTCCCAATAGACTCCCAACCTCTGCTTTCAGGCCCTTGATGGTGAAGTGACCCCAGAGTTCAAGTGAACATATCACTTTATCCTGCTTTCCCTGGCGATCAGAGCAAAGAGGTAGGCGAAGTGGGGGAGAGCCATCCTTTGTCCGCAAAAATCTCACCTACTGCTCTAGCATTTCCATCACAGTCAAGAGTTGTGACTGGCAAATGGTAAGCCTCTTTCTCCAATGTCCTCTCTCCCTGCCTACCTTCCTACACCTCCCCCTGCTGCCCGGACAAAGGCCTAAGAACCTGTTCAATTCCTCTCCTGGGTCTGCCTCAGTCCTGCTGGCTGAGTTTCTGCCTTTGCCACCTATTCATCTGGCACCCTGCAGGCTGCAGGAGAAGCTGGTCTATGTGTGATTACACTGTTCTTAGGAGGTCAGAAGGCCCAGCAACTGAGAGCTGGGGCCCAGGGGGAGAGAAGGCTAACACCAACATAAAGCAAGGTTATGTTCCCGCTACGGGCAAAAGGTACTCACTCATCAGTGACAGCAGGTACTGGATCTTCTCTAAGTCAGTCTGGCCAGCGTGCTTCTCATCCAGATCCTTTGTGTTTTCCTTCAGCTCTACATAAAGGCCAATGAGCTCACCCATCAGACGAAATGTTTCCACGGCCGTGGGGAAGTTTGGTGCCAGTTTCTCCAATGAATCCTTACGCTCACTATGGGTCTCACTTTCTGACCTGATTTGTTGGAGATGGCTAAAGGAGCCTCGACTCCTGGAATAGGTGACATCTTGGCCTGGGGCAGTCTGGGCAGCACGATCATATTGGACTGAGCCAAGTCTTCTGCTTGGATCCCAAACTCGGTGGCCAGACTCATCACCTTGGTACTCCGGGCCGGGGTAGTCCGCGCCAGCATCTGTTTGAACATACTGAACTGCACCTGGGTATATCCGGCCTTCTTGACCTGGGCCAAGTGATATCAGTTGCTGTTGATCTGGGAGCGTGGATCTCAAACCCGTGCTTAATGGTCTGGGGCCCAGCTGGTCTATGCCACGATGTGTTCTACTTTGCCTGGCTTGACCATGGTCATATTTTTCTTGGTCAGGAGGAACTATAGAGGGCTGATATGGGTGGGGTGATCTCATATTCTGAGAATCTATCTGGAGTCTTGAAAAGCCATGAAGCTCTACCCTTGGTGTTATGAAGCCTTGTGGTCTTGCAGTGGGTTGTCTGAAACCACGTGGATATGCACTAGGTTGAGAAAAACCACAAGAAAAAATACCAGGTTGGATGAAACCAGGAGGATATACACCAGGTTGAGCCATATCAGGCATGTGTGCCCCAGGGTGAACCAAGCCACAGGGATCTGTACTAGGCTGACCAATTCCAGGTTGCTTAATGCCAGACTGAACTGTCCCAGTCTGCAGTAAACCAGGCTGAACTGCCCCAGGCTACAGTAAACCAGGCTGCAGTGAGCCAAGCTGTTCTGCCCCAGGCTGCATTGAGCCACGCTGATCCATGCCAGGCTGCACCAAATCAGAGTGAACTATGCCTGGCTGTACCAAGTTGTGCTGATCCACGACAGGCTGAACCAGATCAGGCTGACCTTCTCCAGACTGCATCAAGCCACGCTGGGCCACCCTAGGCTGCACCAAGCCACACTGATCTGCCCTAGGTTGCACCAAACCACGGTGGTCCACTCCAGGTTGTACCAAGCCAGGTTGAATTGTACCAGGTTGCACCAAACTATGCTGATCTGTGCTAGGCTGGACCAAACCTTGCTGCTCTGCACTACATTGTGTCAAATCATGTTGACCCATTCCAGGTTGGGCCAAGTCACTCTCATCTGCACCAGGTTGGGCCAAAACATGCTGACCTATGCCAGGTTGGAGTAAACCATGTTGAGGTTGGAGTAAACCATGTTGTGCTAGACCTGGTTGTGCTAAACCAAATTGATCTGCACTAGGCTGCACAAAACCATACTGATCAGCTCTTGGCTGAACCAAACCATACTGGTCTATACCAGGCTGGACCAAACCTGGTGAATATGGATCAGGTTGCACCCAACCACTAGGAAATGCCCCAGGCTGCACCAGGTCCTGCTGACCCACGCTTAGCTGCACCACACCATGCTGATCTACACTCGGATGTACCATGCCACGCTGAGGTGCACCTGGTTGCATCATGCCACGCTGATCTACACCCACTGGCACCATACCAGGCTGAACTGTATCCAGTTGTGCCAGAGCATGCTGAGCTGCACCTGGTGGCCCCATACCAGGCTGAGCTGCATGTGGTGGTACCATGCCAGGCTGAACTGCACCTGGTGGCATCAAGCCAGGCTGAGCTGCACCTGGTGGCCCCATGCCAGGATGAGCTGCCCCTGGAGGCCCCATGCCAGGCCGAGCTGCATCTGGTGGCATTAAGCCAGGTTGATCTATACCTGGTTGTACCACACTGGGCTGAACTGCCCCTGGTTGTACCATATCAATCTGATCCACACCAGGCTGCACCAAGCTATGTGGAGTTATACTAGGTTGCGCTAAACCATGCTGATCCATCCCAGTTTGCATTAAACCATCCTGAATTGCACCAGGTTGCACCAAACCACCCCAATCTGTACCAGGCTGCACCAAATCATGCTGATCTGCCCCAGGCTGTACCACACTCTAGTAATATGCACCAGGGGGCACCAACCCATGCTGAACCTCACTTGGTTGCACTAATCCACCGGGATCCATTCCAGGTTGCAGCAAACCAGGCAGATATGCACCTGGCTGTACCAAGCCATGCTGATCTCTGCCTGGCTGACCTGTGCCAGGTTGCACTAAACCTTGTTGACTTGCACCAGCCTGGACCAAACCACGCCGATCTATACCAATTTGTGACAAATCAGGTTGAACCAAGCCAGGCTGACCTGCACCAGGAGACACCAAACCTTGGTCTGTGCCAGGCTGTACCAAACCACCCCAATCTGCACTAGGTTGTATCAAACTACGCTGATCTGTCCCAGGCTGTGCTGAACCTTGCCGACCTGCCCCAGTCTGCACTGAAACTCGCCGACCTGCCCCAGCCTGTGCTGAACCATGTCGATCTGCCCCAGGTGGCACCAAACCAGGTTGATCTGTAACAGGTTGGACCAAGCCAGGCTGATAGGCATCAGGCTGTGCCACACCATATGGATCTGCCCCAGGCGGGATAAAATCATAATATTCTCTGCCAGATTGTATAAAACCAGATGCTTGAAAACTAGGCTGTCCAAAACCTTGCTGATCTGCACTAAGTTGCATCAAACCAGGTGATACCAAGCCATACGAATCTGCAAGAGATGGAGGGAATGCCTGCTGATCCACGCCAACTGGCATCAATCCTTGCTGATCCATGGGCCATGGTCCCAGACCACTTTCAGGTATGACAGGCTGTTCCATGCTCTGTTGGCCTGTGTCAGGAAGAATCATGCCAGGCTGATATGTGCTCGGTGGAACTGTAGCAAGCTGGTCTGTACTAGGAGACTGCAGGCCTTGTCGATCCCTGCCAGGTCCCAATGTTGGCATCATGCCATGCTGGTCCATGACAAGTGGTACCAATCCCTGATCATCCATTTCTGGTGGCAGTACACCAAGCTGACCCGTACTGATGGGTACCACAGTATGTAAATAAGTGCTAGGATATACCAATGCTGGCTGATCCATGCCAGGTACTCCTAATTCATGAAGATCTGGCTTTGGGTAGACCTGACCCTGGCTAATGGGCACCCCACCATGCTGATCTCTGGCTGGGGGTAAGTCCTGAATTGGGCCAGGATGCTTTTCATCTCTTTTGGGATGTGTTGAAGGTACAGGCTCCCTAGTCCTCTGGTGATCTGTCTCTGCTGTGATCTGGGATAGCTCACGAGCCTGTGGGTGCTGATCTCTCCTGGGAAATCCAATATTTGATATTCTCTGATCTCTGCTGGTGACTCTTTCAGAGGGGTGTCCTACAACACCAGGTCCTGTTATGGTCTGTTCTGGGCCACCAGTGGAATCCAGAGCCTGCTCAGTACTTGTGCGCTTGGTAAAGACTCCACTTGGAAAGAGGTCATTTGATGTTATAGAAGACGTCATCCTGTGCCTACCAGGTGTTCCTATGGATGTTTCTGAGCTCTGGTTGAAGAAGAAAGAGAATCAGTTACAAATGAAAGATACTGTACAGGCTGATAAGAAGGAGATCTGGGGTATCTGGGATGATTTAAGGCCCTTGCAGAAAAACAAAAAACAAAAAACAAACAAAAAATACAGCTCCCTCATTCCCAAAGCCAAGATGGGGATAAAGAAAGTAGTTTTCTTTCTTTTTTTTGGCGGGGGGTCTTTTTGAGACAGGGTCTCCCTGTAGCCCCAGCTGGCCTGGAACTCACTATGTAGACGAGGCTGGCCTTGAACTCGCAGAGATCCGCCTGCCTCTGCCTCCCGAGTGCTGGGATTAAAGGAGTGCCCCACCATGCCTGATAACTGTAATTCTTTTTAAAAATTTTTATGTTAACCGGGCATGGTGGTACACATCTTTAGTCCCAGCACTTGGGAAGCAGGGGCAGGTGGCTTTCTGTGAGGTCGAGACAAGCCTAGTCTACATAGGCCAGCTGTGGCTACAGGGAGAACTTGTCTCAAAAAACCAAACAAAAACAAAAGTTTATGTGTATGAATGTTTTGCCTAGGCTGGCCTTGAACTCACTTTGTAGCCTAGAAAAGCCTTGAAGTTTCAGTCTTTGTACCTCAGTCTCCCAAGTAGCTGGGATTATAGGCCTGTTGGTTTGTTTTAGTTGAGGATGACCTTGAACTCCTGAGTTAGCACCTCCCAAGTGCTAAGACTACAAGTGTGCACCTCCGTACCCAATTTATGCAGTTCTGGGGACTAAACCCAGGGGCTTCATATACCCTAGGCAAGTATTCTACCAAACGAGCTACAGTCCCAAATCTTGGTTTGGCTTTTTTTTCCTTTGAGATAGGATCTCCCTGTAGTCCCCAGTTGGCCTGGAACTCGGCTGGCCTCCAGCTCACAAAGATCAGAGATCTGCCTACCTCAGGCTCCTGAGTATTGGGATTAAGGTATGTGCCACCATGCCCAGCTTGGTTTGGCTTTTTGAGACAGTTTCTCTTAGTAGCATAGGCTGGCCTTGAACTCGTAACCCCCCCTTCACATCTGTTGGGATTACAGGCATGTACCAAGCACTCCCAGCCCCACTGCCTCTTGTAAAAACCTTTGTAATAAAGTAATTGGACTCATCTACAAGATCTAGGGGACTCTCCCATCTCAAGATCCTTAACTTCATCGAAGCTGCAAAGGCCTTTTAGCCATTAAAAGATAACAACTGAGGTTTTTAGAAATTAGGATGTGGGGCTGGAGAGATGGCTCAGCCGTTAAGAGCACTGACTGTTCTTGCAGAGGACCCAGGTTCGATTCTCAGAACCCACATGGTGGCTAACAACTGTGTATAACTTCAGTTCAAGGGGATCCATCGCCCTCTTCTGACCTCTGAGGGCACTGCATGGCAAGGGTACCCTTACATACATGTAGGCCAAAACAACAACAACCCCCCCCAAAAACCACTCATACACATAAAATAAAAAATACAATTTTTTTAAATTAAAAAAAGAGGTCAGGTATGGTGGGTATGGTGGTGCATGCCTTTAATCCCAGCACTCAGGAGGCAGACAGATCTCTGTGGGTTCAAGGCCAGCCTGGTCTACATAGTGAGTTCCAGGTCAGCTGGGGCTACAGGGAGACCCTGTCTCAAAAACACACACACACACAAAAAATTAGGATGTGGACATCTTTGGGGTCTATTGCTTAACTTACCACAATGACTAAGGCCACATACTGTGAAATCCTAGAAAAATAGAAACAGCAGTGACAGGGGTCGTAGGGAAATGGAGTTCTAGAAAAGGTGGTGCAGTTCCTATTAAGGACATCAGATGAGACCCAGGTCTTTCTGAGGATGCCAAATGGAGGAACAGAGGAGGAGGAACTTAGGATAAATGCAACTTGGCTCAAATATTCATTGAGGGGCTGGCAAGATGGCTGGATGAGTAAAGACATCTGCCGCCAAGCCTCATGACTCATGTTCAGTCCCCAGGACCCACGTAGCAGAAGGATACAACCAGCTCTTGCAGACTGTCCTCTGATCTTGACATGCACACTGTGGCATATCCAAACACAGACATACAAAATAACTAAAATGTAATAAAATTATATAGGCATAGATCTAAAACATACATGTCCTCCAATTCCCTGCCTCAGAAATCATAATTCCTTTAAAATTATTTATTATTTTTAAAATTTTATATTTATTTATTTATTTTTGTCTTTTTTGAGACAGGGTCTCCCTGTAGCCCCAGCTGGCCTGGAACCCATTTTGTAAGCCGGGGCTGGCTCAAACTCACAAAGATCTGCCTGCCTCTGCCTTCCAAGTGCTGGGATTAAAGGCGTGAGCCACCACGCCCAGCTATTATTTTTATTTTTATGTGTATGTGTGTATTGCCTGCATGTGTGTAAGTGCATTGCACCCGTGTCATGCAATGCCCACGGAGGACAGAAGAGGCTATCGGATCCCCTGGGACTGGAGTTACGGACATTGTTAGCTGCCATGTGGGTCCTGGGATTCAAATCTGGGTCTTCTGCAAGAACAACCAGTGTTCTTAACCACTGAGCTATCTCTCCAGCCCCTTATTTATTATTTTTATTTTGTGCTTATGAGTGTATTGCCTGCATGTGTGTAAGTGCACCCGTGTCATGCAATGCCCACGGAGGTCAGAAGAGGGCATTGGATCCCCTGGAACTTGAGTTATCGACAGTTGTTAGCCACCATGTGGGTCCTGGGAACCAAACCCTGGTCCTCTGCAAGAGCAGTCACTGGTCTTAACTGCTGAGCCATCTCTCCAGCCCCCAGAAATCACAATTCTCACTACAACTGTTTAAAGAACCCAAAGTCTCCAAGAGTCTCAAAATATATTCTACATGGTTTTGCTCAAGAATTTGAAGCAGTTGATACAGATCTATTATTTTACTGTCTCACAGATCCTAGCCTGAGTAGATTCACAACTACTCTATGGGCCCATCTTTGTCTTCTCCCAGCGCTTTAAAACATTAAAAATATTTATTTTTACTTTATGTGTAGGAGTGTTTTGCTTGCATGTATGTGACTGTGCCACATGAGAGCAATGCCCGTGGAGATCAGGTCCCCTAGAACTGGAGTTAAGGATGGTTGTTAGCTGCCATATAGGTGCTGGGAACTGAACCCAAGTCCTGTCCTGAACAACCTGCATTCTTAACTACTCAGTCATCTCTTCAAGCCCCCTTTCTCCCAGTTTTGACTTCAAGGTCCTACGGAGAGTTGGTCCTTGGATTCATGAAGATTATAAGAGCAGTGTCATTTCCTGGCCATTTCTTCCATGCTTGTGGAAGCCGGAGGTGGACATCAGACCCCGGATGTCCTCCTCAGTCTTTTTCCACCTTATTCTTTTTGTGTTTTGTTTTGTTTTTTGAGACAGGGTCTCCCTGTGGCCCCTGCTGGCCTGGAACTTGCTGTGTAGACCAGGCTGGCCTGGATCCCACTGAGATCCACCTGCCTCTGTCTCCCAAGTGCTGGGACTAAAGGTGTCCACCAATACAGCTGATACTACCTTACTCTTTTTGAGATAAGAGCTTTCCCTGAACTTGGAACTCACCAATTCAACTTACAGGTAGGCTGACCCGCAAGCCCAAGGATCTTCCTATTTCCAGTTCCCCAACACTGGGATGCAACACTGGACACCCAGCTTTTGTGTGGGTGGTGGGGGCCTAGGGTTCTCAGGTTTGTGCAGTAAACATTTTATTGACTCTTTCCCCAGCTTGCCCTGACCATTTAAAACTCCTTCAATAATGGCTACGACTTTTTTTCCCCTTCCTGTCTCTCAATGGAGGCCTACAAAATAAAGTTTCAGTGTTTGCTTCTATTTAGCCTGCCAGGCCACCAAAGCTTGGCATATCTTAGGCATGTTATTTCTACATACCCTCCAGGACCTCAGTCTTAGTAAAGGAGTCCCTAGAGGATATTCAGTTACACTGCAGTTACATGTCCCTGTGGTGGTGCTTGCTGCCTTGGCCACAGGAAGCTGAGAAAGCAGTTTCTCCTCTTATGAAGTTTTTTTTTTTTTTTTTTTTTTTTTCCTTTCTGAGACAGGGTCTCCCTGTAGCTCCAGCTGGCCTGCAGCTTGCTCTGTAGACCAGGCTGACCTTGAACTCAGAGATCCACCTGCTGCTGCCTCCAGAGTGCTGAGATTAAAGGTGTGTGCCACCACGCCCGGCTTTTAAGGAAGTTTTTTTTTTTTAACACTTTTACTTTTATTTATGTGTTTGCATGTGGGTATTCATATGTTGTTTGTGGGTGCCAGTGAGGTATTCACAGGTTTGTGGGTGCCATTGAGGTCAGAAGAGGGCATTGGAGCCCCTAGAGCTAGAGTTACCGGCAACTGTGAGCTGCCTGATGTTGGTGCTGGGAACTGAACTCTGGTCCTCTGGAAGAGCTGTAAGCACTCCTAACCACTGAGCCATCTCTCTAGCACTGAAGGGAGTATTTATTTATTTATTTATTGTTTGTTTGTTTGTTTGTTTGTTTTCAGTGCTGAAGATGAAATCCAGCTAGGTAAGCATCCCCAGCCCCCCTTTTTTCTTAAACTTTATTATTATTTATGTGTGTGTGTGAGTTAACACATATGTGGAAGTCAGAGGACAACTTTGTGGGAGTCAGTTCTCTACTTACATCATGTGACTCCCAGGAATCAAACTCAGGTCACCAGTCTTGGTGGCAAGCGCCTTTACCCACTAGCCATCTTGCCAGATCCCCCAAGGATCTTTCGAGACAAGGTCTCACTCTGTAGCCCAGGCTAGTCTCTAACTTTAAAATTTTTTTAAAATTTATTTTTATTTTATGTGTATGAGTGTTCTGCCTGCGTGTATATAGGTGCACCCATGCATGCAATGCCCTTGAAGTCAGAAGAGGGTGTCAGATCCCCTGAAACTGGAGTTATGGACAGTTGTTAGCCATCATGTGGTGCTGGGACTCAAACCCAGGTCCTCTCCAAGAGTAGTTAGTGCTCTTAATGCTGAGGTATTGCTCCAGCCCCTGGCCTTTAACTTTTGATCTTTCTGTATCAGTCTCTGGTTGATGTTACAGGTATGTACCACTGTGCTCACTGTACTCAGCAAGCAAGCACTGATGACAGCTTGGAGCTCTGGGGTTGGGTTTTCCTCATTACAGCAAGTCTTTTCCTTCCTTCCTTCCTTCCTTCCTTCCTTCCTTCCTTCCTTCCTTCCTTCCTTCCTTCCTTCCTTCCTCCCTCCCTCCCTCCCTCCTTTTTTCCTTTCTTTTCTTTTTTCTTTTCTTTTGAGACAGTGTCTCACTATGTATCCCTGACTGGCCTGGAACACACTATGTAGACCAGGCTGGCCCTGAACTCACAGAGATTCACCTGCCTCTGCCTCCCAAGTGCTGGGATTAAAGATGTGTGCCACTTAGCTCAGCAGGGCAGTTAGAAGGAAAAAGAAGGAGGAGGAAGAGGAGGAGCATCATCCTATCATCCTTACTATCTTGCAGCAGAGGAACAAAGTACCCAGATGAGACATGCACAGTTCAAGGCCAGGCTGTGCCACACAGCAAGACCTGGTCATTCAAAATCAACATACATGAGTGTCTAAAGATTTATTTATGTCTGTGGCTATTCTCTGCTGCCTCCCTGAAAAAACAAAAAAAACATGATAATGGTATAGCATAAAAAGCCCTTACTACAGCACTCGGGAGGCAGGGGCAGGAGGATCTCTGTGAGTTTGAGGCCAGTCTGGTCTACACGGTGGGTTCCAGGTCAGCTGGGGCTATAGGGAGACCCTGTCTCAAAAAAAAAAAAAAGGCAAAAAAAAAGAAAGAAAGAAGAAACAAGAGAACAGAAAGCATGGAGGTAGAGGCCCACCGTGGGGGCACTTGGCACTCCTTTATTTGAAGGTTTCTCTTACAACTTTTCCTTGTTTCCTCTGAGAGTGGGATAGAATTCAGCAAACAGTCTTGGAGATTGGCAAGGTGGATCCAAGAAATACCTACCATTCCCTTAGATGGTCCCTTGGGGGCACTAAAAGTTTCATTCTTTGTCAGGCTTTGGCCTGGGCACCTGTGTGATTCCCCTTGGAGAATCTAATTGCACTGGGGACTAAAGGGGTAGTGAATCCTGTCTGTGAGGGCAGGATGTGAAAATAATCCAGGTTGCTATCATTCAGATGAAAGGGTGTACACCAGCTCAAGATGGACAGGCACATGCCTACCCTCGTGCAAAAAGTCAGAAAGGGGGACTGGGCGCGGTGGCACACGACTTTAATCCCAGCATTTGGGAGGCAGAGGCAGGCGGATCTCTATGAGATGGAGGCCATTTGGTCTACTTAGCAAGTTCCAGGCCAGCTGGGGCTACAGGGAGAACCTTTCTCAAAACAAATAAACAAAAACAAAAAAACCCAAAAAGGCAGCAAGGGCCTCTTGCCAGAGTGCTATTTCTAGGACTGGTCACCTTGGTCCATGAGTAGCTAAGGAGTTTGTGATGCTGCTGGTCTAAGCTGGGACAATGTCCAGTAACTACAGGAAGCGAAATCACAAAGGCATGCTTCCATTCCCTGGAATTTATCCTGTCACTCATGTGAATGCCACCTTGGAAAAAGGATTTTAAATATCCACAATATAGAACACATAAAATGGATTATGAACCTCCAAATACCAGACTATGATGCAGTGGTCAACAGCAAGATTTTAGGGAATCCCACCCAACACCACTGCCCAGGACCCCTGTTTGTTCACCTTTCGTGAGGCCTTCCAGCCGTCAGTGATTGCTTGTTCTAGCTCTTCCCAGGTGACCATGGTGACTTCTTCTCCACCCGGAACAAAATTCATCCTCCGACTTAATTGATCCTGATAGTAACAGATAACACACAAACATACACATTTGTAAGCATGAATGCGTGCACACACACATACACACACACACACACGCACACACACGAGTTTAATCCCATAAAGGCTAAGAAATAGATCGGGACCAAGAGGTTTGGGTGGGTCCTTCCAACAGCCCCAGCCCCTGCAGGGAGAGTCGCTGTCCTTCCAGTGATCAGCCAAAATTGGGGAGCTGGTTCTTTGTCCCACATGGGCCCTAAATGGATTTCTGGGCGGGGAAGGAAAGGATTTCTCCCTCTACCCAGAAATAACCCAGACATGTGGCGGGGGGGGGGCAGGGCTGGGAGTTGGGACAGGCCCTACAGAGAAGCCAGGCTAGGGGTAAACACCCCACTCCCCAGGGCTCTTTCCCCCAGAGCTGGTTCATATTACCAGATATTCATCTTGATCTTTGACGAGCTTCTCAAGGTCATTAATGCGCTGAAGGAGTTCCTGGAAGTGGGAATTTGGAAACAGACCATCACTCAGCCCACCTGTGCACACCACACTGCTTCAGACCAAAAAAGAGTAAAGGAGGTGGGTGCACAGGTCTTAGTGAAGGGATGGTTTCTAGTTTCTACCTGGTTTTACCTGGCAGATAAAACCAGGCTCCCGGTTCTTTTCCTGGTCAACAAGAAGGAAGGATGTAGGGTGCAATGGTAACAGTAATGGGTACAATGTGCAGAGTGTTAATGCAGGCCTGAGACTGCTGGTCCTCTCATAGTATCCACTACTAAAAGCCTCCAGCACGGCAGCAGGAGTAAGTTGCCTCTCTAGGAGCAAGTTCCAGATACTGCAGTATCACTTGTGTCTCAACCATGTAAAGAGGAAAACCCTCAGGGTGAGACAGATGGCTCAGCTGTTAAGAGCACTGACTGCTCTTGCAGAGGACCCAGGTTCAATTCCCAGAACCCACATGGCGGCTATGAACCATCTGTAACTCCAGTTCCAGGGGAATCCGAAGCCCTCTTCTGACCTCTGTGGCATTGCACGACATGGTGCGCCCACATACATGCAGGCAATATACTCATACACATAAAAAGATATATAAAATAAATTATTTTATTTAATTTTTAAAAATTTTAAATTTTATTTTACGCATATGTGTGTATTGTCTATATTGCATGTAGGTAAGTGCACCTGTGTCGTGCAATGCCTGCGGAGGACAGAAGAGGCTGGGGGGTCCCCTGGAAATAGAGTTACGGAATGTTGTTATCTACCATGTGGGTGCTGGGATTCAAACCTGGGTCCTCTGCAAGAACAACCAGTGTTCTTAACCGCCGAGCCATCTCTCCAGTCCCCTAAAATATTTTAAAAAAGAGGAAGAACCTTAAGAAAACTCAAGCAAGTTTTCAGCACTTAAGTTGCTCCTTACAACCTCCAGAATTGAGTTGGGCGTGGTGGTGCATGCCTTTAATCCTAGCACTCTGGAGGCAGAGGCAGGCAGATAGATCTCTATGAGTTCAGGGCCAGCCTGGTCTATATAGGGAGCTCCAGGCCAGCTGACATACAGGGAGACCCTGTCTCAAAAAGACAGGAAAAAAAACCCCAAACCCTCCAGAATTGAAGATCAGACTCAAAGTAAACCCATCAAACTTTAAAGTTTGAAAGTGCCAGGTGTGGTGGTTGAACACCTGCCATTCCAGTCTTTGGATCAGGAGTTAAAATCATCCTTGGCTACACAGTAAGATCAAGGCCAGCCTGGGCTATAGGAGAATGCTTAAAAAAAATATCAAAAACAAAGAGAAGCAGATACCCTTCTCCAAGATGGTACTGGGGTCCCCTGGCCTGGGGTAGTGCCCAGGATGGCATCTGTGCCAGAGGTCCCCTCAGGACTTGGCCTCCTCAGGCTTTCCTTCCTGTTTCTCTTTTGGGCCTCTTTCTTCTTGGTGCCCTTTTCCCTCCAGGGCTACCCTCAACCCCTCAGGTCGAATGTGTGGGAAGCTGAGCCTTGTCAGTTACTGGCTTGAGTTGGCCTGCTTTGCGTTTCCTGGTGCTTATTGCTGAGACATTCAGACCAGCTTCTTCCTCAAGAGAACCCGAGGCCAGGTGAAACTGTCCCCAGCCTGCGTTGGTTTCTGTCTGTAACCACAAGGTGCTGGTGTCTGCCTTTCCATCCCAACTCCCCTCACGAGGACTGATCCTTGGGTCTCGATATAGACCAACTTGATTTCTTTATTCTCCCCAACTCCCCAAGCCAGTCTGGAATTCACTGTGGCCTAGACTGGCCTCAAACTTGCAGAGATCCCCTGGTCTCGGCCTCCTAAGTGCTGCTGAGATTAGAGGTGTGAACCGTCATGGCCTATACATTCTTTATTCATTAATTCACGTGTATATGTATGTACATATGTGCATATGAGTGCAGGTGCCCAGGGAGGCCGGAAGCGTAAGATCCTCCTGGAGCTAGACTTACAGGCAGTTGTGAGCTGCTTGATGTGGTGCTAGGAACCAAAGTCAGGTCCTCTGGAACAGTACAGGCTTTTAACCAGTGAGGCATCACTCCAGCATTCTCTTTGTTCATTTCCTTATTATTATTTATTTATTTATTTTATTTATTTATTTATTTTGGTCTTTTTGAGACAGGGTCTCCCTGTCACCCCAGCTGTCCTGGAACCCACTATGTAGACTAGGATGGCCTTGAACTCACAGAGATCCATCTGCCTCTGCCTCCGGAGTGCTGGGATT
>NW_008336853.1:327984-371156 GCF_000622305.1 Nannospalax galili | reverse complement strand
ACCAGTGAGGCATCACTCCAGCATTCTCTTTGTTCATTTCCTTATTATTATTTATTTATTTATTTTATTTATTTATTTATTTTGGTCTTTTTGAGACAGGGTCTCCCTGTCACCCCAGCTGTCCTGGAACTCGCTATGTAGACCAGGCTGGCCTTGAGTGCCGGGATTACAGCTGTATGCCACCATGCCCATCTATTTTTTTTTGTTTCCTTCCTGAGTTCGTTTTTAAAGGGAATTCATGCTAAGAATATCCTGAGATGTCAGCTCCTCTCTAGGTCAGTTTAAGTGTCATGGATAAGCTGTGAATGACCCTGGAAAACAGGAGATGAAGCAGGGGGCATGTGGGGTCCTGGTGCTGTAGGGGTCTCTGGATGTCCTGACCTGGGGATTCAGCTCAGGAGACTCTTGCACCTTCTGGTTGGCCTCTTTCAGAACTTTCATGTCCTCTAAGATGTCTTGAAGCAGATCCATGGACTGGAAGGTACAATAGAAGCTGTGTGAGGCCAGGCTGTTCTCATGTCATGCCCTGCAACCCCTGGTTTTGGTGGGGCCCTGCAGGGTCAGTGCACTCACCTTGTGTGGGCTCCTCTCTCTGATGTCCTTCGAGGTTTTGGAGGGCTTTGTATGTGGCGCCTGAGGGCTCCCTAGGCTGGAGCGTGCCTGCCGTTCAGGGACCACCTGGGGGTCAAACACCTTGGAAGGCTTCGTCTGGGAAACCTGAGGTTCCAGCAGAGCCTCCTGCTCCGACTTGGAGGAATCCCGGTGGAGGTCAGAGGCCTGGGCTGTGGAGATGTACTCCACGTGGGTGGCAATGCCCTGTATCTTGCTGTCCATGTTCTTGAGCTGCTTGCTGAGGTCCTGCACCTGGCAGCCCAGGTCTTTCACCTGGCCCTCCAGGGTGTGGGATGGCAGCCTGGTCAAACTCTTGCGCTTCTCTTTGGTGGGCGGTACGTTCGGGGTGCTGAAGGAGGTCCGGAGGTCCTCAGTCGGGCGGCCAGGCTCGCTGGACGGGTGGTGGAAATCGATGAGGACCTCCTGGAGGTTGAGGCTCTCGAGCATGGCCACAATAAGTGTGTGCAGGGCCGTGAAGTTCACGGCGCCCACTTCCGGGGTGCCGATGGCCAGGTCGGCCAGCTCCCGGAGGGAGACCCTGGAGGCCAGCGCCGGCGGCATCGTGCACCCTGCTGGGAGCCGTGGGAGACCCCAGAAGGCCGGGCGACCCCAGCAGGACGGGGGGCCAAGCGCCCCTCAGTCCTCCGCAGTCTCTGGGGCCTGTGAGGGTCCCCGCGAGGTCCCCTTCGCTGGGTGCCCAGCTGTACCCCTCCAGGGGTCCTAGCAGGAAGCCCCGCCTGTGGGTCTGAGGCCTTCCAAGCTGGAGCCTTGGGCTCCGTCCGCCTCTCCGAGCTCCGGCGGGGGGACGTTATGAACGACGGCGCACGGTTTGCCGAGGGGTTGCTGGGGTGCAGCGCACGGAGAGGATTCTAAGAACGCAGAGCCCACCTCTGGGACCTGCCCGTTCTAAAACCTACAGGGGAACCCTTGGCCACACCCCCAAGTGCCACCAGTTTTTCAGTAAATGCTCCCC
This sequence comes from Nannospalax galili, assembly GCF_000622305.1. Classification (NCBI taxonomy): domain Eukaryota; kingdom Metazoa; phylum Chordata; class Mammalia; order Rodentia; family Spalacidae; genus Nannospalax; species Nannospalax galili. Next base: position 369,571 of record NW_008336853.1, on the reverse strand, counting down.
CAATCGGGCATGATGGGACTGGGTTAACAGCATCTGCATTAGAACGGGTCAGTTTTGGAGGAAGAGCTGGGGTGGCCTCCCACACTTCCACTAGACTCCAGCCCCTCAACTTATTAAGGGCCAGATTCAATAGCTCTTGATAGACCACCGAAGGCATAAAAGATTTAAGGGGTGTCTTGGCCACCTTGTTTTACATAAAGAAGGCAGGGTTACAATACTGAGGGGACTTTGCCCCTCAGGGGAAGTTGCTAGATCTTTTTATTCAATCAAGGGTGGTGGTGCATGCCTTTACTTCCAGCACTTGAGGGGCAGACACAGGCAGAGCTCTCGGAGATTGAGGCCAGTCTGGTCTACACAGGGAGTTCCAGGCCAGCAGGAGCTCCAGGGAGACCCTGTCTCAAAATACAAAACAACAAAAAAAGGGGGTGCACAACTTGGAAAGGCTTCCTCCAATTAGCAGCCAGATGACAGACGGATGTGCTGCCCTGAACTCATTTAGCTCAAAACAGCCTGGCCTGGCTAAGTGCCTGTAACAGTTCATTTACAGTCAGGACTGAAGAATCTGGGCTCTCAGCAAATGAGGTGTTTACTTTCCCATACCAGATCCTTGCAGAAAACGTGTAAATACAACTTCCTAATAAGTAACATGCAGTAACGTTATTTAAAGGAAACTTATCACACCTGCAAATTTAGATTTGTAGTTTAGTCTGAATGGGCACCATTTTCATTGAAGTGATTTTGTCAAATTTGCAGTACCTGGTAAACAGGCCAACTCTGTAATCCTCTGACCTTGGAGAACTTGCCAGACTGCAGTTGAACTTTAGGCTCTAGGCTCAAGAACTGAAGCTGTGGGGTGCAGGCGGATGAAAAGGCAGGCTTGTTCATTTCCAAGTTCAACCACTGTACAATGTTAGCAACCACCACGCCTACACTAGCTAGGACTAAACAGTGAGTCTGCTTATGCCTGAGGCTTAGTATCTTTTAATTCTTGCCACTCCGGGTATCAAGCCTGATGCGCTGTGCATACTAAGCCAGGGTTCTACCAGCCTGAAGCTTAGTACATCATACCAAAGGAAACGGTGGCATTTTCTGTGTAGGGGTGGTAGTGTCAAGTACATTTTAAAATCTCTACCCTTGGCCGGGCGCGGTGGTGCACATTTTTAATCTCAGCACCTGGGAGGCAGAGGCAGGTGGATCTCTGGGAGTTCAAGGCCAACCTGGTCTACATAGTGAGTTCCAGGCCAGCTGGGGCTACAGGGAGACTGTCTCAAAGACCAAAACAAACAAACAAAAAAAACCCCTTTACTCTTGAAGACTTAGAAAAAAGAAAATATTAGCTGGAGATATAAATGGAATTTTAAATTTGAGAGGGATCTTAGTTTTCAATTTTTGGTTGTTGCTGTCGCTTATTTTTTGATATGTGTATATATGTGTGGGCCAGAGGTCAACCTCAGGTTGCTCCTCAGGAGGTATTCACCTTGTTTTTATTTGTAATCTTTCTTATTTATTCACTGTGTTTTGTTTGCATGTAAGTGCAGCCATGTCATGCAACACCCTCGAAGGCCAGGGATCCCCTGGAACTGGAGTTACAGTTTTGTTAGCTGCCATGTGGGTGCTGGGAACCGAACCTGGGTTCTTTGCAAGAATAGCCAGTGCTCTTAGCTGCTGGGCCATCTCTCCATCCCCATCCACCTTGTTTTTGAGACAGAATCTGACTGAGACCTGGGGACCACAGATTAGGCTAGACTGGCCAGCCAGGAAGCTCCAGAGATCATCTCTACCTCTCCACTTCTGGGATGACAAATGTGTGCTGCCATGTCGATTTTTATGTGGCTGCATTGACCAAACAGGTTCTCATCTTTGCATCACTTTACTGAGTGAACTCCACAACCCAACTCTCAATCTTTTTTTCCACAAGGCAGACAGACCTAGAAAGAACTAACCATCTGCCTACCTTGACTAGTTAGGAATGACACTCCTGAGAAAGCACTATACAGGCATGAGGATCTGAATTTGAAGCCCCACTATGAAAAGCCAGGCATAGCTGCACAGCCTCTAACCTCAGCACTGGGGTGCAGAGATAAGTGGGTCCTGGGAATTCACTTGCTAGTCAGCCTAGCCAAAATGGCGGGCTTTCGGTTCAGAGATTCTCTAGGGATCAAGGTGAACAATGCAACACCGGACCCCCCCCCCACACACTTGGGAAAGCTCCGGCCTACTAGGCTACAGTTCCTCCTCTAGCACTTGTTAATCTTAATGACTGAGCTCTTGGTTCAAATTTCCCAACTTGGACCATTTACAGAAGGTAACTTGTATGCTTGTAAAGGCCATTGTGCTCAAAGTTCTGACTAGGCTGGAAACCTCCCTTGTCATTAAGGGATAAAAAAGTCGAGGGAACTTCTCAGTAGTGAAATACAATTACACAAATAAAAGAATTCGTTCTGCCTCTCTAACAGCCCATAAGCAATTCTACTTCATTTCACAATCGCCCTCCTAAGACTTGGAGCAGGCTCAAAGGTATAAAAAGCTCTGTTGTGTTTGCAGTAAGGCCTGACTGAGGTGGTATAAACTGAAATTGTGATGGCGTGATTTAGAACGTTACGGAGAAGGGCAACTGCAGTCCTAAATAATACAATAAACAGTCTCACTGGTCACAAAGGAAAATGATAGCTCATTCTACTGAAAGAAAATTAGGGGCTAGAGATGTAGAATACTTGCCCTAACGTATGTGGGTGTGTGTGTGGGGGAGGCTCTAGGTTCAATCTCTAATACCACTAAAAACCCCATGTGCTGGTGTGCGCGCGTGCGCATACCCCTCCCTCAAATGTTAACCCCAGTGCCTAGGAAGGGGATGGGGCCTGTGGGAGGCACATCTCTAGTCATATTGGCCATGGACACACCACTGTTTCCCACAAAGTTCAGATAGACACAACCTAGGAGGGTACAGGGAGCCGCAGTGGATGGACGACACTAGAGACACAAGAAACTATTTATTTGGAACCGCAGAGCAATGCAGTTGCTCAGGACAGGATGCTAATCTCTAGTCTGACAAGCTCAGGAGCAGTGACACGTTGACTTGGCTGTTCAATGGTCGTAGACAGAGCAGTTTCTGAAAGAAAATAGGATTCTCTATAAAAGACTTATGGGAACTTGGCCAGGGAGAGGACAGCTGGGTGAAACAGTGCCAGGGCCACTCAGCTCCCCAGGTTCAAAACCACCTGCCTTCCCCAGAGCAGAAACAACTGATTAACATTAGCACCGAGCCTTTCTGTCTTTCAGTTCTTCCACACTGTAAGATTTTCAGTATCTGTGCAGTAGTGTCTGGACTTCCCATAAGGGAACAGGGCTGACAAAGGTGGGCATTCAAAGCCATGCCGTCTATCCACCAGCCCTGTCTTCTTGCTAATCTTAATGCCTCCTCCTCACTGCAGCCCATTTCCAGTCTCCCCCGCAAGGACACACTGTACATATGATGGCACTGTTCTGTACAGCTTCCTCTGGAATTCCAGGGTCAAAGCAACTGAGAGCTAGTCGTCCACCGTGATGTTCCGGAAAAGGTAAGCCATGGACTCGCCATTGTGGATTCTCCGAATTGCTTCAGAAAGAATCAAGCTGATATCCACAGTCTTTATCTTGGGACACTGTAGTTTCTGGACCTCATGAGGGACAGTATTTGTTACCACCACCTAGTCAGGAAGCAACGGAAAATACACTGTTACTGATGTGTGCCTGAGTGGCTACTCAGAAAAGCCTACTGAACAATTAATACCCTAAGCTCAAGTTCCAAACTACAAAACTTTGCTCCGTAAGCTTGTTGTTTGGTTGTATGGGAGACTGCACCAAAGACCTCACACATAGGACGAGTGCTCTATTCCAGCCTTTGTTTTGATTTTCTGAAGCAGGGTCTTGATATGTAACCTAGATTGGGCTCAAATTTGTAATCCACCTCTAAGTGCTGGAATTACAGGTGTACAGCATCACCTGGCCAGAGATTCGTTTTACAAACTACACAAGGAAAAGCTTGCATGGCACGGAACTTAGGTCCTGGAATGTCATGTCTATACACAGAAATACAGCGATCTCAGCCCCGTTCAAAACTTTCCTATTATCAGTGAAGAATTCAGGAATCAAATGTTCCTGTTGTGTCCATTTGAACATCTCAAATATTTATGCAAATCCTAGTTCCTAAACATACATCTGTCTGAACAAGGCTGTTGGCAAGCAAAAAGTACTGTTAGGTAGTATCCTAGTTGGAGTTACGCAACTTACTACCCCATCATTTTATTATTCCCAGAAACAACTGTAGCAAATCCAGACTTGAGCCAAATGTTCTAAGCCAGACAGACCTCATCAATGGAGGACTCCTCAATCAGGCGGGGGGCTTCAGCAGACAGGATGCCATGTGTGGCCATGACATAGATCTTGTAAGCGCCTCTCTCTTTCAGGATCTCTGCAGCAGCAACAAAACTCTCCACGTCGTCAATAATGTCATCCTGCATGGAGAGGCAGTGTTAGAGCCACCCCATCCCGGCCTGGAGACTCAACTCTCCCCTGTACCTGCTTCAGAGGTTTCTGTGACAACTCAGAGCACAAGCCTAGGCCCAAGTGTGAGCAGGGCTGGCAGAAGCACCTCTGCAGGATGAGTGTCAGCAGGAGCAGTGAGGCCCTCTGGTCAGGTGACATGCAGCTCACGCTGTCATGAGGACTGGCAGGGTGGCGTCCCTCCATCAAACTCCTGACTCGTTCCATAGAGTCAGCGTCCCACTTGCCTTTTCCCAAGAGAAGGTGATATGTGAAGAGAGAAATAAAGGGAGCTACTGGGGTTGGAGAGATGGCACAGAGGTTAAGAGCACTGGCTGCTCTTGCAGAGGACCCAGGTTTGGTTCCTAGCAGCCACACAGCAGATAACAACCATCCGTAACTCTGACGCCCTCTTCTGGCTTCTGTGGGCATTGCATAACATGGGTGCACTTACATACACGCAGGCAAGATACTCACACATAAAATAAATTAAAAGAAAAAAATTTTTTTTGTCTTTTTGAGACAGGGTCTCCCTGTAGCCCCAGCTGGCCTGGCACTGGCTATGTACACCAGGCTGGCCTTGAACTCACAGAGATCCACATGCCTCTGCCTCCCGGGTGCTGGGATTAAAGGTGTGTACCACTGCGCCCAGCCAAAAAAATAAATAAATAAAATAAATAAATAAATTTTAATTAAAAGAGAGAGAGCTGTTGGAAATGATGTGACCTTGCAGTGAGGGCATGTGGAGCAAAGCAAGGCTGTCTTGGGACACCTGTTCCCACAGGTGACATCAGAGAAACTTATTCTCTGCTCACCTCATGGTCCTAGAGCTTAAGGATGATTAGACAAGCTGGTTTGAGGGGATCCAGAATCTATAAGATGAAGGTTATGGAGCTGAGCTTCCTGTGGAAGGCTGTGCTCTTTATATGTGTACATTGTGTGTTAATCTCTGTTGTTTTATGTAAAAAAAATTCTGCTACTTCCTTTTTTTTTTTTTGGTCTTTTTGAGACAGGGTCTCCCTGTAGCCCCAGCTGTCCTGGAACTCACTATGTAGACCAAGCTGGCCTTGAACTCACAGAGATCCTCCTGCCTCTGCCTCCCAAGTGCTGGGATTAAAGTTGTGCACCACCACGCCCGGCTCTGCTACTTTCTTAAAGGACATTGGGTGAGGGGCTGGAGAGATGGCTCAGCAGAAGACCAGGGTTCAAATCCCAGCACCCACATGGCAGCTAACAACTGATGTTAACTCCAGTTCCAGAGGATCCAATGCCCTCTTCTGGCCTCTGCCAGCATTGCACAACACAAGTGCACCTACATACACGTAGGCAATAAATACACTCATACACATAAAATAAACTTAAATAAATAAAAGGACGTTGGGTGAGAAAGGGCAGATGGATGCCCTGACGTTCACCACTGTGCTGAGACCCTCACTGACTCAGCCAGCACTGTGGATACGTGAAGGATGCTGAGCACTGCCATACCACTATGATCGCAATGCGTCCCCCGACGTCTCCAACCACCGTTATTGGAGGCTTCTCTTTGGCCATCATCACTAGCAAAACAAATCACAAAACCCTCTGTTAGTCAGGTCGCTTAGATAAATGTAATCACAACCTCCTGCCCTGGAGGTGGTACAAGCCACCACCAGACTACAACAAGCTAACACTAGATCTCTCCCACAACTGGACTTACTCAAGAGTCAGAGTGCCTGAGGTAGCACTGGCTCACAGAAACAGAAGGCAAGATGGAAAATTTAAAATTTTCTAGTATAGCTATAGTAAGAAGTAATTTATTTTATTCTATACTTTTATACTATTTTATACTATACTTCTATAGTAAGAAGTACTTTATTTTACCTAGTATACTTAAAATTGTTATTTCAATCCATAATCAGTATAAAGACGTATTAGAGATGTTTGGTTTTTTCATGTTAGCCATCACTATTTGGGGTCATTTGAACATCCACCTCTTAGGTGAGACTGGGCACATTTCAAGAGCTCAGTTGCTACATTTGACAAGAGCCATCACAGTGCACACACAGCACAGGTAAGGGGATGGAAGAGCACAGTGCGAAGGTGCCCGTGACCAGGGAAGCCACTCCAAGGAGAAATGGAGATGGACCATCCAGCCAAGAGGCAGCGAGCTTTACTTTCCACTAGGCTTCTACTACACACACTTCGTGGACACCAGGAACCTAAGGATGTAACCACATGATCACCATGACGCAGCCATGTTCCTTCCTGCATAACAGCAAGTTGGATGAGCTGCAATGTCAACGGGTACTTCCTCATTTACCATCTCAGAAACAGGCTCTACACACAAATGTCAGCTATCCTCGCAAGGTGATACACAGATATAAACCCACCGGTGACTCAAGAGGCTGAGGCAGGGGAACTGAGTTTCAGGCCAGCCTGAGCTACCTAGGAAGACCCTGTCTCAACAGGAACTTAGATCTAGTTTGATGCAGAGAGCATCAGTTTCCATGATTTCTTTTTGGTTATTTAGCCTGCAGCCTCAGCTGTTCTAAACTTCATGGCGATCCCTGAGTGCTGGGATTACAGGCCTGTGTGCCGTGCCTGGCTTTGTGTTTGCTTTGCTGCACCCTTATTCATTCAAAATAAAAACACCAAGGCACAGCTGGAGGCCTAGAGGTACATTTTCTTTCCATAGATTCATTTCTTGCACATATCTGGTCCTAGGATCCAGAAAAACTGAACACACAATTTGGTGTCTCCTAAAAAACAAAGATAGTCTTTATTACAGGGCACAGGCAAATGAGTGCCTCACAGGCTGGAAAATGCTGGCAATTTCTAATAGCTTACCCAAAAGGAAAAAAACTCAGAATCCCACTTTTCACAGAAGTCTGTTCAGGTTAACAGTACAGGATCCTGGAGTACCACACTGGACAGAACGCAGCCTGTGTAAGAAACACCTAAGTTGTGCAACACCTCTTGTAGTCAGAAACTGCTGTCAAAATGGCATCAAATACCAGAACATCGTCTTTAATTCAGCAAATGCCTTCTAACGTCCATATAAAGAAGTAGGAAACTGTCTTTCACGTTTAAAATGATTGTTTTCAGTGCTGGGTGTGGCTGTGCACCATTGTAAAATCCCACACTTAAGTTTCCTCTTGTTTTACTTACTGGGTAGACACTTGAAATGCAGCTCTGTGATGCTTTGCTACTTGGTGATGTTGTATTGCTCTGTAATATTGAAGCTCTGTGAAGCTTTCTAACCATGTCTTACTGCTGATAAAGATGTAAAACTAAGAAAATGGAAAGTTCACCAAATGGGGGCTGGAGAGATGGCGCAGAGGTTAAGAGCACTGGCTGCTCTGAGGACTCAGGTTCGGTTCCCACATGGCACCTAACAACCACGTGTAACTCCAGTTCCAGGGAATCTGACGCCCTTTTCTGACCTCTGCGAGCACTGCATGACAGGGGTGCATTTATATACACGCAGGCAAAACACTCACACACAAAATACATTACATATATCTGAGAGTTCACCAAATGGTTTAATGAAGCACCTGGTCCAATTAGTCCAGGAAAAGTGTAGATCACATGTAACAGATACCTAAACTTTTGCCAGTGATATCTGTTTTTTGTAAAATGCAATGACTAATTCCTAGCCCAATTAGCCTGGCCTAGACATAGAGGAAAAGTTCTGATGTCCTGACCCACACCAGGAATGTCCACTTTGTAAACCACGATGACTTGGTGAACTCAGGAAGGAATTTTTCCTAAGATAACATGGCCCATCATGAAAAGAGACACAGGGCCCGGGTAGCAGCTATAGGATGCAAAAGGTCCTACACAGTCTGACTTGTATGTTGCTCTGGGCCCAGAAAATCTTGAAGCCTTGGTTGTTAGTTCTGGGACCACACACATGTTCTCTTAGCTATTCAAAGAATTTTTATGTATCAGAGGTAGGAGGATCAGGAGTTCAAAATCATCCTCAGCTACAAAGCCAGTTTGTAGCCTGGGCTAAGTGAGGCCTTGTATCAAAACATCAAAAATTAAAATTAAAAGAAAATAAGCATCTTCCTGAAAAAGCTGCATTTACAAAAGGATCGAGCATGATTTCACAGTACAAGGATGTGCACACACACACCTGCTATTCTTTCCTTGGGTCAGACAAAACTTCCTCTTCTAGCATAGCAAAGGAAGACTGGAAAGGAATTATTCCTGACTCCAGGCTCACAGGCATGCGCATGCATGCACACATGCACACACACACACAGGTCCACATGCATTACTAGATGTGCAAGAGGAACAAATCAATCCCTTTCTACCCTAGTGGGGGGTATAATTAGCAGGCTAGGAAAATCAAGCCAGAAAAGGCATACGTTCATTTTTGGTGATTCAGACTTAATCTTTACTACTGTGGCAAACACTGAGCAATCTTTAGCAGAGAAGCCTTTAGTGCACACACATCTCTTCATGTTTTTTTAAAAAAATATTTTATGTATTATTTTTGTTTTATGTATATGAGTGTATTGCCTCCATGTATGTGAGTACATCTGTGTTGTGCAATGCCACGGAGGTCAGGAGAGGGCTTTGGATTCTCCTGGAACTGGAGTTAAAGATGGTTTGTAGCCACCATGTGGGTGCTGGGAATCAAACCTAGGTCCTCTGCAAGAGCAGTCAGAGCTCTTACCGCTGAGCCATCTCTCCAGCCCACATCTCGTCACACATAACAGATGCTTTTCCCACTGTCAGCGAGGTATCTAGACTACCTGGTAAAGTGTTAGAGCTTCAAGGTTTCAGTTTCCACATTTCACTATCACATTCCTCTCAGGCCGGGTATGTGCTTGACCTGACTACCACTGACATTTTGTGCTGAACTGCTGCACATTAGGAAATTAGCAGCAACTCTGGCCTAGACCTACAGATGCCAGTAGTGTGTACCTCCTTCTGGCTATGGCAACTTGAAATGGGTCCAGACATCCTCTGGAGCAAAGAGCAAGTTATTTCTTTCACCTTAGTGGCGAAAACTATACTTGTACAATTAACAAGCTGAGAAAGTCAAGCCAGAAAAGGTTTCTAGTTCAAAAGAACGAACAGACTGACACTAAAAAAAAAGACATAGGAAGTTAAGTAAGTACCCACACTTGGGTGCTTTTAGAACGGTTTGAGTCAGGCTTGGTGGCACATGCCTTTACTCCCAGCACTTGAGAGACAGAGGCAGGTGGATCTCTGTTCAAGGCCAGCTGGGCTACAGGGAGACCCCATCTTAAAAAAAAACAAAAAAAACCCCAAACACGGGACCAGATATATCTTCCTAAAAAATGAAATGTGTGTCAGGGATAAGAAAGACGGTTAAGAACACTGGATGCTCTTGCAGAGGACCCAGGTTTAGTTCCCAGCATCCACAGCCATTCATAACTCCAATTCCAGGGGATCTGACATCCTCTTCTGGCCTCCAAGAGTACCAGACATGCATGTGGTACACATACATATATGCAGGCCAGACTCTCATATACATAAAATAAATCATAACAAAAAAGGTGTGCTTCATGGATCTGTTCTACCTTGGCCTTGTCCTAACATTCTAGTATCTTAGAGAGAAAACCACTGGAACATTCTTCACAAGTGATTTGCAAACATAAAGCATACTGAATCTGAAAGGTACAATTATAGATAGGAGAAAGGATGTTTTAAAAAATAATTTATTGGGGCTGGAGGGATGATTAAGCTTTTAAGAGTACTGGCTGCTCTTGCAGAGGACCTGACTTCAATTCCCAACACCCACCCACATGGTAGCTAACTGTGCATAGTTCCAGAGGAAACCAACACTCGGGAGGCAGGCGGATCTCTGTGAGTTCAAGGCCAGCCTGGTCTACATAGTGAGTTCCAGGACAGCTGGGGCTACAAGGAGACACTGTCTCACAAAAAACAAAAACAAAAACCCCACAAAAAAACAAAAAAACACAAACAACAAAGAAACTATCTTTTAAAAAAAGTGTGTTGAGCCACTTTTTTTAAAAGTGTGGTGGTGCACGCCTTTAATCCCAGCATTTGGGAGGCAGAGGCAGGCGGATCTCTGTGAGTTCAAGGCCAGCCTGGTCTACATAGTTCCAGGCCAGCTGGGGCTTCAGGGAGACCCTGTCTCAAAAAGACCAAAAAAAAAAAAAAAAGTGTTGAGAGATGACTCAGCAGTTCAAAATGCTTGCTGCTTAATCATGAAGACAAGAATTTGGATCCCAGCTCCCACGTCAGGAGGATCAAAAATGCCTGTAACTCCACCTCCAAGGGACCCAATGCCTTCTTCTGGCCTCTGCAAGCACACACACACATATGCACTCCTCCATACTTCATTTTGGGGGAAACAAAAAAAAGGGCCAGGCATGGTAGAGTGTGCCAGTAATCCTAAAGCTGGAGGTGCTCAGCCTGGACTACATAAGGTTCTAGGCTCAAAAATAAGAAAGAGATAAAGACAGAGAAGAAAGAGACCATTTGTGATTAGTCACAACCAGTAATAACAGATTCAGGTGAGAATTATCAAAAGATGCTCAGTCTGACAAGAAATATGGATATTCGGTTTATGAAACTATTAAAAGGGAAAAAGTAACTTCTTGTAAAAGCCTGCCAGATACCACCAAAATCAGCCTCTCCAGCAACAGGACACACCACATGTTTCCTGAGGTATTTTTGCCAAATACACATAATTTGAATCTAAGCAGGAGGACACAAGCAAGTCCCAATTAAGGGGCAGTCTACAAAATAACTGGCCAGTACTGCTCCATGGCATCAAGGTCATTGAGAGAAAGAGGAGACGAGCCACTCTGGATGAAAGGGGACCACAGAGAGACAACAGCTGAATGCAGTGTGTAGCCCGGTCAGGCCCTGGGCCAAACCGGCTTTTTTTTCCTTTTGTTCCACAGGACACTGGAGGGTTAGATAACAGTGCTGTAATAATGTTGGTTTCCTGAGCACGAGAATTACACTGTGGTTATATAAGGCGTTTTTTTTTTTTTTTTGAGGAAATATACGCTGAAGTATTTAGGAGTAAAGAGGCCTTAGAAATGCAACTCGCTCTCAAATGGCACAAAGTCCTACGGCCGTAAGAGACACATGTGGAGTGAAGAGAGCAGCACACCTGTGCTCTTCCTACACCAAACAGTCGGGGACAGTGACCAGCACCAAACAGGTAAGGTAAAATTATGAAAGCCTAAAAAAGCATACCACTCCTTCCTTTTATGTGAAAACACACCTGACAGAAATGAAATAAGACATTTAATAGGGCAGAAAATCAGAGCGCTTACCGAACTTCAGACAGGGCCTGAAATACACTCAGATGCAACCACTGCAATACTTCTTCTCCCCAGTAACCTCTGAATGCTTCTGAGGCAAGGATAATAGGAGGACTTTTTAAAAATATATTTATTTTTATTTTATGTATACAAGTGTATCGCCTGCATGTATGTGAGTGCACCCATGTCCTGCAGTGCCGGCAAGGTCAGAAGAGGGCTTTGGATTCCCCTGGAACTGGAGTTAAGGACAGTTCGTAGCCACCATATGGGTGCTGGGACTCGTACCCGGGTCCTCTGCAAGAACAGTCAGTGCTCTTAACTGCTGAGCTGTCTCTCCAGCCCAATAGGAGGATTTATAAGAGAAAATAATCTCTTCTAAAAACCGTAAACCCTCCTGCTGGTGCTCAATGCTTGTCAGTACCACGCAGGGTCCAAACACTTCAACACCACTGGGTTAAGAACAGCAAGTAAGCTGGCATCAGATCACAGAGCTACTAAAACAAGTGCTAAAGATGCTCATGGCCAAAGCCTGGTGTCTGATCAATGGCTGCTTATCACTTACCAAAGTGTAACCAAAGACTTTGGACTCCACACCATCACACACACAACTGTTCACTGAAGCTAAAAATTATTTAACACTGGCACAGCATGGTGACACACGCTTTAATCCTAACACTTGTGAAGCAAAGCCAGGCACATCTCTGTGAGTTTGAGGCGAGCCTGGTCTACATAGTGTGTTGCAGGCAAGCCAGGGCTACATAATGAGATCCTATCTCAAAAAAATAATTTAATACTTGGGCCAGGTATGGTGGCACACACCTAAAGTCCCAGAACTCGGGAGGCAGAGGCAGGCAGAACTTTGAGATTGAAGCCAGCCTGGTCTCTATAGTGAGTTTCCTGGAATGCTACAGGGAGACCATGTCTCAAAAAGACCAAAAAACCCCAAAACAAAAAACCACTTGAGGCCGGGTGTGGTGGCACACGCCTTTTATCCCAGCACTTGGGGAGGCAGAAGCAGGCGGATCTCTGTGAGTTCAAGGCCAGCCTGGTCTACGTAGTGAGTTCTGGGACAGCTGGGGCTACAGGGAGACCCTGTCTCAAAAAGACCAAAAAACACACCCACTTGAAAGCTATGTGCTACCTGGATTACTACAATTGCCCCACACTATGTAAATGAGTGCTAAGACACGAATTCTTCTTTTATAAAAGGGAAATCAAGGCAATTATTTAAAAATAGCAAGACAACTCATAAAAAGCACATGAAAGCACAGGTATCTCACACAGCTGTTAACTATTAGCCATTCAGACTACTGAAGTTTCTTTGATATACAAGAGCTAATCTTACAGGGTAACTCCAGGCCTGGGTGCACAGTGGCGTTCTTGACCATCGGGGGAGAATGACGACCATCATCCATGTCCAGCTCTGTGCACTGAGCTTCTCCGTGGATTACAGCCAGCCCCAGACGCAGTCTCTCAGCATAGGACTGGGCCCTGAGAGGAAGACAGTGATGGGCAATGGGGACATCCACGGGAGGACTCTCAGCCTCGCTGACCACTCTACTGACCACATGACAAATGCTGTTCAATCTTTCTGGGACACAGAGAAACATTTTTATAAACTAGCCCAGAATATAAATGCCTCAAGGGCTAATACCAGATTCTAGACCATTTTCATTGTATTCTTTGCCCATATTTCTTTTCTTTTTATTTTTCTCTCTAAATTTCCATAACTTTGATCAAAAATACGCCTCTAAAACCAATGTCAGGCAGGGGGTGGTGGCACAGGCCTTTAATCCCAGAACTTGGGAGGCAAAGGCAGCCTGGTCTACAGAGCAAGTTCCAGGCCAGCTGAGGCTACAGGGAGACCCTGTCACAAAAAAACACAACAAACAGTGCTGGGCTGGAGACGTGGCTCAGTTGGCAGAGCGCCCCTCCAGCTTACAGGAGCACTGGGTCTGAGGCCTAACACTGTATAAACTGTGTGGTGGCACATGTTTGTAATTCCAGCACTTGAGAGGTAGAGGCAGGAGGGTCAGAAGTTCAAGGTCAGGGCTGGAGAGATGGCTCAGTGGTTAAGAACACTGAATGTTCTTGCAGAAGACCTGGGTTCAGATCCCAGCACCCACGTGGCAGCTAACAGCTGTCCGTAACTCTAGTTCTAGGGGATCCGACAGCCTCTTCTGACCTCCACGGGCATTGCACGACACGAGTGAGCTTCCCTACATGCAGGCAATACACGCGTACACATAAAATAACCATATTTAAAAAAGAAGTTCAAGGTCATCCTTAGCTATGTAGGGAGTGTGAGACCAGCCTGAGACATAAGCCCCTGTCTCAAAAAAACAAACAAAAGCCATTGCCCAAGAAATGTTCATAACTTCACTGCTTTCCTGAGAACTTGAAGAATTCCGTTTCCCAAGAGAAAACCTGAATAACTCAAGTGAGGCACCCACAAAGTCTGGAGGCCAGAGATAAAGCTGTCCACTGGCCTTGACAATGACGTGAGGGAGAACTAGAGCCCACGAGCTTTGATTGGTCACGTTACAATAGCTCTGGATTCCCAAGCTAACTGACTCCAGAAACATTCAAAGGGGTTTGGAAATGAAGGCGTGCTTACCTCTTTGCAGCATCAGGAGACTTAGCTACAATGACTGCATTTCTGTAATTTGGAATCTGGATTTGGAGGAAAAATAAAAGCAATACTGAAAGATTATCAAAAACATTAAATCTGGATACTACTATTACACCTTTTCTTCTTTTAATAATCCTATCTAGTAACCAAATACACTAGCGTTCATTTACACACTGACATTTTCTCATTATTTATCAATTAACATCATTGCAAAAGCACTGCAACATCAAAGAAGATAAAATACAGTTCTTAAAGCCTTCCTCCTAGACAACAGAAGCAAACTGATCCTTAGAAGGAAATGCACGTCCTCACATCTTCTGAAAACATGACCCTCCATGACTAAAGGCTGAGCCTGTCTGGCTGCGGCAGGCACTAGGCCTGAAGGGAGCGCTCCTGGGATGTGCCTTTCAATACTGAAATCTGATACCAGGGAAAACTAAATAGGATCTTTGAGGACAGTGGGATGTCTGCTGGTGGCTCCTCACTTCTTCCTGGATATACTGAAGCAGGAAAGGTGAGGCTCTAAGGTTGTCCACCGGAAAGCTGAAAAAGCCTTGAATTTCCTTTTGGTGAAGGTCCATAGTGATAATGTGAGTTAAACCTGAAATTTTAAAACAAAAAATTACAAAGTTCTCCCCTACATGTTAATGGCCACAGTGGACACAAACTAGATGCTCAACTCCTGCTTCCTACCAGAAGACTGAGGCGGGGGATAGTGAACAGCTGATGCAGACTCTACTGTTAGCCTTAATAAAGCAAAATGGTGAAGAACGCCCAGCCTAATGCCAAGGAGCCCATGACCTTCAACAGGACAAAGAAGTAAAGCTGAGAGATGTGTTTTCTGTACTATTGTTACAATCTCCCTCCTCCAGAGTGAGCAAGGAAAGAAACATGAACATGGGATAAACATGAAGCAATAACAGGTATAAAATACCTATTCGTAAAATATAAAGATGCATTAAGGGACTGTGGCCACAGCACACGCAAAAACGAAGTAGCAAGAAAGAAACTCACGCAGCGCAGGTGAGATGCAGATGTTGAGAATGACCTGTGTGCTGAGTGGTTTAAGATGCACCTGACAGAAAAGCAGGGTGAACAGGTGTCTCCTAATCAGCAGGGCTGAACAGCAAAGGGGACCTCCCGACACTTCAGAAAGGCCATCAGGCGGGGAAGGACGAGCACAGAAACGGTAGAAGTACTAAAAGGAAACTTCAGCTTAATGCGCTAAACATCGAGAATATACGTAACTGGGCATGGTGGCATATGCCATTACTCCCACAGCAGAGGTAGGAGGATCTCTGTGAGACAGGTCAGCTGGGGAGGGTTTACAGAGCAAGTTCCAGGCCAGCTGGGGCTGTATTAGTGAGACCCCATCTCAAAAAACAAACAAAACAAAGCAAAAAAAAAAAGTAGGCTTTTCAGGCAAATTCATAGACCTAGACCTGAAACTTGAGAGATCACAGAACGACAAGCCTGCCGGTTAAAATGTGGATGACAAGATGAGATGACAAAGGACAGAACAGCCCAGAGAGAACACCGAATAAAGCAATGTCACTCAAAAGACAAAGGAAAACCAGTAAGAATTTAGTGTCTCAGTTCTCATATCCCTAACCAAACCACGTGACAAGAAACAAGAGAATGTCATCCTCCAACAACATGCAGAGAAACAGTCCCCAAACCAGATACCTGAGGTGAGACCTAACCTGCAGTGGGGAAGAGGAAGGGGCTGCGCTCTGCACTGGAACCAGGGTCCCTGCTGACACTCACCTGCTTTTGCCAGCATGGATGCCAGAAGCTTGCACACGATGGAACCTCTCTTCCTCATCTTGCTTTGCTTGCTATAGGGGAAGTAGGGGATGACTCCAATGATGTTCCTGGCACAGGCAGTCTTCAGTGCATAAGCCATAATCAGCAACTCCATCACCGCTGTGTTCACATCCCTGAAACAGTGGCAATTTATATTTTGGGGCACAGCCTACACATTCACCCCAGCAAAGACATCAGCTTCAGCTGTTTACCTGAGGTAGCCAAGACAGTGGGAAGGCCTCTTACCATTACACTAACTCATGGTGGCACATCATGAATGTTCATAGGGAAGGGCAAGGACTGGCCTTTCGGCTGAGTCAGCTCTAGTTTTCACCTACGGGGATTCAAACCTATAGCAGTGGTGCTCTCTTACCTTTGCCTGGCTCTTTTGTATCAGTGGTCACAATTACTTGACACCTGCTGGCACTGTGCCAGGGATTCACTCAGGCCAGGGTAAATGCCAAGGGAAACAGCCATCTCCTCAGCTGTCATTAACAGAAAGCATTTATGTCTCTTTCTCGTGGGGAGCAGAATGAGAAGACCTTGGAACTTTTCAAAAATCTCCCTATAGCCGGGTGTGGTGGTGCACGCCTTTAATCCCAGCCTCTGAGTTCCAGGCCAGCTGGGGCTACAGGGAGACCCTGTCTCAAAAAGACCAAAAATAAGCCAAAAAATAATAACTCCCTGCCCTGTCTCTCCCTGCAGCAGAGACCTGACCTGTAAGGCTTGAGGAAAGGCTGGTTCCCATGGTGATGGATGTGGGCTGCTCTTACTCTGTATAGGCAGATCTATCCTTCTGAAAGTCAGCCTGAAGTTCCAAGCCCCTACCCCCAACCTCCTGGGGATCCCCAATTCATTCTCAAATACCCTCTTCTCTAGGGCCAAGACTGTGTGTCTGTTCCCCACAAGTGTGGAGCAAACTCTTTGGGTATAATTCTAGAACAACAGGTACAAGTGAGGCTGCCCTCGTTTCTGCAATGTGTGATCCTGCCATCCATCCAGCTGAGGCGTCAGTTTCTGAACAGGTACAGCAGAGTGAGACCCTCAGAGAGGCTATTCAGTTGGCAGGTCACCAGGCCATTTTCTCCGGGCTCTTCCCTTCTCTCTCCTTTCTCTCCCTCTGAGATAGGGTCTTGCTACACAGCCTAGGTAGATCCGGAACATATTATGGAGTCCAGGCTGGCCTCTCTTAAAGGCAGTTCTGTGGGAGAGCAACTACAAAGACTTCCTTTTACTGACAGTTTTTTACTACATCAAACCCATGAAACTTCTAACCTCATCAGAGTAATCTGTATTTCTCATAACCAATACGGGATTCTACGATTAAAAGCATCTCTCTGGCTCAGGGGTTAAGAGCACATACTGCTCTTGCAGAGGACTAGAGTCAGTTCTCAGCACCTGTGCTGGATAGCGTTAGTGTCAACTTGACACACCTGGGTTGAGAGAGCCTCAATCGGGAAATTGCCTCTATTGGACTGGCCTGTGGCCATGTCTGAAGGGCATCTTCTTGATGAGTGATGTGGGAGGGCCCAGCCCACTGTGGGTGGTGCCACCCCTGGGCAGGTGGGCCTGTGTTGCATAAGAAAGTAGGCTGAGCAGGGGCCAAGGGAGCAAGCCAGTAAGCAGCGTTCCTCCATGGCCTGTGCTCCAGCTCCTGCTTCCAGGTTCCTGCCCTGAGTTCCTACCTTGGGCTCCCTGATGAACTGCGACTTGGGAGATGTAAGACAAATAAACCCTTTCCTTCTCAAGTTGGTATTGGTCAGAGTATTTTGTCACAGCAATGAAGAACAAACTAGGACAGCACCCAAGTCACCAAGAGATCCAATGCCCTCTTCTGCCCTCTGTGGGCACCATCATATGCCTGGCATACACTCACACAGGCACCCACACATACACACAAATTAATAAATCAAACAAAGTAAAACCCATCACTCAGAGGCTGTAACTGACTTCAGGGTCAACTCTGAGAGCACGGAGGCAGCCTCCTTCCGGACCCTGAAGTGCCCCCTTCGCCAGTTGTCAGGAGCAGTTTCCTCCTTCATATTTCCAAGTTAATAATGCCCAGGTCAGGTAACAAAGGTCAGAAGGCACAGTGAGTTAAAGAAAAAAAAGCAATCATTGAACACATACAAGTACTTGGGAGTTCATAATATTTGGTCAATTTTAGTTCAATCACCGACTCAACAACTATTTATGGAGCAAAAGAAGGCGTTGGATCCCCCAGAACTGGAGTTACAGACAGTTGTTAGCTGCCATGTGGGTGCTGGGAATTGAACCCAGGTCCTCTGCAAGAACAGCCAGTGCTCTTAACCAGAGTCATCTCTCCAGTCCCCAAATATACTTATATCCTTGTACATTATATCCCCTAGAGGAGAAGTGTGGCTCCCAACGTGAGATCACCAAAACTGGTGAGCCTTGTAAACTCGAATGTTAAGCAGGAAGCATGTACATGTGGGGTCCACACCAAGGCTGGCCACCTGATGTCACATACTCCACAGATAAGTCCTCCACTGCTGTGCTCCTCGTCAACCTCAGAAATAGAATTAGAGCATCTTACCTTCTGATACCGTGTGACTCTACAGAGGATCCACAGGGTGCGCCCTCGGAAGCCAGGCCACAGCGCCAACAGCACAGCTCAACTAGAAGTTAACTTAGTAGATTCTGGGAGAATAGCTACACAAGTACTGAGTTTTTAGCTGGTCTTGCCCTGGCGTTTTATTTTGGTTTTATAATACACAGTTTCACTACGTAGCCCTGGCTAGCCTGGAGCTTGCTATGTGGATGAAAGTGGCTGTCATGGCATCTATACTGCACAACTGCCCACTAAAGGGAGGCCCAGAGTGACATGCTGATGTATTGTAATGAACAACTTTTGAGGAGTCCTGATTTCAGAATTGACCAATTTCAGTTATTTTCAATTTTCCATACAAGGGTTTTTCTTTCTCTCCATTTTTCCTCTTCTCAATGACCTATGGAAAAGAATTCAGCATCCAGTTGGGCATGGTGGTGCACACCTTTAGTCCCAGCATTCAGGAGGCAGAGGCAGGCAGATCTCTGTGAGATGGAGGCCAACCTGGTCCCCATAGTGAGTGCCAGGCCAGCTGAACAACAGGGAGTCTCTGTCTCAAAAATGAATTCAATACCCTCCAGCCCAAGGCTAAGGAAAGCCTCTCAAGCCCCAACCTCTGTTTGTCAGGAAGGTGACAAAGGGGCCTTTGCCACACTGACTTTATCCTCTGTGGAAATACTGGTCAAGCAGGACAGAGGCAGCTGCTTCGTGGCTAGCAGGGTTAGAATAGCTGGCAGGCTGCTTCGTTCATCTGTTCTCTCGGAACGTTCCAAGTACATCCTGCTAGTCCTTGGTGTGTACGCAGGACAATCTTGACTACTTTACTGACAGTTTTTCTCTTCTAGAGGGTACTCATACCCTATGTTAAACTCAGCCCTGACTGCTCTATTGTTTCAGATAGGCAAAAACTCATGTGAGGCAGGGAAATAAGACATGATATATTCATTTAATATATCCATTAATTAAACTGGCCAAAGAAAGACACAGTAGTGGAATAGGATTTACTCACCCCACTCCAGCAAAGAAGTCCTAAATGGTATTTTTAATAGTATTTAAAAGTTATTTATTTTATTTTTTCATCTTTTTGAGACAGGGTCTCCCTGTAGCCCCAGCTGGCCTGGAACTCGCTATTTAGACCAGCTGGCCTTGATTTCACAGAGATCCGCCTGCCTCTGCCTCCAGAGGGCTAGGATTAAAAGTGTGTGCACCACACCCAAGTCATAGCACATATGTAGAGGTCAGAGACAACTTACAGGAGCCTCTCTCCTTCCACCATGTAGGTCCGAGGGATGGAGCTCAGGTTGTCAGGCTTGTGGCAGGTGCCTTTACCCACTGGGCCATTTTATTGGTCCCCTAAATGGCATTTTAGTAAGTCTGACATTTCATGTCAACATGCGAGAATCTGCACATAAATATGAAAATTATCCTTCCAAAGTCCTTTGTAAGTTCCATATTTACTTCACTGTTGCACCCCTCAGCAGAGCTGGAGCTTCCTTCAGTGGCACCACCCAGTTCAACAAGCAGCATACTTCTGTACTGCCCCTTAGTGTTTCCTAAGATTAAACCCGTCCTCAGCACTCAAAACTTACTATTAGTCAAAAAAATATGCTGCAAGTTCTCTCAGTTGTTTCAAGAACTCCAAACCTATTCTGAGCAGCATTACCAAAAAAAGAAAGACACTATACATGGTGTCGGGTCTGCAGGCCACTAAGCTCACTCAGATGCTCAACTTTGGTCTGCTTGTCTAAAACCAGTTGTGATAACCTTTTTTTTGGTCTTTTTGAGACAGGGTCTCCCTGTAGCCCCAGCTGTCCTGGAACTCACTATGTAGACCAGGCTGGCCTTGAACTCACAGAGATCCACCTGCCTCTGCCTCCCGAGTGCTGGGATTAAAGGCGTGTGCCACCACGCCCAGCTCCAGTTGAGGTATTTTACAGTTGTGGTTAAGAGCACTGGCTGGTCTTGCAGAGGACCCAGGTTCAGTTCCTGGCACCCACATGGCAGCTAACAACCGTCTATAACTCGATTCCAATAAAGCCTACATCCTCTTCTGGCCGCTGAGGGCAGTGTCCCTGCAAGTGCACTTATATACACGCAGGCAAAACATTCACATGCATAAAATAAAAATCTAAAAATATTTTAAAATTTTTAAAAAAAACTTGCTGGGCATGGTGGCACACGTGTTTAAGACCAGCACTTGGGAGGCAGAGGCAGGTGGATCTCTGTGAGTTTGAAGCCAGCTTGGTTAGCTTGGTTTCCACAGCAAGTTCCAGGCCAGTTGCAGATACAGGGAGACCCAATCAAAAAAGCCCCCCCCCCAAAAAGTAATAGTAAGACATAAGTAGTCTCTATTCTACTGTTAGTACTAAAGTATTCAGTACTCAAGATAAAGTATTGGTTTCTTATAACAAATCCAATAACCTTTTGTTGTTGTTTTCTTTTGGTGTGAGTTTTAAAAAATATTTTATGATTTTTATCTTTATGTGTATGAGTGTATTGTCTACTACATGTATGTAAGTGTACTTTTGTCATGCAATGCCCACGGAGGTCAGAAAAGGGTGTCAGATCCCCTGGAACTGGAGTTACTGATGGTTGTTAGCTGCCATGTGGGTACTGGGAACCAAACTGGGGTCCTCTGCAAGAGCAGTCAGTGCTCTTAACTGCTGAGCCATCTCTCCAGCCCCCTGGTAGGCATTTTAAGAGAGGGTCTTTCCTCCTGCTTCCCTCTAGTGAGTGTTGGGATACAGGTGTGTACCACCATGTATACCACCCCATGTACCACTACCCAACCCAATAACCTTCTTTACCAGTCACACGCATCACGACACAACACGCCCACTCTCTCTTCACCTTTCTCCGGATGCTTCCTTCCTTTTTCAACCTCCATCATTTTAAAAGACACAGGAAATTCAGGCCAGTGAGATAGCTCAGTGGGTTAGGCCTTTTGCCACCAAGTCTGACAACTGAGTTCAATCTCTGGGACCCACATGATGGGAAGAAAGAATGACCCAAAGGTTGTCCTCTGACTTCCACAGGTGTGCCATGTGAGTGTGTGCATGCACACACACAAATAAAATATAATTAAAAAATTTTTTTAAAAGACACAGGAAATACCAGGTGAGTCTGGATTTTGCCTTGATGCTGTTTAACAGACACCAGAAAGAGAACTGCAACTCTTTAAAAGTCGCCAAAGAAACAACTAACGGAAGTGGTGTCCTCAGGACAGGCATGCATCTGCACCCATGCCCGTTCTCTTCAAGGGCAGAGGGGCCTTCCACGGCTAAGACCACAAAACATAATTCTCATGACAGCTGAGTATGGTGGGAAATACCTATCAAGTCCATTACAGGAAGCTGAGGCTGAAGAGTGAGTTTGAAGCCAGTCTGGGCTATACAGAAAGATCCTGTTTTTTAATATTTTATTTATTATTTTTATTTTATGTGTATGTGCGTATTACGTGCATGTAGGTAAGTGCATCCATGTCGTGTAATGCCCACGGAGGACAGAAGGGCTGTTGGATCCCCTGGGACTGGAGTTGTGGACAGCTGTTAGTTGCCATGTGGGTGCTGGGATTTGAACCCGGGTCCTCTGCAAGAGCAGCCAGTGCTCTTAACCACCAAGCCATCTCTCCAGTCCCAAGATCCTGTTTTTTAAAAAATTCTGGCTATTCTACAAAAGTTAGTCTCCTTACACTAGTAAACTGCTCCCAATTGCTTCCTTTGATCACATTTTCTTTTCTTTTTTTTGGGGGGGGGTTGTCTTTTTGAGACAGGGTCTCCCTGTAGCCCCAGCTGGCCTGGAACTCACTATGTAGACCAGGCTGGCCTTGAACTCACAGAGATCTGCCTGCCTCTGCCTCCTAAATGCTGGGACTAAAGGTATGCACCACCACGGCTCAGCCTAGGTCACATTTTCTAATACTTTTAAGAAAAAAACGAAACAAAGAATGCTAACATCCCCCTTAACCATTAGCAGATCTGCTTTCCAGGCTTCTTTGTCCCTCCCTGAAAGACAGTCACGTACCATCGACCCTTCATTGGTAAAGTAGTCTTCTGTCGCTCACCCAGGGCCACTCTACACCACTGGTCTTCAATAGTCATTCTGAACACTCTTGGCTGCCATGAGATGCTGAGGCCAAGAATCACACAGAGTACAACCTTTAACCTCAAAGGACATAGCACCATGCTGTTCCTAGGGAAAAACAGCCTCTAGGCTGACTTTGGTGTTTGGAGATCACAAACACAGGGAAAGGGTCACAAACAGACAATGCTCTTATTACTGCACGTTATGGCAGGGCACAGCTCAGTGGCAGAGACACCATCTAGCATGCACAAAGGAAAAGAAACAGCCTTGTTTTGCCCTGACAGTGGACTGACTTCGCACTCACAGTAACACATAAGAACAGTTTAGCTAGGCAGGATAGCTTAAGCCTTTGATCCCAGCACTTGGGAGGCAGAGGCAGGCAGATAGATCTCTGTGAGATCGAGGCCAATTTGGTCTACACAGTAAGCACCAGACCAACTGGGTCTATAGGGAGACCCTTGTCTCAAAAACAAAGCAAAAAACAAACCAAAACAAAACAGTCTGAGTTATAACCAAGAACTTGAAAATAATACATAGAAATCCAAACTCTGAGACTGGGACTATCAAAAGTTTAAAGCCAGCAAGCCTGGGCCACACAGCAGACTGTCTCAAAACCACACAAAAAAAACACTAGGATGTTGCTCAGTGATGGCAAACAGCATGTACAAGGTCCTCGGTTTCCTCCCCACCCCACCCCACCATTTATTCACTAAATAAACAGTCACTGTGGACCTGCAATCAGGTAGTGTCTGCGTGCAGGACAGCACGGAACAAGGAAAATCTCCCATAGCGAGCTTGTTCTAATGGGGATGCAGAGGGGGGACACACCATCATAGGAGGTGTGGACACAGTCATCCTTCTCCACATAACACACGACATGAAAAAGTCATGGATTCTATGGTTAGATGCCCACCAATGGTTTGCCTTAAAAGCAAATGTAAATACATTTAAGAGAAAAGAAACAAAGTAGTTAATTTTGGTTGTCAACTTGAACAAATTTACGATCATCTTGGACACATACTCTAGATATACCCACAAGGGTATTTCCAGAAATGTTTAACTGATCAGGGAAGACCCACCATCCTATGGATTTGGGTCCTAGACTAATGCAACAGGAGAACACACCTATGTCAAGCAGCTCACAACCCCCTGTAACTCCAGTTCCAGGGGAGCCAATGCTTTCTTCTAGCCTCTGTTCCAGGGGAATCCGAAGCCCTCTTCTGACCTCCGTGGCATTGCATGACATGGGTGCACTCACATACATGCAGGAGATACACTCATACACATAAAATAAAAATAATAAAATATTAACAAAAAAAATCTAAAATTAAAAAAGGAGAAAGTGGCTGGGCATAGTTAAACATGCCTTTAACCCAGCACTCAGAGGCAGGGGGATCTCTGTGAGTTCCAGGCCAGCCAGGGCTGCACAGTGACACCCATCTAAATAAATAAATAACTTGGGGGGGGGGGGGAAGCAATGCAGAGAGATGGCTCAGCGGTTAAAATGCTTGCCTGTCTTCCAGAGAACCCAAGTTTGGTTCCTAGCACCACATCAAGCAGCTCACAACTGCCAGTAACTCCTGCTCCAGGGAATCCTATGCCTTCTTCTGGACTCCATGGGCACCAGGCATGAACATATATATACATACATGCAGGCACTCACACACACATACCATGTTCAGTCCCCAACACCACCCACACACACACACACACACCGCTTTCTCTCTCTCTCTGTCTGTCTCTCTCCTCACACCCTAAAAGATGGTTTTCTCAGGGGTCAGGGTCTCAACCCTCCCAACACATTATGAAAATGAGAAGCCTATAAATCTGCTCCCCAACAGCCCTTCGGCCATCTCTAATCAGCAATGCAGCTCACAAGCTCCAGTCATTAATGTCATCCAAGCTGTACAGCCTATCTAAATGAACAGGGTCTCTGCTGTGAGATCCACATTCTAGTTTGTTTCTCCATTGCTGTGACAAAATACTCTGACCAATACCAACTTGGGGAGGAAAGGGTTTATTTAGCTTACATCTCCTGGGTCACAGTTCATCAGGGAGCCCAGGGCAAAAACTCAGGGCAGGAACCTGGAGGCAGGAGCTGGAGCACAGGCGACGGAGGAACGCTGCTTACTGGCCCCTGATCAGACTGCTTTCTTATGTAACCCGGGCCCACCTGCCCAGGGATGGCACCACCCATAGTGGTGCCACCCACATCACTCAGCAATCAAGAAGATGCCCCGCAGACATGGCCACAGGCCAGTTCCATGGAGGCAATTCCCCAATTGAGGCTCCCAGGTGTGTCAAGTTGACACTAAAGCGATCTAGCACAGATTACAACCATAGTTTCTCACCTCAATCCTCAGGGATGATTATGAAAATCAAACGACCGAGCAAAGGTTTCTGAACACAGTTGTTCAGACTGGCACAACCACCCCCAATGCATGCACCATGTCTTTTCCTAGAGAAGGAGAATCTACAGTCAAAGTACAAATTCCAGGTGTCAGCACAGTCCAAGGATCAGCGCTATCTCCTAGACATTTCTTCCAAGACATACAGCCTTTGTATCGTAGAGCCGGTCAGGGCAGCGAAGAGGCTCTGCCACCTGGTCCTGTCTTTGCACTTGGACTTCTGTATATGGGGAAGATTAGTGACAAAGCTGCTGTGAGGGGCTGAGACAGGTTCTATTTTTGACCTTGGATACAGAGCCACAGAGGGGCTCAGCAGATGCTCAGCAGTTAAGAGCACTGGCTGCTCTTGCAGAGGACCCGGGTTTGACTCCCAGCACCCACATGGCAGCTAACAACCATCCTAACTCCAGTTTCAGGGGATCCAATGCCCTGGTGTGACCTCTGCTGGCATTGCACAACATGGTGCGCTTACATATACGCAGGCAATACACTCATACACAAAAAGAGCCACAGAAGCAGGCAGTCTAAGTCATGCCCAGGAACACTGTCCACCTTTGAAGTAGGGTCTCTCATTGGTCTGGAGTTTACCAATTAGGCTAGACTGACTAGCCAGTGAGCCTCAAGATCTACCAGGCCTTTTGCAAGCTCTTTACCAACTCAGCCAAACCCTCAGCCTCTGCACACTGCTTTTGTTCTGACTGTGTATATATTACTTATCCCGTGACCCTTTGGTCCTCACCGTCCTTGAGATCCAGCCTTCTCTAACCCCTCAACAGGGCCAAGAACAGTGGTTGTGAAGGGTACATTCAGAATACCCAGTGCTGGGCTATGTGAGACGGTTTCAAACAACCAAAAAACTTGAAACAACCAACCAAAAAAGAAAAGTGCTCAGTACCTTGACAGCACCCATGGCCACTCCTATTACTATAAGAATCCACACTGGGGGTGGGGTTAGGGTTGAAGACACGGTTCAGCAGTTAAGGGCACTGGCTGCTCTTGCAGAGGAACTGGGTTTGGTTCACAGCACCCACATGGCAACTAAAAATCATCTGTTAACTCCTGTTTCAGGGGGATCCGATGCCCTCTTTGGGCCTCCATGGGCATTGCATGCATGTGGTGCATGTATATATATGCAGACAAAACACTCACACAAATAAACAGCACAAATTTATAATTAAAACAAAACAAAATCAACCCTGAATTGTTATTCATATGAAAAGCTAATGCACGACATCATTAAGGTGTCTCAGGGGAAGATGGATGCCTAATGCAGTGCTCTTACCTGGGTATTGTCTGTATGATGAAAATATCTTGGCCTCGAACAGACTCTTTGATTTCAACTCTTGTTTCTGGGGAAAAAAAAAAGTTCTCAGGCTTTAAGAAAAGCACTGCATGACACGGTACAGAGCATTCAGAGTGAAGAGGGTTCCAAACCATCTTACTTGGTACAACCAAGTAGATTCTTAACCAACTTCAGAAAATACATATATTAAAAGTAGTCAAGCTGGGGGAAAAACCAAAAATAGAAGAAAAAACTAAACAATGGATCCATGTAGTCTCAGGATCCAAAAGACTCCACAAACTACGACCAAAATGAAGCTTTACAGAAGATGCTTGAGAAAGCGTCTGCAGTAAGAGGCTGAAGGCCGACACTGTACCCCTCATATTACTCCTTCAGCAAACGCTGAGGCCTCCTCTGTGACAGACCCTGTGCGGAGGACCTGGAACAAAGACAGAAATGAAGGTGGACCTCAGAGTGACCCGACATGCCAGACAAATCAGTCATGATAAATGACAGGACAAGGACAGTCTCGCAGCAAGCTGGCATGCAGCGAAGGGGTAGGGGAACACGGGAAGCTGGGGCAGGTGTGGTCACTTAGGCCACCTGGGAAGCAGAGTGACTGAGAGGAAAGAAGTCATCAGGAGGTCAAGAAGCCAACCACACAGAACTCCAGATTCTCTAAGTGGGACGGGAAAGGAAAGTCATTAGAGAATTTGACGTTGGGAACAGTGACAGATGTTTTCTGTTTCTCAGGGTTTTTTTTTTTTTTTTTTATTTTATGCATGTCTGTGTGCAGGTGACTGTGGAGGCTAGAAGAGGGTGTTAGATCCCCTGGAGCTGGAGTTACAGGTGGATATGAACCACGAAACATGGGTGCCAGGAACCAATCTCCAGTCCTTTGTAAGAGCAGTAAGCGTTCTAAACCACTGAGCCATCTTCAGCTTTGAGTGACATTTTAAAAAACAATTGCTAGTGGCACACACCTTTAATCCCAGCACACAGAAGCAGAGGCAGGCAGATCTCTGTGAGTTCAAGGCCAGTCTGGTCTACATAGTGAGTTCTAGGCCAGCTGGGCCTACAGAGAGACCGTCTCAAAAAAAAAATTTGCTGGCTACTATGAGGAAAAAAACCTGTGGTAGGGCAGAAGTAGCAATATGGAGGTCTAGGAAGGCTACACAGAGGCAGGAGCCCAAGGCGTGGTGATGGATGTGACTGAACACCGGCATGTAGGTGGGCAGAGCAGATCCAAAGGGCCCATGACTGAAAGCAAGTAGATGCCAGGCTCTGGGGCAGCGGAGGCCAAGCACCTAAACCAAAAAATCTGAAATACTCCCAAACATGAAACCTTTTCGGTGCTGATGACACTCAGAACAAAAGCTTTGGATTTTGGTCAGTGGCTCACAGAACTGATGCCACGCCGCTCTGAAGTCCGACCACTTTTCTTCTTTCTTCTCTTCCACCTCTGTGGGATGCTGACGAAGCCTCATCCTGTTCTCTCTGGCGCTTTGGGTGTCACATGCTTTCTCTGCCGCTACACCCACTTTTTACCATGTGCTGCTTGCTGAACGTGCGGCCTACCTCCAAGGCATAGCTTCTCTCTTCCTCTTCTCTATATCCCTCTCCTGATGGCCGTCAAGAGTTGCGGCTGGCCTGCGTTGCTGCTCTTCTCTTAAATAATAAAAAATTCCTGGAGCTTAAAAAGTTTTGGGTTTTGGAGCATTTCAGATTTGGGATGTGTAACCAAGTCTATGTTAATATTTCTAATTCTAAAAAACTTTAAATCTGGGGGCTGGAGAGATGGCTCAGTGGTTAAGAGCACTGGCTGCTCTTGCAGAAGGCCCAGGTCGATTCCCAGCACCCACATGGCTACTAACAACTGTCCGTAACTCCAGTTCCAGGGGATCCAACACCTTCTGACCTCCATGGGCATAAACACAGGTGCACTTACACACACGCAGACAATACACTCATACACATAAAAAATAAAAATAGCCAGGCGTGGTGGTACACGTCTTTAATCCCAGCACTCGGGAGATAGAGGCAGGCGGATCTCTGTGAGTTCAAGGCCAGCCTGGTTTACAAAGGGAGTTCCAGGGAAGCTGGGGGTAAAGGGAAACCCTGGCTCAAAAAAACCAAAAAAAAAAAAAAATATATATATATATATATATAAAAAACCCTCTGAATCTGGAATACATCTGTTCCCAAGGATTTCAGATGCCAGACACTCAACCCGTGGCAAAGAATCAGTAGTTAATTAAGAATATTTGCATTTTAATGAGCTTGGGGACATAGGAGATGGCTCAGCAGTTAAGAGCACTGACTGTTCTACAGAGGACCAGGGTTCGATGCCCAGCACCTACATGATGGCTAACAATCATCTTAACTCCAGTTCCAGGGGATGTGACAACCTCTTCTGACCTGAGGGCATTGCGTAACACAGATGCACTTATACACAGGCAGGCAATGTACTCATACACACAAAATTAAAATAAGAGGGCTGGAGAGATGGCTCAGCAGTTAAGAGCACTGACTGCTCTTGCAGAGGACCCGGGTTCGATTCCCAGCACCCACATGGCGGCTATGAACCATCCTTAACTCCAGTTCTAGGGGAATCTGAAACCCTCTTCTGACCTCCGCAACATCACACGACATGGGCGCACTCACATACATGCAGGCAATACACTCATACACATTTAAAAAAAAAAAGAATATTTTTCAAAAAGGAATTGTGCCAGACATGGTGGCACATGCCTTTAATCTCAGTACTCAAGAGGCAGAGAAAGATGGATCTCTGTGAGTTCAAGCTGGGGCTACGGGGAGACCCTGTCTCAAAAAGACCAAAAAAAATAAAATAAAATAATCTGTGTATTCAAGGCCAGTCTGGTCTACACAGTGAGACCAAAACTAAAAATAAAATAAAATAAAATAAAATAAATAAATAAATAAAATAAATAATAAAATAAGATTTTAAAATTTTTATTTATTTTTATTTTTTTGTCTTTTTGAGATAGGGTCTCCCTGTAGCCCCAGCTGTCCTAGAACTCACTGTGTAGGCCAGGCTGGCCTCGGAACTCACAAAGATCTACCTGCCTCTGCCTCCCAAGTGCTGGGATTAAAGGCATGTGCCACCACACCCGGCAAGAAATTTTTTTAAAAAAGAATTAACAATATAATAATTCTCCATATAATCCAGAGAGAAGCAAAACTGGTTTACCAATCTAGCGTGAGTCTACAAGAGATGTGGAAAAGTAAAATAAAAATGGGCAGAATTTGAGTGTGTACAGGTGTGCATGCACATGTGGGTGTGTGTATGTCAAAGTAGGTGTCTTCCTCAACCATGTTCTGCCTTAGGTTCTGAGACAGGGTCTCTCACTCACTGATAGGTTGGCTGGCCAGTGAACAACAGAGATCCACCTGTCTCTGCCCCTCCACTGCTGGGGTTACAGGTCACATCACCACACCCTGAGTTCTAACATGGGTGCTGAGGATCTCAGTAAGCACTCTGAGCCATCTCCTCAGCTCCCGAAGGGAGCCTTTTTTTTAAATTTTAATTTTTAATTTTATTATTTTTATTTTATGTGTATGTGTGTATTGCCTGCATGTAGGTAAGTGCACCTGTGTCGTGCAATGTCCATGGAGGATAGAGGAGGTGTCAGATCCCCTGAAACTGGAGTTACAGGCAGTTGTTAGCTGCCATATGGATGCTGGGACTCAAACCCAGGTCTTCTGTAAGAACAACCAGCGTTCTTAACCTCTGAGCCATCTCTCCAGCCCCCCAAAGACAGCTTTTTAACAAGGCATCACTCCTAGTACCAGACTGCTCTGGCTGTCATTTGATGACCTAGAAAGTAAGCACAGGAACTATTTACTAATAGAACCCAATTTAAAAAGATTCTAGAAATGCCGGGCGTGGTGGCGCACGCCTGTAGTCCCAGCACTTGGGAGGCAAAGGCAGGCAGATCTCTGTGAGTTCAAGGCCAGCCTGGTCTACATAGCGAGTTCTAGGCCAGCTGGTGCTACAGGGAGACCCTGTCTCAAAAAGACAGAAAAAAAAAAAAGGCCAGCTATACCTAGCTAGTATAAAAAACCAGAGGGAGGGGCTAGAGAGATGGTTCAGCAGTTAAGAGGACTGACTGCTCTTGCAGAGGACCCGGATTCCGGACCCTTCTCATATAAACCTACAGCAATGGCAGTAGGCAGACAAAAGCCCAGCACAGAACTGTGGAAATGAACAGCAGGCCCCAATCTTAGTTGAAGAATTACTGGCAGCTGATTACTGCTGGGTGAGGAAGAGCTGATCTTCTCTCGAAGGGAGACTCTAGATAGGCTGACTAAACCCCAGAGGATGAACTTGCACTGAGGGACATCTGGGGACACTAACTTTACATAATAGGCCTTAACACAAATGACAGAAGGTATGAACTCCAGTGAGGGGGCTATGGGAGGTGCCAGAGGGGAAGGGGGTATGAAGATGATTTTCTGTATGGAATACACAAAAATTCAATTAAAACAAAACAAAAACATCACTATTAAGGTATGATTGCTGCATCTGACTGAAGCAGGGGGATCACAGTTCTAAACCAGACTATGCTCCACAGTGAATTCCAAGAGAGCCAGGGCAACATGGTGAAAACCTGTCTTGGTGGGACACACACATATGTACATACATACATACCCCCCAGGGCCATGGACACAGATGGATGTTGACAGGGGTGTTGGGAGCTGTTAGTCTATTATGTACATTGAGCTGTGGCAGGCTTACTGAGTTTGTGTTATGCACACCAGTACCTAATCTGCCAAATCAGGAGGAATGTGTTTATATGGAGAGCCTCACAACACCTGACCTGGAGGCAATAGTGGTAGACAAAATGATCAAAGAAGCCTTTGAAGTATTTGACCGCTCCTTGACCCTCAGATACAGGTGGGAAAACAGCTGTTGAAACTAATTGAGTTCTTCTGTATAAAAAGGCAGAGCTGAAATAAACCGGGGCTGCAGTCTCTACTGACAGCCCTCCCAAGTATCTTTTCTGTCTCTTGTTTTTTCTTTCAATCCTTACTCCCCCTTTCAGGTACTGTCCGTCTTGGCCAGCTGCCACCGGCACAGGGGCATCACGAATGATGGACATAAAGCTGGTGCTCTTGAGACTTGGGAGGCAAAAGCAAGGGGATGAGGAATTCAGGGCTGTCCTCAGCCACACAGCGACCGTCAGCCTGAACCCCAGCACTGAGGAGACAAGAGGATCGGAAGTTCAAGGCTGATCTCAGTTACATAGCAATTTTGTGGCCAGCCTAGATTACAAGAGATCCTCCTTTAAAAAAAAAAGAAAGGGGGAGGGAGGCCTGGAGAGACGGCTCAGCAGTTAATACCACTGACAGCTCTTGCAGAGGACCTGGGTTCAATTCCCAGCACCCACATGGTGGCTACAAACCGTCCTTAACTCCAGTTCCAGGGGAATCCGAAGCCCTCTTCTGACCGCCTCAGCATTGCACGACACGGGTGCACTCACATACATGCAGGCAATACACTCATATACATAAAAAAAAAAAATATTAAAAAACAAAAGCTGGTGTGGTGGCACACTCAGAGGGAGGCCCTATCTCAAAAAGACAAACAAACAAAAAAATAATAAATAAATAAATGAAATGACTTTAACTCACCTCCATTGGTCTCCTGGTATACAACAGATTTCCCCAATTCAGCACCAAGACGCCTGTTACACAAGGGAAAAAAGAATTTTAAAACTCTCTCTTTTAAAATCTTCCAGTTCTGCTGGACCTGGTGGTGCACGCCTTCGATCCCAGCACTCGGGAGGCAGAGGCAGGCGGATCTCTGTGAGTTCAAGGCCAGCCTGGTCTACATAGTGAGTTCCAGGACAGCTGGGGCTACAGGGAGACCCTGTCTCAAAAAGACACACCCCCCCACCCCCCCACCCCCCGCAAAAAGCTTCCAGTTCTACTAGATCTGGTGGCCCCTGAAGTCTCAGCATCTGGGAGGCTGAGGAGACTTGCTGTGAGTTCACGGCAAGCCAGCACCGTCTCAAAATAAGTAGGCAAGACACAGATGGACCAGAAACTCAATATATAAAACAGATAAAGTATTTATAGATATTTGTTATTTATAAGAACTTAAAACCTTTCTGGAACATGGCAATAAAGAATTTAGAGTTCAACAAATGAGGCAAAGCCACTGACTTTAAAGTGTGTTCCTTCCCTCGGGCTTTCTCAAGGCAAGGTCATGTGTAGTACATTTGACCCAATATAAACAAACACAAGCCCCTAGTTTAAAGTTAGTTATTTTACTTGGCCTCAGTAAAAAAGAGAAATAATCAGAGGTTAGAATAGAAAAACTAGGTAGCAGATTGCAAAAGAACTGTTTTCTTTCTTTTGAGACAGGATCTTACTATGTTTGGTATTTGGCCTGAAACTCAGAGGTCCATTTACTTCTGCCTCCTTAGTGCTGGGCTTAAAGGCCTGAGCCACCACACCCCGCCAAGAATTGCTTTTCTTACTCGCCCCTAAACTCACTTAGAAGTCCAACTGAAAGGCTGGGTGTGGTAACACACACCTTTAAACCCAGAATTATGGAGGCAGAGAAGGCTGATTTCTATGAGATCCAGGCCAGCTGGGGCTACAGGGAGACCCTGTCTCAAAAACAGGGGGGGAAGGGGGCTGGAGAAATAGCTCAGCGATTAAGAGCGCTGGCTGCTCTTCCAGAATCCGGGTTCAGTTCCCATCACCCACATGATGTCCAGTAACAGCTCCTAAGCCCAGTTTAAAAGGATCCACCGCCCCTTCTGACCTCTGTAGGCACTGTACAACATTGGGTGCAATACACATGAAAACTCTGTAGCCACTGCTGGCCTGTAGACCAGGGTGGCCTCGATCTCACAGAGATCCATCCACCTCTGCCTCCCAAGTGCTGGGACTAAAAGCAAGCACCACCACACCCAGCTTGTAGCTAAAGATTTTTGAGATGTCCTGACAATGACTTTAAATGTTCAAGACTGGAGTCAGGACACACATCTCTAATGTCAGCCCCCAAGAGGCTGAGGCAGGAGGATCCTTACTGGGGAGGCTGACCTGGGTCACACATAATGAAACCCTCCCATCTCAGAAAACAAAAACCAAACACATACACGCATACTAAAAAAACAAACAAAACGGGCCAACCCATGCACTTTATTTTGTATTTCTAACATGTTTGTTTCAAAAAGGACCAATAAGGCAACTTCCTTTCTATCAGAACTCCGGGCTTCTCCAAAGATCAAGAGGCTTTTTAGTAAACAGGTGTTGTCATTGAGAGGCCCTGCTCCAGAAGGATTTGTCTCCACTATCTCCCACCGAGTTCAGGCTCTCATTTCTTATCCCTGTCCAAGAGAATCACCCTCGGTTTGCAAAGTTCAGAAAAATCACGTCCCTCACCCAGTGTCAGAGAGCTGATAAGAGGCAAGCCTGGGAAGGCATCTCAGGGCCCCAAAGGCCACCTGAGGTCAGAGGCATCTTCGGTTCAACGCACACTAAAGCAACGTCTTGCCTGAACTGACCCAGCACAGAGCTGACTGAACAAAACAATCAATCCCGGCTCTCCCTAGCCCCGACCTCCGTACTTCCACACCTGAGGTCTGGGGCTAGACCCGCAGCAGCGTTCTTATCGGTTCATTAAGAACAGGGAAGGGCAATGGTCAGATGCAGAAGACAACTCCCAGCACAGGGCATTCATTAAGAAGGGGGGGGGTTCATTAGGAAGGGGGATTCATCAAGAAGGGGGTTCATTAAAAGGGGGGCTCACGAAGGGGGATCATTAAGGAGGATTAGGAAGAGGGCTCATTAAGGGGGATTCACTAAGAAGGGGAGTCATAAAGAAGGGGATTCACTAGGAAGGGGGGGGATCACTAAGAAGGTTCGGAGGCCCTGGGAGGGAGGGCATCGGGGAGACCCAAGGCCGGGGTACCGGGCTCTGCCCAGCTGCAGGGTGCAGGGAGTCCGACCCCGGGAGGGACCCCGCTTACTCGGTGATGCGCTTGGCCAGCTCCGTGCAGGCGGCCGTGGAGTTGGCTGAGAAGACTCGGTAGCCGGTGCGAGCGGCGTTCATGGCCGGAGGGGCGGCGGGGCGGGCTCGCGGGACGCGGAGGGCCGAGCACGCGGATAGGGGGGGCAGCAGCAGCAGCTTCTTGGGCATCGTCCGGCCCGAGGCGCGGTGACGGATGCCCGCGCTGGGCCGGGACCGGGCGTGGGGGCAACGGAGGAGACCCACAGGAGAGAAGGGGTAGGGAGCCCGCAAGCGCCTCCGAGCCGGACACCAGGCCGCGCCCCCTCCAGGAGACCGAGACGCACGGCTAGAGCGTCCTCTCGGCCGCCATGTCAGAAAAGGGCAAGGAGGTGGGCAACACCTGGCAAGCCTGTTCTCCTGAGAGATGCGACACGGAGCCGTGAGGCCGCCTGATTCTGAGTCTCCTAGAAGAGGTATTTTATATTCAAGCTATTGGGTGTCACAGCCACGCTGTGCAATGGTCCCAGACGTCTTCAAATATTCCTGCCAGGAGCCAAGATGTCGGCCGCCAGGGGGCGTGGAGACACTCTAGTTCTGGACCTCTATGGTAAATAACTGCGCTGGTGCCCTCCTATGCGCATGCGCTTGATTGGGATCTATTTGAAAAGTGGAGGGCGGGGTTATTTGGAGCTTCTTGCCGGCAGTTCTAAAGTGCTGCGAAGTTGGTCGGCTCCAGATCCTCGTCGTGAAAGGTTTCCTAAGGCAAGGTAATATATTCATTTATCCTTGTGAGCATGTCTTCCTTCATAACTAGGATGTAAGGATTATAAGCCCTAGTCGGGGACCATAGCAGGAAAAGGGCAAATAAACTCTCTACTTACCCTATAACCTGTTACCTGTTCAAGAGGGGCCCCGTCTTCCCCTCCCGTTCTTTCAGTAACCGATGTCCCTTTCTCTGTCTTCCTGCTATTTCAGTATTATCCAAGGACCAGATACCAGGTGCATCATAACACAGGGGTGAAGACACAGTGTCTCCAAGATAAAATGACCATTGATCGAATCTTACGCAAAGAAAAGAACTGAAGAATACCACATTCATGCTCTAGCAACCCCGTGAGAGCTCGACCTTCCCTTGTTTCTGGGGCAGGCTGATCTCTGTGGCAGTGTTTCCCCTCTCCCACTAAAGCCTTCTGTATGTTCATGTTCCTTGACTATTTGTTATTTGTTTTTATTTTTGAGACAGCATCTCCCTGTAGCCCCAGCTGGCCTAGAACTCCCTAGGTAGACCAGGCTGGCCTTGATCTCGCAGACATCCACCTGCCCCTGCCTCCCAAGTCCTGGGATTAAAGACTTGCCTCCAACACCCCCCCCTGTTTTTTTTTTTTTTTTTTTTTTTTTTTTTTTTTTGAGATGGGATCTCTCCCTGTAGCCCCAGCTGGCATTAAACTCACTATTCTGCCTCAGCCACCTCTGTGCTGGGGTGAATCAGAACACCCTACACCTTCATTTCCACTGTCACTGATGTGCTTGATCTCATACTGTGACAAATACTTGAGGAAGACATGTCAAAGGGAGTAATTGTGTATTTGAGCCCATGGTTTCAGCGGTGTCAACGGCCAATCCAGGGTTGGCTGAACCATTGCTTTGAGTCTGGGACAAGACAGCATATCATGGCAGGAGTCCATAACCAAGGCTGCTTTCCTCATGGTGGCTAGGAAGAAAGACAAAAAAAGAGGGCCTTGGACAAGACATAGCTCCCAAACACATGCACCTCCTTCCCCTAACTAGGCCTCACCTACCACAGGTCTGCCACCTCCTAATGTCTATTTAAATTTTGAAATCATCTATGGATTAAACCACTACTAGATCATGAATTTAAGGGGTGTGCTTTATTGTCCTTTCAGGTGTCTCAATGCAATCAAATTTACAGTCAAGGTTAACTGTAATACCCTCATAGAGATACAGTGCAGTTTTCCATCAGATTAGGAGCTAATAAAGCCAGGGGTCAGAGAGGGGGCTAATGCCTAAAAGTACTCTCAATCCTAAGGGGAGGCAGAGTGGGAGGCATAATTACTTCATTCTAGGGGCAAAGCCATTAACCGATTACATTAGCTCACCACAGTTACAACAGACCAGGGGCAGGTCAGTTAACAAAGAAGTTTTCAGTTAACAAAAAGTTTCAGTTAGGAAAAACAAGTTTCTTAGAATTGTAGAAACAATGGGATCCATGGAAATGCTGGAGAGGCCATGCTACCTGGCTATTTGTATGTATATTTCCCAGCATTGTAGAAACAATATACCTAGGACTAGTTCTGCATGGCTGACTGCAGAGGGGGTGGGGGTGGGGTAAAGCAAAAGTCAGCTAGAGCAAAATGGAGTCAGCTTCGCCATTTCATAACCATCATACCGAGGCAAAAGTTCCTGTGTTTGGCATCAAACGCTCTTTAGCACATGATCCTGTTATCTTAGTGCTTAGTATTTCCTAGAATTCAGAGCAGAGTTATGGGTTCCACAGACGCTACATCAGTTCTTATTAAATATGGTGGCCCACCCAAAAGAAAATAAAGAGCCGGAAGCAGTTGGAGTCACCAATTATCAGCTGCCCCAGAGCAGAAGGAGGGAGGTCATACCTTTCATGCTGATATTACCAACCTTTTTTCTTTTCCTGGTGGTGTTGGGAACCAAATGCTAGTCCAGTGCTCTGCCACTGAGCTGGTTCTCCAACTTTGCATTACCATCTGCTAAGAAGAGCTGTTGTGACATGGACCGAAGGGATAAGAGATTGTAACTGAGCATGTCTTTGGCCTGATAGTTCAGGCTTTGGAATTGGAACCTCCCTGGGGTCAGCAGCAACTTGATTTATGTCCTCTGTTGCTTCAGAATCACTGCCCCATTTAGCCAACCCCTCTCTCTTATGACAGGTCAACTAAACTGAAGGAAACCAAATACACTGTATGGCTTGCTTAGGCTGAATTACATAATCACTGCAATACTTGTCCCCCTAAGGAACTTGGACAGAAGAAATCTTTATTGCCTTCTGTCCTAGTTTGTTTCTTCATTGCTGCGACAAAACACTCTGACAACTTCCAACTTGGGGAGGAAAGGGTTTATTCAGCTTATATCTCCCAGGTCACAGTTCGTCAGGGAGCCCAAGATAGGAACTCAGGGCAAGAATCTGGAGGCAGGAGCTGGAGCACAAGCCATGGAGGAACGCTGCTTACTGGCTTGCTTCCCTGACTCCTGTTCAGCCTGCTTTCTATGCAACACAGGCCCACCTTCCCAGAGGTAGCACCACCCACATCACTCAACAATCAAGAAGATGCCCCATGGATATGGCTACAAGCCAGTCCAATGAAGGAAATTCCCCAATTGAGGCGCCCTCAACCCAGGTGAGTCAAGTTGACACTAAAGCTATCCAGCACACCTTCTAAAACCCAGGGGAATGGAGATAGGTAAGCATAGGGAATAGTTTAATAACTAGTAACCTGGAAATGTACTTGGCCTGGGTTATGTCACCGGCCCCCCGTAATAACACTTGGCAGCCTAGTTCCTTTACATGGATGTACTATGAATACACATTGCTCTCTGAACAATGCACCTAGCAGCCTTGGATGGACATCAGACTATATGTACACCCCTCTTTGAACAATAGGATAAGTTTCCCCTCCCTTAACAACACTCAAACTTGAATAGTTTCTATTGAAACATTCCCAGCATGTTGTAGTGCAGGGTAGGAAGGACACATCTAGCCTGAACTGGTTTTTGTGTAAGGCAAAACTATCCTCAAGTAAATGTTTAGGGAGAATAGCCTATGTACCATCTTATGTCTGTGCATAATTAGGCATGCATATGATTAAAATAAGATGCATCATGGGAAGGGGCATGCATAGGAGAAAATCTGATTCTATGACCTAATCTGTCAATCAAAACAGAGAACCAGCCTCACTATACCCCTTAGCAACCAAACTCTTCTTTGAAGCTGATAAAAGGAAACCCCGAACACCAGCTGGTGCCTTTGCATTTCCTTACTCATGTGGAGTGCTGCTGTCTTGCGGTGTGTTGTGTCTTTCTGTTTCTTTGCTTTATTTTAAATAAAGTCCCCTTGCTACTGTATTTCATTTTTAACAAAGTTTATGTGTATGAGTGTTTTGCCTGCACGAATGTAAATGTACCCATTTGTGCAATGCCTGGAAAGGCAGAAGAAGGTGTCAGATCCCTTGGAACAAGAGTTACAATAGTTGTGAGCCACGATGTGGGTGCTGGAAACCAAACCTAGGTCCTCTGCAAGAGCAGCCAGTGCTCTTAACTGCTGAGCCATCTCTCCAGCCTCTCCTTGCTACTTTTATAACCTGTGTGAGCCTTTACTTCAGTTATTCGGAGAAGAGACCAAGAACCATTAACAAGAACTGATATCGGAACCATTTGCCTTCAGATTTTTCTCTGTATGTGTCATAGAACCCCACAAACTTTAATCCACAGCAAACTGAACCCATCTTCATTTTCTCAGTTCTCCCCTAAACTGCACACCTTCCTCTAGTCCCTGTAAGTGAACCTAACCGTCTGGTCCCCATCCAAGAATTCCAGGAGTCATCCTTTGCTCTCTCTCTGTCTTTTCCCTGACTCTCTACATCTACCCGTTCCTCCACATGTTAACTTTCGTTGAGCACCAACTGTTTACCAGGCCTCTTTTACATACTTGGTTTATTTAGATGAAGAAAAAGACAAAATTTTCTAACTGGGAGGAGATTTACAGTTTAGTAGAGGAGGGAATTTTGGAAAGTCAAGCCTAATTACTTGGCGTGTTCACAGGTATATACATTTCTTACCGCTTTGGAAACAAATTACCATGAACTTTGTGGCTTAAAACACCATGAATATATGATCTAATCATTTGAAGGTCATAAATCCTAATACCCAGGTGTCACAGACCTGCATTCCAGAAGGATGCTCTGGGGGAGAATCCACATCTTGCTGCTCGTTCGCTCTCTACAGGCCACTTGGTGTCCTTTGTCCCCATCCTCCGTCTTCAAAAACAGAAGCATAATAGAAATATTAAATGTGTGAGGCAACACATAGGCCAGGTACTCTGATTTACACATTGTGTGTGTGTGTGTGTGTGTGTGTGTGTGTGTGTTCGTTCTAATGTCAGTCTATCCAGGGATCCTGGTTCATACCTGTAATGCCAGCACTTGGGGGTGGAAACAGGAGGATCAGGTGTTCAAAGCCTGTCTTGACTACATAGTGAGTTGGAGACCAGCCTGGGCTATATGAGACCCTATCTCAAAAAACAAAACCAAAAGTAAATGCCACTCTGTACCCCACAAATATACACAATTACTGTGTCAATTAAAAATTAAAAAAATTTTTAAATTCAAGTTGAGCCGAGGATGATGGCACATGCCTTTAATCTTTGTGTACAGGAGGCAGAAGCTGTTTCACAAGATAAAAAACAAAAAAGTCACGCTGGGCGTGGTGGTATATGCCTTTGATTCCAGCACTTGGGAGGGAAAGACAGGCAGATCTCCGTGACTTTGAGGTCAGCCTGGTCTACATAAGGAGTCCAGGCCAATCATGGCTGTATGGTGAGACTCCGTCTCAATAAACAAAGTCAGGATTGTAGCATCTTCAGACCTCTTTTTCTCCCTCCTGCTTATGCTTATGATCACTAGCTCTCTCCTTCTCTCTCCTTAACCTCTGCCTCTGCCGTCACATCTCCTTTTTTCCCTCTGACAGTCCTACCTCCCTCCACTCTTTCAAGCACTTTGGTCATTACTTTGGACTCTACTGACTAATCCAGAATAATCCTCCATTCAAAACCCTTAACTTAAAAAAATAAATTTATTATTAACTGATACATGAAAACATAAACCTTATACATGTTAACAGAGATAATATTGTGTTTTGATACAGGTTTATATTGTATAATCTTTAAATCAGTTCAAATGGGGTGGGCGGGTGTGGTGGTTTTCACCTGGAATCCCAGCACTGGAGAGGCTGAGATCACCCTGAGCTACATAGTGAGACTTTGTCTCAAAAACAATTATCCAGGGCTGATGCTTTCCTAGCATGCCCGAAACCCTGGGTTCAGCCCCAGCCCTACATAAAACCAAGCATGGTGGTACAAGGCTATAATTCTAATTCTAGCACTTGGAAGGTAGAGGAGGATCAGGAAGTTCAAGGCCATTTTTTGTGGCTACATTCTGACTAGCCTGGGCAACAGAGACCCTGTCTCAAATAAACAAACAACAAATAAATTTGGGTCAAGCCGGGTGTGGTGGTGCGCACCTTTAATCTCAGCACTTGGGAGGCAGAGGCAGGCAGATCTCTGTGAGTTCAAGGCCAGCCTGGTCTACATAGTAAATTCCAGGACAGCTGGGGCCACAGGGAGACCCTGTCTCAAAAAGAAAAAAAATTAAAAAATAAATAAATAAATAAGTAAATAAATAAATAAAATACATTTGGGTCAAGCATATCTATTATCTCAATTATTTTTTTCAGAATTGGGACTCAAACCCAAGGCCTTGTGTGTGCTAAACAAGGGCTCTACCACTGAGCTTCATTTCCAACCCTTACCATTCTTTTTTTCTTTTTTTTTCTTTGGTCTTTTTGAGACAGGGTCTCCCTGTAGCCCCAGCTGTCCTGGAACTCACTATGTAGACCAGACTGGCCTCAAACTCACAGAGATCCGCCTGCCTCTGCCTCCTGAGTGCTGGGATTAAAGGCATGCGCCACCATGCCTGGCTTACCCTTAACATTTTTTAGGGCAAAAATTTTTCCCCAGGGCTGGAAAGATGGCTCAGGGGTTAAGAGCACTGGCTGTTCTTCCAGAGGACTCAGGTTCAGTTCCCAGCACCCACATGGCAACGAACAACCATCTGGTACACTTACATACATATAGGAAAATCACTCATACACATAAAATAAAATAATAAATAAAAAAATTTAATTTTAGCTGGGCGTGGTGGCTCATGCCTTTAATCCCAGCACTTGGGAGGCAGAGGCAGGTGGATCTCTGTGAGTTTAAGGCCAGCCTGGCC
>NW_008336853.1:317656-327834 GCF_000622305.1 Nannospalax galili | reverse complement strand
GCAATGCCCGCGGAGGTCAGAAGAGGCTGTCGGATCCCTTGGGACTGGAGTTACGGAAAGTTGCTAGCTGTCATGTGGTGCTTGGATTCGAACCCGGGTCTTCTGCAAGAACAGCCAGTGTTCTTAACTGCTGAGCCATCTCTCCAGTCCCATAAATAAAAATTTTAAAAAATGTTTCCCTTCTCCAGCTATTTGAAATGGACAGGACATTATTGCTATCTCTGGTCCCTGATGTGCAGTCCCATATGCAGCCTCTT
Organism: Nannospalax galili; assembly: GCF_000622305.1. NCBI lineage: Eukaryota > Metazoa > Chordata > Mammalia > Rodentia > Spalacidae > Nannospalax > Nannospalax galili. The sequence goes on along the minus strand of NW_008336853.1, from coordinate 327,577 downwards.
GCTCCTCTCCAGCCATAACCCATGACTAACCAGTCCCTATTCTTCCCTTCTTCCTCTTCCCAGGCTCTGACAACTACGGTCCTTAACTTTATTACATCTACAGAAGTTCCTTTGCCATGTCAGGTGAACTCACATGTTACAGGGATTAGGATGTCGGCATCTTTCCGGACTGCTATTTGCCTACCAGAGGTGAAAAACAAAAAAGGGAAACCAGGAAAGGGAGGAGTTCAAATGGACTTTATAGTTTTGCCACTGGAGTATTGCTGGGACTCCTCTACATTCTTTACCTATTTGTGAGTCTTTCACTAGGGCCGCAACACCTCCCTCATCCACGGTGACCTCCCCTCGTCTTGGACCTCTCTCACTGATGTGAGCACTCCTGGGAATGCGAGTCTGTGCTTATGACTATGATGCTTCAGCAAATGTGACCCTTGTAGTCCTGTCTCCTCACATCAGCCAGCACGAGTTCTACATACTCAGAGTTGATTGGAACATAGGTCCCCACCCCCATCTGTCTGTGGCTCTCCTTTGCTTTTAGACTAAAACCTAACTTCCCGACAGAGAAGTTAAGCGATTCTCTTCTGCTGTCATGTCACAATTTCTGTGACTTTAAAATGTGTGTGCCAGACGATGGAGCACACCTTTAATCCCAGCACTGAGGAGGCAGAAGCAGGTGGAGTTCTGTGAGTTCGAGATCAGCCTGGTCTACATAGTGAGTTCCAGGCCAGTGGGTACATAGTGAGACCCTGTCTGAAAAAAACAAACAAACAAAAAGGTGTGATGCTTTCTCTTCATCAGTAAACAATTAGTTTTGTTAGTGACCCCCACTAAGCATCTCTTCTTTTCTTTCTTTCTTTTTTTTTTTTGGTCTTTTTGAGACAGGGTCTCCCTGTAGCCCCATCTGTCCTGGAACTCACTATGTAGACCAGGCTGGCCTTGAACTCAGAGATCTGCCTGTCTTTGCCTCCCGAGTGCTGGGATTAAAGGCGTGTGCCACCACACCCATCTGGCATCTCTTTTCTTTTGAGGCAAAATCTCACCCAGCCCAGAGTGGCCTCAAACTCACTATGTAGCTGAAAATAATCTTTTTTTGGGTCTTTTTTGAGGCAGGGTCTCCTTTTAGCCCCAACTAGCCTGGAACTTGCTATGTAGACCAGGCTGGCCTTAAACTCATAAAGATCTGCCTGCTTCTACCTCCTGAGTGCTGGGATTAAAGGCATGCACCACCAGGCTGGGTTAGCTGAAAATAATCTTAAACTCTGTTTCTTCTTCCACCTCTCAAGTGCTAGAATTACTGACATGCACCAACACACCTCATTTATGCAGTGCTGGGGATTGAACTCAAGGTTTTGTGCATGCCAGGCAAGTACTTTACCAGTTAAGGCCCCTTTCCTTACCTCATTCTCTTTTTAAAAATTCTGTATTTATTTTTATTTTATGTGTATGGGCCTTTTACCTGTATGTATGTAAGTGCAATGCTGGTGGAGGCCAGAAGAAGGCGTGGGATCTCTTGGAAGTGGAGTTATGGGCAGTTGTTGGCGGCTGTGTGGGTGCTGGGAACTGAATACCTGGACCTATGCAAGAGCAGCAAGTGCTCTTACCAGCAAGCCATCTCCAGCACCCCCTTTCCTTTTACCTCATTGTAACAAAGTAATTTGCAAGTCTGAGTGTCATTAGTGAAGGCAACAGATAAAGTGCTGCTATAGAAAGACCTACAGTACAGGAAGAGGGTTCAAGATGACGTGCTGATGTGGGTGACATTTTTCCTTGTGGGGAGCAGGGAGGTGAGTTCTGATGCATGAAGTCATCCAGGGGTCCAGTGGGTGGACAACTCAACTTTTATTTATTTATTATTTATTTGTTTATTATTTATCTATCATCTATCTATCAATAGATCTATCATCTGTCTGTCTGTCTATCTATCTATCTATCTATCTATCTATCTATCTATCTATCTATCTATCTATCTATCATTTATCTTGTTGGACCCCCAGACTGGGGTACCCAATGTTCACGGGAGGTCGCACCCCAATAACTCAGTCCTCAGACCAGAAGATGCAACAAGCATGAGGATTTATTGGCGTTTTGCCAAACGGACTCCCACCTCACTCGGAGGACTGAAGTCCAGAGCCCAGTTCACAGGTTTCTTTTAAAGACAAGCGGCGGCTATGTGCCAAGCAGAGGTAGGGGGAATTTCTGGGATGATTTCCAGCTTGGACAAGGAGCATGAAAAAGGTCAGCTCAGCTTGTTCTTAGCAGTTAGAATTATTTTTTATTTTTACTTCCTTGTACAGTTTTTCTCAGGCCTGGGGGATTTTAGTTTAAATCCATCATTTTGGAGGGACTTGGGTCCATCATTTGGGGGGACTTGGGTCCATCAATCTATCTATCATCTATCATCTATCTATTCACTGGTCTTTTTGAGACAGGGTGTCTCTGTAGCCCCAGCTGGCCTGGAACTTGCAGAAATCATCTGCCTCTGCCTCCTGAGAGCTGGGATTAAAAGTGTGTGCTACCACGCCCAGCCCAACTCACCCATCTTTAGCACCTGGCTCCCAAGTGATCCTGCCATCACTGCCACCACCACACCCTCTCCTCACTACACACACAGGGAGAAAGGGGAAGAGGTTAAGGAAGTTAGTCATCTTGATATCTCTGTAGCAAAAATGACCTCCCAGGGTCAGTCTAGCTGTAAAGGATGCTGGGAAGTGTCATCTTCTCTCAAGCAACTCCATTCCTAGGAAGAAGAGAGAGCAGTTGATCCCCACCATATTGCTTCCTACTGGTTGTTAAGCTGCCTACCACCAGACTAGGCCTTACAGCAAACAGTCTCAGGCTGCCTGGCTGATGGTCATTGTTATAGACTGAAGGTTTGTGTCCTCCCAAAGTTCAGATGTTGAAACCCCACCCCCGGAAGGAGGAGAGGCTTTGGGGAGAAATTAGGCAAGATGAGGGTGGAGCTTCCTCTAAGAGGAGGAAAGGACTCCAGAGCTTCCTCTTACTTAGCATGTGGGGACACTGTAAGTGTGCACTTGCGAAAAGGCACCCCTTACCAGACCCTGGCTCCCTGATCTAAAGTCTTGAGACTTCCAGCCTCAAGAACTATGTAAAATAAAGTGCAGTTGCTTAAGCCAGCCAGTCTGTGGTACTTTGTAGAGTAGATTTAGAGTCCTGCTGAAGGACTGGGGAGATAGCTCAGTCAGTAAAATGTTTGCCTTTCAAGCATGAGGACCTGAGTTTGATCCCCAGAACATACATTAAAAAGCCAGACATGGTGGTGTACACTTGTAGTCCTGGTGCTGGGGAGGCAGAGAGCAGTGAGTTGATATCCTACCAGGTCCGCGAAAGACCCTATCTAAAAAAGATGTGTGTGTGGGGGGCATTCTGGAGAGGTGGCTCGGTGGTTAAGAGCACTGGCTGCTCTGGCATAGGACTTGGATTCAGTTCCTAGCACCCACACTGTGGCTAATAATCGTCCATAACTCCAGTTCCAGGGGATCCAACACCCTCTTCTGACCTCCATTGTATGCACATGGTACACTTAAACACATACTAATACACATAAAATAAAAATAAAGAATTTAATCCCAGCACTCAGGAGGCAGAGGCAGGTGGATCTCTGTGAGTTCAAGGTCAGCCTGGTCTACACAGTGAGTTCCAGGACAGCTGGGGCTACAGGGAGACCCTGTCTCAAAAAGGCGAAAAAAAAAAAAAGAATTTTAAAAAATTTAAGAACGATAAATGGCACCTAAAGAATACCTAAGGCTGTCCTCTGACCTCTCCATGCACAACCACATGCATATATGGGAACACATACACATATGAACCCCCACACACCAACAGTCATGAACTGGACAGATGACTCAGCAAGAACACTAGTTCTCGTAGAGGAACTGGGTTTGGTTCCCGCATGACAGCTAACATCAGTAACTCCAGTTCCAGGGAATTGGCTGCCCTCTTCTGGCCTACTCAGGCATTGCATGTCATGGGTGCACTTACATACATGCAGGCAAAACACTCATGTACATAAAAATAAAAACCAGGCATGGTGGCACAAGCCTTTAATCCCATCACTTGGAAGGCAGAGGCAGGCAGATCTCTGTGAGTTCCAGGCCAGCCTGGTCTACATAGTGAGTTCCAGGACAGCTGGGGCTACAGGGAGACCCTGTCTCAAAAAGACCAAAAAAAAAAAAAAAAAAAGTTAAAACAAAAAAAGAGTCATGCTGAGCCTAGTTAGGATGTCATGACTCTGCATTTTCTCTGACAAATAGGACTCATCATAATCTAGTTTGTCTTTTCTCAAGAAAACCCCATCCTCCTTCCCAGAATTGGCCAATTCACAAATCACATTTTCTTTTACATTTATCTGTATGTGCATGCGTGTGTGTGTGTGTGCGTGTGTATGCACATGTGAATGGCAGGCATATGGCACAGCATGCATATGGAGGCCAGAGAACAACTTGCTGGAGTAAGTTCTCTCCCTCTACCATGTGGATCCCAGGGATCTATCTCAGGCTTGGCAGAAAGTGCCTTTACCCGCTGAGCCATCACTGGCCCTCAAACCACTTTACGGTACCTGTGCTATGAACTTCCCAGGGCCACCGCCCCCTCACACGACAGCATTACAAGCTTCTCCCTGGGAAAAGAAGGGGCTGAACAGCTTGTATCTCAATGTGCAAATGGAGCTTCAGGCCTGATAAGCATCTGCTCAGTTCAACCATGGAAGGATTTAGAAGCAAACACCCTAGGATAACGGGATAGATAAATAAATTATGATTCTTCCAGATGATCGGATACTTGGCAGCCATCGGTGTTTCCTTTTCAAAGAGCCATGAAAGACTTGAAGACATGCTCATAATATAATACTGTATAAGCAAAGGGCAAAATAACCTTATTTAGAAAAAACTGGGTCTTATCTTCCTGCATGTCATCTTGAGAAAGAGGCCACACAGGGACATGACCTGGGGACCTGAGACTCCCTTAGGAGGCTTTTGTTATTTAATCAAAGCCTCATTTCCTAAAGGTAAAGAGCTGGAGTGTCCCTCAGTACCTGGCCTGGAGGAGAGGGGGATCTCTGTAGGTTGTGGGGATGGTGGAACTAGCAGATGGCTCAGAAAGATGGAAGACCAGGGGCCATTCCTGACACTTAGGAATGGGGGAAACTCTGGGAACCTTTTTTAAATTTTATTTTTGTATTTTATACATATGAGTGTTTTGTCTGTGTGTGTGTGTGTGTGTGTGTGTGTGTGTGTGTACCCTGTATGTTCATGCCCATCGAGGTCAGAAGAGGGCGTTGGATACCCTGGAACTGGTTACAGATAATTGTGAGCTGCCATGTGGGTGCTGGGAACTGAACCCCAGTCCTCTGCAAGAGCAGACAGTGCTCTTAACCTCTGAGCCATCTCTCCAGCCCTCTGAGACTCTTTTAAGGCATCCTGGCATATAGAAACTAGGAGACAGATTTAACCTTGTTATATAAAATTTGTAGGAAGTCATTGTCTGGACTGAGCTGCTCGATTAGACACCCACAGACTAGAGAAAAGATGTTAGGGTCTTGTTAGGAAACTGAACTTTAAAATAGGCCTTTTTTGCTGGGCATGGTGGCACACACCTTTCATTTCAGCACTGGGGAGGCAGAGTCAGAGTCAGAGGCAGGCAGATCTCTGTATTCGAGGCCATCCTAGTCTACACAGTGTGTTCCAGGCCAGCCAGGGCTATATAATGAGATCCTGTCTCAAAACAAAACAAAGAAAAGAAATAACTAGTCTGTTTTTTGTTGCTTGTTTCTAATTTCTACAGTCCATAAAGCTCAACTCCTTGGCTCAGTGGAGTGCCTGCTTTTGTTATCTGTCTGTCTGTCTATCATCTCTATCTATCTAATGGGAGTGCCTGCTCTTGTTAAATATCCATCCATCCATCCATCCATCCACCCACCCACCCATCCACCCATCCATCCATCCATCCATCCATCCATCCATCCATGAACAATCTGTCTTTCTGTTTTTGTTTGTTTGTTTTTATTGTTGTTTGCTTTTGTTTTTTTGAGACAAGGTCTTTCTTTGTAGCCCAGGCTGGCATTGAACTCAGTCTAATCTTGCCTCAGCCTCCTGAGTGCTAGGATTGTAGGCATGAGATGCCACACCTGTCTCTTTTTCTCTGTGGCTTAAGCTGACCTGGAATTTGCTAAGTAGCCTAAGCTGGCCTCAAACTTCAAATCTTCTAGTCTCTGCCTCCTGAGTGCTGGAATTAAAGATGTGCACCACCATGCCCAGAGTAGTACCTTTCTGTTTCATAGATGGGATGCCCTCAAATCATCAATCACTAATTATAGCCAGTTAGATCTTCAACAAAACTCACAGAAATTTTGTTCTTTGACAATCCAATTTAGACAAATAGGACAATGAATCATGTTATGAAGTGTCCTGAGGGGAAAATCATGTCTGTTACGAAAGATTCATTTTATTTGCAGTGTGGACGGTTGATGGAACAGAAGTGCTTGTATATATTACACAGGTGTTCTACCACGGAGCTACACACCTTTAGCCCATAAACCATTTCAAAACCCAGTAAACTCCACCCACCAGCTCTCACTACCCACCTTCCACCTGTGGCCTCTCTGCTCCCCCTCCACTCCTAGTGACATGAATAGTTTTGTTTGGAACACAGCAACTGTTCACTCACACATATTATGTATGATAGTTCAGTTTACATCAGCAGAGTTGAGTAATTGTGACAGAGGCTGGTCTGACCCACAAATCCTAAAATATTTACTATCTGATTATAGAAAAATTTTGTTGATCCCTGCTATAGACCGTGATTTCAGTTATACAGAAATAAACTGTGGCTGTGACAGCTAGTGTTACTTGTCAAGTTGACAGGATCTAGAGTTACTTGGGTGATGGGCTTTTGGGCATGCCTGTGGGAGAAAGATCTTGATTATGTTAACTGATGTTGGAAAATTCATTTTACAAAAATTTGGCTACATGTAGTGGTGCATACCTTGGGAGGCAGAGGCAGGCAGATTTCTGTGAGATTGAGTCCAGCCTGGTCTACATATCAAATTTCAGGTCAGCTGGGGCTACAGGGAAATGCTGTCTCAAAAAGACCCCTCCCCTCCCAAATGGCATTTGTGTGTGCTTGTGTATATGTGTGCATGAGTGCATGTGTTTGTGTGTGTACATGCATACCACAGCATATGTGTGGAGGTCAGAGGACAACTTGCAGGAGTTGATTCTCTCCCTCCACCAAGTGGGTTCCCAGGCTCTAATCCAGGTTATCAAGCTTGTTGGCAAGCACCCTTACCTGCTGAGCCATCTGGTCAGCCTAGTAGGTCCATTCTTTTGTTTTGTTTTTAAAATTTTTATGTGTATGAGTGCTCTGCCTGAATGCGTAAATACACCACATGCATGCAGTGCCTGCAGAAGCCAGAAGAGGGAGTTGGATCTCCTGGAACTGGAGTTACCGAGGGTTGTGAGACGCCTTGTGGGTGCTGGGAACTGAACCTGGGTCCTCTGCAAGAGCTGCAAGTGCTTTTAACCACGGAGCCATCTGTCCAGCCCCCGGAAGACCCATCTTAATTGTGGGCAGGAGACCCTGGGCGGTATAAACAGAAAACCGGAACCAGGCAGTAGCACACGCTCAGCCGTAGGTCTCTGCTTCTTTGTCGGGGATGCAGTGTGACGGCCCCTCATAGTTCTGTGACCTCCTTGCAGTGACAAACCGTAATCTCGGACTGTGAGCTGAAATAAACGCTTCTCCTCAAGTTGCTTTTGTTGGAGAATTTTATCACAGCTGTCTCCACTGTGGAATTAGAATTCATTTTTTTCAATTTCTATTTTTTATGTTTCTGTTTTCATCCCACCGTGGCACTTGGCAGCTATTGTGATCCTTGGCTTTCAGCACCAGTGAGTGCCAGTGGCAGCAGCTGGCCATGCCGGATAGTGTTATAGCTCTTGAACCGCGGGTGTTGGGACTCTAAGGTTCGGCAGCTCCCTGGGACTCTTCTAGGGACCAGGATGAACAGTTTCTCATTTTTGGTTGTTCACAGTCGTCTAGCTTCCTTCAGCTCTGACCCTCTGTTCTCTCTCTTTGTGTGTATGTATATATGTATGTATGTGTGTATGTATGTGTGTGGTGTGTTCTCACACGTGTGCAGGTTCTCATACCCATGTGTGCATGTAGACCCTGAAAGAGGACGTCAGGGGTCCTGCTCTCTCACTCCCCACCTTATCCCCTTCAGTCAGGGTCTCTCATTGAACCTAGCGCTAGGCTGGCAGTCAGCAAACCCCAGCCATCCTCTTGAGTCTGCCTCTCACACAGTGCTGAGGTTATAGGTGCATACAGGACCACATCCAGCTTCTTACATGGGTGCTGGGGATCTGAACTCAGGTCTTCAAGCTTTTATACCAAGTGCCTTTACCCACTGAGCCGTCTCCCCAGCCCCATCTCGCGTTCTCTGTTATGCCGTCCCTGTCATTTCTGCCCAGGCCACTCTCTGGAGCGCTGCAGATGCTCTTGCCAACCACACTGCTGCCCCATTTCCTCTTTGTATGACCAGTTCAGCCCACTTTACTACGTATAAAAATGAAAAGTTGCTAAGACAGGCAGGCATGGTGGCTCACGCCTGCAGTCCTAGCGTTTGGAAGAATGGGGCTGCAGGATTGCTATGAGTTTGAGGTCATCCTGGGCTAAAGAGTGACGTCCTGACTCACAACATGACCCCTCCCCCCAATAGAAACGAAGCAAGTAGAAAAGACCACTTGGGAGAAACCTTTTATTGGGACAGCAGGGGGCAGCATAGGACGCGTCTCGGGCTGGCTTAGGAAGTGAGCGGCGCAGCCTGCGAGTATAGCCAGGAGGGGTTGTGAGGCTAGCCTAGCTTACAGTTCACAGCCCTATGGTCCACCGTAGGATTGTTTGCACTAAGCAAAGGCTTGGTGCGGGGCAGTCAAGGGAGGAGCTCCCCTGTGACCTGGGTGAAAACCACTGTTAAGATGACCAGCACAAACGGGAAACCGCAGTGGCTAGAACAGAGCCTTCTGAAGCCAGAGATGTGCTTCGTAGGAAACAGCTTTCGTTGCAGAGCAGCTCCCTCCAGGCATCTGTGGCGTGTTCAAGGCAGCCAGCGCTGGCACCAGTCTGGCTGACGGCCAAAAACGGGCTGCTTGGCTGCGGTCCTCTCTGCAAGTCAGTGTGCCCCAAGGAGTCCTAGTGTCCTGAGCCCCGACATCGTAGCTTAAATAAGGAAAAGCAATAACGGGGCTGCTCACAACAAAAGCCTGTCATGAACACGAACAGTACTTTAACAGCATTCAACACGGCTTCACTTTCAAATACCCATCCCAGGCTGACCTTGAACCCACGGTGTAACCAAGCACGACTTTGAACTTCTTCCAATCTCCACCTCTTCAGTGCTGGGATTACAGGCATGTACCACCGTGGGGTCCTGGGGGGCTAAACCAGGTCTTCCTACATGCAACGCAAACACTCCTATCAGCGGAGCTACATCCACAGCCCCCTCTCTCTTTTCCTTTGAGACAGGATCTCTCTGTATAGCAGAGGCTGGCTTTCAACCTGCAGTAATCCCCGTGTCAGCTGCCCAAATTCTGGGATTACAGGTGTATGTCACCACACCTAGCTCACAACCAGTTTTCTTTCCCCCTTCCCTCTATCTACCCTTAATGGATTGAATTAGTTTGCCCTAATAAAATGCCACAATCTGGGTGGCTGGGTCAACAGACATATATTCTCTTACAGTTCTGGAGGCTTAAGTCCAAGATCAGGGTGTCCACAGGGTTGGTTCCTCCAGTAGGTCTCTTTCCTTGCTTATACACAGCTGTCCTCTCCCTGTGTCCTGTCTTGTCCTCCTCCTCCTCCTCTTCTCCCTCCTCCCCCTCCTTCTCCTCCTTTTCTTCTTCTTTC
>NW_008336853.1:303174-317529 GCF_000622305.1 Nannospalax galili | reverse complement strand
CCGCCTCCTCCCCCGTCTCCTCCTCCTCCCCCTTCTCCTCTCCCTCTTCTCCCTCCTCCCCCTCCTCCTCCTCCTTTTCTTCTTCTTTCTTCTTCTGTCTTTTTGAGACAGGGTCTCCCTGTAGCCCCAGCTGACCTGGAACTCGCTATGTATGTAGACCACGCTGGCCTCGAACTCACAGAGATACTCCTGTCTCTGCCTCCCTAGTGCTGGAACTAAAGGTCTGTGTCACCACACCTGGCCTCTCTTCTTTTAAATATATTTTTTAGGGGCTGGAGAGATACTCAGCAGTTAAGAGCACTGGCTACTCTTCCAGAGGACCCAGGTTTGATTCCCAGCATCCACATGGCAGCTAATAACTGTAACTCCAGTTACAGGGGATCTGACGCCCTCTTCTGGCATCCTTGAGCACTGCATGACATGGGTGCACTTACATAAATGCAGGTAAAACAGTCATACACATAAGATACATAAATAAAATATTTAAAAATTTTTATTTTTAATTATGTGTATATGTGCGTGTCCATGCGTGGGTGTGTGCATATGCTCTCAGAGGCCAGAAGTGGTTGTCAGATCCCCTGGAGCTGGAGTTATGGGTGGTTGTGAGCTTCCCAGTGTGGGTGATGGGACTTGAACTCTGGTCCTCTGCAAGAGCAGTAAGTGCTCTTAACCACTAAGCTATCTCTCTAGCCCCTCCCTGTGTCCTCTCTTGGTCATTCCTCTGTGCACCTGCTTCCCTGTCTCTTCTTACGAGGACACCAGCACATTGTGCTCCCCGTGTGACCTCAGTTTAATTTAATTACCTCCTTAAAGACTCTGTCTCCAGGGGCTGGCGAAATGGCTCAGCAGTTAAGAACATTGCTTCTCAATCATGAGGACCAGCATTCAGAATCCCAGCACCTGCACAACCAGTCAGGCTCTTGCATTCTGACCTTTCTACACACAAATGTGCATATACCCACTAACCTACTTATGCAGGTAAATAGAGTCTTTTTTTTTTTCTGTTTTTTTGAGACAGGGTCTCCCTGTAGCCCCAGCTGGCCTGGAACTTGCTATGTAGACCAGGCTGGCCTTGAACTCATAGATCCACCTGCCTCTGCCTCCTGAGTGCTGGGATTAAAGGCATGTGACACCATGCCTGTCCCTAAACAGAGTTAAGTGTTAAATAAGAAAGACTCTGTCTCTAAATTTCTAGGAGTTAGGATTTTGTGTGTGTGTGTGTGTGTACCAGTGTGCATGCCTGTCAATATATACAGGCATACACCAGTGTGTGCATGCACCAGAGGAAGACATCAAGTGTCCTGCTCTGTCACTCTTTACCTGATTCCCCTGAGACAGGGTCTCTCACCAAACCCAAAGCTGGGCCAGCAGCCAGCAAACCCCAGCAATCCTATTCTTCCTCTGACCCTGCACAGTGCTGGGGTTACAGGCATGTGTAGCTTTTACATGAGTGCTGGGGATCCAAACTTAGGTTTTCATGCTTATGCAGCAAGCACTTGGACTCACTGAGCTATCTCCTTAGACTTGAGTTAGGATTTTAACATATGAATTTAGGAAGAAACACAATTCAGTCAGGATGCTGATCATAAATGGGAAGTTTGAACTATATTTTAAAATATTCCTCAGTTTTATTGAAAGACACATGGGACTGGAGAGATGGCTCAGCGGTTAAGAGCACTGACTGCTCTTACAGAGGACCCAGGTTCGAATCCCAACATCCAGATGGCAGCTATGAACCATCCTTAACTCCAGTTCCAGAGAATCTAATGCCTTCCTCTGACCTCCTCGGGCATTGCACAACACCAGTGTACTCACATACATGCAGGCAGTATGCTCATACACATAAAAAAATAAAAATAATAAAAATAGAATATTTTTTTAAAAAGAAAGACATAAGATTTCTTTTAGTTTTAAAATCAGGTTAGTTAAAACACGTGTAAACTTTTCAAAAAATGTTTTTAGTATTTTATTTATTACTTTTATTTTTATTTTATGTGTATGAGTGTATTGCCTGCATGTTTGTAAGTGCACCCATGCCGTTCAGTGCCCTCGGAGATCAGAAGAGGGCATCAGATCCCCTGGAACTGGAGTTACAGATGGTTGTTAGCTGCCATGTGGGTGCTAGGAATTGAACCCAGGTCCTCTGCAAGAGCAGTTAGTGCTCTTAACTGCTGAGCCATCTCTCTAGCTCCAAAACACACGTATTCTTGAAAACAAAACCCATACTTACTAATTTTTTTGTGGCACTGGAGATGGAATCCAGAGCCTCATGTAAGTCTAAGCAAATATTCTACCACTGAGCTGTATCTCCAGCTCTATTTTTTTCAGAAGTCTACGTCTTTATTTTAAAATTTTTAAAAAATTTTATTTATTTATTTTTTATTTTATGTCTATGAGTGTATTGCCTGAAAGTAGGTAAGTGCACCCGTGTCGTGCAATGCCTGCAGAGAACAGAAGAGGCTGTTGGATCCCCTGGGACTGGAGTTACAGACAGCTATTAGCTGCCATGTGGGTGCTGGGATTTGAACCTGGGTCTTCTGCAAGAACAACCAGTGTTCTTAACTGCTGAGCCATCTCTCTAGCCCCTATTTAAAAATTTTAAAATTATTATTGTTGAGGGCTAGAGAGACAGCTCTGCTGTTAAGGATGTGTACTACTACAGGCATGGTGGTGCACGCCTTTAATCCCAGCACTTGGGAGGTAGAGGCAGGCAGATCTCTGTGAGTCTGAGGCCAGCCTGGTCTATATAGTGAGTTCCAGGCCAGCTGGGGCTACAGGGAGACCCTGTCTCAAAAACACCAAAAAAGAAAAAAAGAAATGTGTACTAAAGCCGGAGAGCTTTATTGTCAACTTGACGCACCTGGGTAGAGGGAGCCTCAATCTGGGAATTGCATCCATTGGTCTGGCCTGTGGCCATGTCTATGTGGCATCTTCTTGATTGATGAGTGATGTGGGAGGGCCCAGCCCACTGTGGGTGGTGCCACCCCCAGGCAGGTGGGCCTGTGTTGCATAAGAGAGCAAGCTGAGCAGGGGCCAAGGGAGCAAGCCAGTAGGCAGCGTTCCTCTATGGCCTGTGCTCCAGCTCCTGCCTCCAGGTTCCTGCCCTGAGTTCCTACCTTGGGCTCCCGAATGAACTGTGACCTGGGAGATGTAAGCTAAATATACCCTTTCCTCCCCAAGTTGGTAGTGGTCAGAGTGTTCTGTCACAGCGATGGAGAAACTAACCAGGACAACTACTTTCTTCCCTTTCTCTCTCTCCTCTCTCTCCCTCTTTTTCTTTCTTTCTTGAGACAGGGTCTCACTACTTAGCCCTAGCTGACCTGGAACTGGCTATAGACCAGGCTGGCCTCAAACTCGAGGAGATCTGCCTGCTTCTGCCTCCCGAGCACTGGGATTAAAAGTATGTGCCAACTGGTTTGAGTATGTACTGCTCTTGCATAGGACTCAAGTTTGGTTCCCAGCACCCAGTTAGATGGCTCACAACTGCCTATAACTCCAGTTCCAGGGGATCTAATGCCCTCTTCTGGCCTCTGAAGGCAGCTGCAGTCAGGTGAACAAACTCTCTCTCTCTCTCTCTCTCTCTCTCTCTCTCTCTCTCAATTTAAAATAAATCTTTAAAAAATTATTTTGTGTCCAGAGGACATCTTTGTGAAGTTGGTTCTCCCCTTCTACCTTTACATGGGATCCAGGGATTGAACTCTGGTTGCCAGACTTATACAGCAAGTGCCTTTACCCATTGAGCCATCTCAGCAGCCCCACACCTTACTGGCAGGCCAAAGCCTCTCAGCTGACAGTTTGTCATTCTTCACCTTATCATGGGGAGAAATGACTGGCAAATTTCCTGGAGTTTTACAGCTTTCCTGTGCACTACAGATCAGCTGGAGGTTTCTAATGCAACTCCTGCCAATCGTGGCCAGAGCAAGCCTTCTGACTACTGGAGGCCCTGGTGCTCTACAGGATAGGCAGAAGGGCCTGGAACCCCTCGATGCTCACCAGGGACACAATGAGGGGCACTGTCCACTGGCTCCCTGGCTCCCTAGTGAGAATGAGCCTCAGCTGTCCACAGTGGCCAACTATTCAACGACCTGGGGCCCCCCAAGTCATCTTTTCCTTTCTCTCTTCTGGTTTTGGGGCTACCTGGTTTCACTTCCCAAATAAACTATTTGTACCACATTTATGCCCAGGCCATCTATTTCTGAGGGGTTGTGGTCTAAGAAAAGGCTATGCCTCAATTATTTTGGTTGATTTCTCTTTTCTAGTATAATCTCTCTCTCTCTCTCTCTCTCTCTCTCTCTCCCCCGTCTCTGTCTTTGTCTCTGTCTCTCCCTGGATTGAATCTAGAGTCTCCTGCATGCTAGGCAAATGTTCTACCACTGACCTATATCCCTAGCCCATTTTTTTTTTTTTCCGAAATAGCAACAATTGTTTATTGAGTCCCTTGGAAGAGGGCAGGTGGGCTGGGCAGCCTAGGGCAATCAAGGGACATCTCCCTACATCATGGGTGTCTTTGTGTTTTCCCACATTGTCAATTGTGCCTCAGGAAGGAGGGCAGTCCAGATTGGGCTGGTGGGGTATCATGAATTCTAGGACCTCAGCTACCACCCATATAAAACTTCTAGGTGTGTGTTTGAAAATCAGGGGTAGTCCCCATGGATAAAAATTCAGTCTTGGAGCTGGAGAGATGGCTCAGCAGTTAAGAGCACTGACTGCTATTGCAGAGGACCTGGGTTTGATTCCCAGCACCCACACGGTGGCTACGAACCGTCCTTAACTCCAGTTCCAGGGGAATCTGAAGCCCTCTTCTAATCTCCTTGGCATTGCATGACATGGGTGCACTCACATACATGCAGGCAATACACTCATACACATAAAATAAAAATTAAAAAACAATTCAGTCTCAACAGTGGGCTGCAGCTCTTTGTGGTGTTCTCTGCTGCTCTTAACCACTGAGCCATCGTGTCACAAGCTCTGAGTCTGGGGCTTCGGAGATAGACCAACCCTGACCCAAAAAATGTTTTTTGTTTTTGTTTTTAATGTTTTATTATTTTTTATTTTATGTGTATGAATGTATTGTCTGCATGCACGTGAGTGCATCCATGTCATGCAGTGCCCAAGGAGGTCAGAGAGGGCTTCAGATCCCCTGGAACTGGAGTTATGGATGGTTGTTAGCTGCCATGTGGGTACTGGGAATTGAACCTGAATCCTCTGCAAGAGCAGCCAGTGCTCTTAACCACTGAGCCATCTCTTCAGCCCCATTTTTTGTTTTTTAAATGGGTAAAAGGCAGTTGTCACCAAGCCTGAGATTGAGGATTGAAGGAAAGAAAGTCATCTTCTGCCCTCCAGATCAGTTGTTCAGGCCTGTTGGATGGCACTCAGAGTGTCCTAAAGCTAGGTAAGCCTCTCCTCGGAGTCTCACTAAATTGCTGGGATAACCCTGAACTCTCTGTATCCCAGGCTGACCTTTCAGTCCTCCTGGCATGGTTTCCCAAGTGGCTGGGATCATAGCCTGTACTACCAGGTCCAGCTTTGTCTTGTCTTTAAAAAAATTTTTTTTAATTTATTTTTATTATGTGTATGAGTGTATTGCCTGCATACGTGTAGTGCCCGAGGAGGTCAGAGAAGGCATCAGATCCCCTGGAACTGGAATTATGGATGGTTGTTAGCTGACAGGTAGGTGCTAGGATTTGAACCTGGGTCCTCTGCAAGAGCAGCCAGTGCTCTTAACCACTGAGCCATCTCTCCAGCCCAGTCTTTCTTGCCTTTTTTTTGGTTGTTGTTTTTTGGTTTGGGTTTTTTTTTTTTTTTTTTGGTTTTTTTGAGACTGGGTCTCCCTGTAACACCCGCTGTCCTGGAATACACTATATAGACCAGGCTGGCCTCAGTCTCACAGAGATCCGCCTGCCTCTGCCTCCCAAGTGCTGGGATTAAAGGTGTGTGCCACCACACCTGGCTCCAGTCTAATATTTTCTAACACTGGGTTTAGTCTTCAGCTCTGGAAACAAACAAATAAAAAAGACCAAAAACAAAACAAAACAAAAACCTAAAAAAACCCCACAAACAACAACAACAAAGGCAACTAGAAGAAAAAAACACACACAAAAAACCAGGTAAATGGCTCCTGAGGAGTGACAGCTGAGGTTGACCTCTGGCTTCCATACACACATTTGTTCCATACACACCTGCACCCACATGTGCACCCACATGAACATGTACCCACACATACAAACACAAGTAAAATAAATAAATACATTAATTAACAATTCCAAAGACCAGGGTGCTCCTTGAGACTCCAGATGTGCTGGATTCCTCCCACAGAACAAACAGCTCTGCCTGCCATGGAAGTGACATTTCCCACAGATAGCCTTATTTCAGGTTTCTGAAGAACATGGTTTTGTTGTGAACTTGGCTGCAGGGTCAGCATGAGTTAAGGAACGCCCTCCGTTCTAGAAAGAAACTGGAAGATAAAGGGTGGATGTGTTCAGGTTGACCTGAGCTACCATCCAAGGACACATAGGACAAAACAAAGAAGGGTTTGTTTGGGATTGTTGAGCCCCGGCCGGGAGGTGGACTGCTCTAACAAATGAGACCATTTCAGGCAATCACTCAGCTCAAGAGTGCTTGCAGTGCTGGGGAGGGAACCCAGGGCCTCCTGCACTGGCAGCTCAAGCTTTGCAGGTGCACTGCCCTCCCCAGGCCTGCTCATTCACAAGTTTCGCATCCACACTGCCCTACTCCAGCTTGAACTTTAGAAAAACAGGAGGCCTTTCCCTGTTTTCATCCTCTGAGCAGGTCTCTGCAAGCTGAGGCCTGATGATCTTTATTTCTAAAAATAACACCAACTTGGATCTCTAAGCTGATTCTCTCCATAGGCTACCAGAAACCATGCTGGGGATGAGGGCCAAACACTGGGCATCTGAGCCAAGCATGCTGGGAGTGACCCTCCCAAGTTCACCAAGGACAGTGGTAGGGAGCAGCTGCTGAGGTGGCCACTGGGAAAGTCAAAATGGAAGTGCAAGCTCAGCGTCCTTGGGAAGACAGACATCACGTCCATGTGGAGTTTTGGTGGCCCTCAGTGGGGTCCTTTGCAGGCATCCCAACGTGTCCCAGATGTCTGCATATTCCTTGAAGACTGGTACAGTAGAATCCATCTAGAGTGTTCTCTTGCCTCTTCTATGCACAGCTCCTGTTAAGCAAGAGCAGTTTCTATGACATAGGGTTAAAGTGTAGCAGCACTGGAGGAAATAGGCTAGGGCCTAGGGGCTGTGGGAGGCAAACAGTAAGGAGATAGGCTGTGATAACTCAGAAAACAAACATATCAGGAAGTCACAAGGCTCTGGGTCCAAGTGTGCCGGCTGGGTCAGGTTCAAGGAGATGCAGGTGCAAAACCATTAAAACCTCCAGACAACACAAATAGCCACTGATAGCTTCAGTCCATCTGTCCATGGTGGCAGGGGCTTGATGTTATACAGCCTCCAGCAGCCTGAGGAGTTTCCTTCCCACATAAGGGACCCCCTCACAGGTAAAGCTGGATCCATGACTGTGTCACAGAAAAGAATTTCAGGGCAAGCCAGAGTCAGGCAACATAAGTTTGTTAAATATTTAGAGTCATATAAGAAAATCACAGTATACCCCCAGACATGGGTGCAGGCTTCTCAAGGGAGTTGTACTTAGGTGTCTTTGCAATGACTATAATATACAATCTTGTGAGTCTTTTTTTTTTTTTTGTCTTTTTGAGACAGGGTCTCCCTGTAGCCCCAGCTGGCCTGGAACTCACTATGCAGACCAGGCTGGCCTCGAACTCACAAAGATCCACTTGCCTCTGCCTCCCAAGTGCTGGGATTAAAGGCGTGTGCCACCACGCCTGGCTCTTTTTTTTTTGTTTTGTTTTGTTTTTTTTTGAGACAGTGTCTTCCTATAGCTCCAGCTGGCCTGGAGCAACTATGTCCCCTGGAACATACAACGTAGACCAGGCTGGCCTCAATCTCACAGAGATCTGCCTGCCTTTATATCTGCAAAGCTTAACATTTAAGTAAAGTTCAAATGCTTGGCAATAAAAAGTACATGAGCTAGTTTATCTTAAAGAATTTTCTTGGAGTTAGGTGTGGTGTTATACACCTTTAATCCTAGCACTCAGGAGGCAGAGGCAAGCAGATTTCTATGAGATCAAGGCCAGCTGGGGCTACAACATGGAGAACCTGACTCCAACCAACCAACCAACCAACCAACCAACCAAAATAACAAAAAACAAAAAACATTAAAAAATTTTTTTTATTTATTATTTTATGTGTATGAGTGTATTGCCTGCATGTATGTGAGTGCACCCATGTCGTGCAATGCTGTAGGACCCCCAGGCTGGGGTACCCAACGTCCACAGGAGGCCGCACCCCAATAACTCAGTCCTCAGACCAGGAGATGCAACAAGCAAGAGGATTTAATCGTTTGTGCAGACGGGCTCCTGCCTCACTCAGAGAGAGAGAGAGAGAGCAGCAGCCCCGAGCTCACCTTACAGGTGACTTTTAAAGGCAAAAACCACAAACCACAACCAGCAGCAGTGGGAGGGGGCCGGCAGCAACCGGCAGCAGTGGGAGGGGGGCCGGCAGCAGTAGGAGGGGGGAAGTTTCTGGTGATGTCCGGCTTGTGTACGGAGCATGGAAAGGTCAGCTCTTTCTCAGCAGTTAGAATTATTTTACTTCTTACTTCCTTGTTCTGAATATTCTTCTTTGGTCTGGGGGACTTGGTTTGAATCCACTTTAACCTAAGGGGCTTTAGTTTGATTTCATCAATGCCACAGAGGTCAGAAGAGGACTTTGGATTCTCCTGGAACTGGAGTTAAGGATGGTTCATAGCTGCCATGTGAGTGCTGGGAATCAAACCCAGGTCCTCTGCAAGAGCAGTCAGCGCTCTTAACCGCTGAGCCATCTCTCCAGCCCCCGCCCCCAAACAAAATACATTTTAAAAATTAAAAAATAATTTTCTTGGGCTGGCAAAAAAAATCCACTGGATAAAGGTGCTTGCTGCCAAGCCTGACAACCCGAGTTAGATCCCCAGAATCCACACTGTGGAAGGAGAGAACTGATTCTTAAAACCTGTAGTCACCAACATATGGGTGAGCTTCCCTGGTTGTCACAGATCAATGTGCCAGGAGGGTCATTACTGAGGATGACACAGTTTTGACGCAGGTGATGCAGCACACTCCCAGATGGCACCCTATGTATTTCTTCCTGTGTCTGGTTTTGATTTGTAGCGTTTTGTGTTCATAAATTGGTAAAGTCATGTCTTCAATACTTTCACTGTGCTCCCAGAGTCATTCTAAAGAATTACTGACCCTGGGGTAGGTAGTGGGAATTCCAGATTTGTAATCAACTTGTCAGAGGTGAGGACCTCAGAGTTTATGACTGGTGTATAAAATGTACACAGTCCCGGGGATGTCAGTGTCCTTCACATGGGACATTCAGCCCAATTTGAGGGAGTTAGTATTCTAATTTGGGGAGGAACATGAGCCCACTTTTGGGGGAGAACAAGTGTCTGTGATGAGAGGTGTCTTTCATGAGGACTGGCTAGTATTTCTTGAAACCAGGTGAAGGGTTCAGAGAATTGGGGACACAGAGGAATCATTGTGAAGGTCGTGGGAGGATAGTTGGCTGTCTACTTGGTTACACATTGGCTTATCTGCCCTAGGCTAATGAAGTTTGCAAAGTTTGATGCAGTGAGTGGTCAGCCAAGGGGCCCAGTGCTAGGACCGTCCAGCAGTTGAGGTCCAATGCTGGAGAAAATTATAGTTTCTAGGATTGGCGGTTAGAGTCCCCCTCAGAGCAACGTGGCATGAGACCACCTCCTAGAATCAGGAAGAACATGAAACCCAGGAGTCCCTTAGGAGAAGCTTGAGGCCCTCACTTGTTCCTACCAAGTCTACCAAGTTGTTGGTCTCAATCCGGATGTTGGGAAAAGTCTGGAGACACTTTGGATTTATTTTTATTTTACTTTTTTTAATGTGTATGTATGTATGTATGTATGTGCCTCTGTGTGTGTGTGGGTGCCTGCAGAAGCCAGAAGAGGACATCAGATCCCTGGGATCTGGAGTTACAGGTGGGTGTGAGCCTCTGGGTGTGGGTCTTGTGAGGAGCTCTTAACAGCTGAGCCCTCTCTCTAGCCTCGTGGAATAATTTTTGATTGTCGCACTTAGGGGTGGCTACTTAGGCATCTAGCAATAGAGGCCAAGGATGTCGCTGAGGCTGTGTGGGGTCAAGTTCCCACCACAAAGCATGGCTAAGCCCCAAATGCCCACAGCAGTGTGGCTGAGAAACCATGCCCTCAGGAATGAGCTGGATCAGCAAAGATCCCCCACAGGAGGGAATGGCTGAGTCACTACCACCAACCAAGACCACAGGAAGCACATCTGTTTTCCATTGCTCTCCTTCCTGCTTCAACCTCATAGAAGGAAAGCACAGAGCAGGGGGCAGTGGGCAAGTAACATGAGTCCCTTGTTCCAGCCTGGGGCCTCAGGTCTGCCAGTACCAGGGAGATGGGAGTGTGTGACACAACACAGGCCCACCTTAAAGTGTAGAATCAGCCCAGTGCCTGCTGGGAAAGGAGGGATTTGATCAAGCACAGCTGGTAGTAGGTACTGGCAAAGAATAAAACCTTTTTTTAAAAAAACATATTTTATTTATTATTTTTATTTATTATTTTGTGTATGAATATATTGCCTGCATGTATGTGAGTGCACCCGTGTCGTGCAATGCCGCAGAGGTCAGAAGAGGGCGTCGGATTCCCCTGGAACTGGAGTTAAGGACGGTTCGTAGCCACCATGTGGGTGCTGGGAACTGAACCTGGGTCCTCTGCATCCTTCATAAAACTGGCTGGGTATATGTATTGCTTAAGCACAGTGCCAGGCCCAAAACCAGAGTTACAAAAATGTCAGTATTAAGAGGGAAGTGGGACTGGGGAGATAGCTTGGTCAGTAAAATGCTTGCCAGGCAAGCATGAAGGCTTGACTTTGATCCCCAGAATTCATGTTTTAAAAAGTCAGGGGGCTGGAGAGATGACTCAGCTGTTAAGAGCACTGGCTGTTCTTACAGAGGACCTTGGTTCAGTTCCCAGCACCCACATGGTAGCAACAACCATCCATAACTTCAGTCCCAGGGGATCTGACACCCTCTTCTGACCTCAGCAGGCATTACATGACATGGGTGCACTTACATACATGCAGGCAATAAATACACAAAAAATAAATAAAAATTGTTTTGGGGCCTTTTTGAGACTGGATCTCCCTGTAGCCCCAGGTAGCCTGGAACTCACTAATGTAGACCAGACCACCCTCACAGATATCTGCCTGCCTCTGTCTCCCAAGTGCTGGCATTAAAGGCGTGCACCAATACACCCAGCAATACATTTTTTTAAAAAGTAAGTACAATTTTTTTTACAATAATTTCTTTTTTAAAAACTATTTTATTTATTATTTTTATTTTATGTGTATGAGTGTATTGCCTGCATGTATGTAAGTGCACCCATGTGGTGCAATGCTTTGGAGGTCAGAAGAGGGCATCAGATTCCTCTGGAACTGGAGTTAAGGACAGTTTGTAGCTGCCATGTGGATGCTAGGAATTGAACCCGGGTCCTCTGCAAGAGCAGTCAGTGCTTTTAATTGCTGAGACATCTCTCTAGCCCCACAATAATTTCTTTTTTTTTTTTTTGGTTTTTTTGAAGCAGGGTCTTCCTGTGGCCGCAGCTGTCCTGGAACTCACTATGTAGACAAGGCTGGCCTTGAACTCACAGAGATCTGCCTGCTTTTGCCTCCCAAGTGCTGGGACTACAGGTGTGCGCCACCACGCCCGGCAATAATTTCTTTTTAAAAAAATATTCTAGAAGCCGGGTGTGGTGGCACACGCCTTTAATCCCAGCACTTGGGAGGCAGAGGCAGGCAGATCTTTGTGAGTTCGAGGCCAGCCTGGTCTACATAGAGAGTTCCAGGACAGCTGGGGCTACAGGGAGACCCTGGCTCAAAAAGACAAAAAAATATATATTTTAGAGACAGCCTGAGAGGGTGGGTTCAGACCTCCATTGGTGTAATGGCTGGGATCTCAGCAGACCACCAGAGAGTGCCGAGTTCTGGTCCCCCTGGTCTCCCTCTGGCATAGGGTTAGCAACTCACAGGACTGCCTGAGAGATCCTGGATCCTGCCTCCACATGGTGAAGGAAGCCGGAGTGTACCTGACTGGAACCTGAATTGGCCTTCTGTGGGTACCCCTGAATAGCTGATCTGAAGCCATCAGTTCCCTCCAAATTAAACCTGAGAGAACCTGAACACTGTACCAACCAACCAGCTTTATATAACCAATAAAGAAAGGATCTGGGCACCTGGATAATACAAACAGAAGCATACTTCAACTTAATTCTCATATCAGAATCATAAACAACAAAAAAATTCACATGCCAAGATGACAACAAAAGAATAATAAGATGGAAAGCCAAAACACTGCGTACCCACCAAACTCCACATATCCTGTAGAAGAGTTCTATAAGGAGAACCCCTTAGAGTTTAAAAGAACAATCATAAACATGGTCAAAGAACTCAATGAATTTAAAGAATACATGAACAAACAAATCAAAGAGCTAAAAGAAGGAAAGAAGATGGGGATAGACTGCTGAATGAATTCACAAAAGAGATAGAAACACTGAAGAAAACGCAGGCAGAAATGAAGACGGAAGTGTAAGACTCAATAAGCCAACTTGAAACAAGGAAAGCCTCACCTCTAGAATGAAGGAAATGGAAAACAGAATATCAACTCTGGAGGATAAAATTGAAGACTTGGACCACTCAAGCAAAGAGTATGGAAAATTAAAAAAAAAAACATGTTTGGGGTTCGTAAAATTCCCTAAATTGACCATTCAGACACTGAGTCTCAGTAAAAAGGAGTGCTTTATTGGAGCCAACCAGTTGGGGACTCAGTCTTGGGAGCTGTACTGTGGCACTGAACAGTGAAAACGCAGGGCTTTTAAGCAGAAAAACCACAAAAACCGTAAAGCAGGGGATGTCCATAGAAACTATATACAGAATAACAAAGAAAGGATTGGAACAATCTAGGGCTGATTTCCAAAGACTTTACCTATACAGCCATTGGCTGTCTTACCTGAGGCAGAACGTTGTTTCTCTTCTGCCCCAGATTATTCCCATAGAGACCATACACAGATGTATCAGGTATACTGCCATTGGCTAACTTACCTGGGGCAGAACGTTCTATCTCTTCTGCCCCAGACCATTTCCATAGAAATCACAAACAGATACCAGGAAAGGGTTTGAACAATGGAGGGGATTTCCAGAGTCAGGTGGAGGGCAGCTTTTTCTCAGAGGATAGGGAGGGGGTCTGAGGGACACTCTCCTTCAAACGCAGGAATGGAATATGCAAGAGATGTGGGGCATCATGAAAAGACCAAATCTACAGATCATAGGAATAGAGGAAGAAGAAGAATTCCAGGTTAATGGTGTTGACCAGATCTTAAACAGGATTGTAGAAGAGAATTTCCTGAAATTAAGGAAAGACATTCCCATACAAATACAGGAAGCACATAGAACACTAAATAGAATCAGAAAAGAAACTCCTCATGACATATCATAGTAAAAACACTAAATGTACAGAGCAAAGAGAGAACACTGAAAGCAGCAAAAGAAAAACAAGTCACATACAAAGGGAAGCACATCAGAATTACAGCTGATTTATCAATGCAAACTATGGAAGCCAGAAGAACCTGGACCAAGGTATTTCCAGTTCTACATGACACTAGATGCCAGCCCAGAATACTTTACCCAGCAAAAATATCTATTACAATTGAGGGGGGAAGAAAAATCTTCCATGACACAAATACCCTGAAAGAATACATGTCCACAAAACCAGCCCTTCAAAGAACACTTAAAGCAATACAGAGAGCAGAGAGAGAAACAACTATATCCCAGGGGCAACAAAAGAAAATAAAGATATAATATAGGAAACACAAAATTACACAGAGAACACAAACAGCAAACATGACGACAATGGCAACCAATACACATCTTTCAATAATTAACTTAAAGATCAATGGACTGAACTCCCCAGCCAAAAGACACAGGCTATGTGAATGGATTAAGAAACAAAATCCATCCCTTTGCTGTCTGCAAGAAACCCATCTCACCTTCCAGGATAGGCACTACCTTAAGGTAAAAAGATAGAAAAGAACATTCCAAACAAATGGCACTAAGAAACAAGCAAGGGTTGCAATTCTAATATCTAGCAAAATAGACTTCAAAGTAAAACTAATCAAAAGAGATAAGGAGGGTCACTTCATTCTGATTAAAGGAACAGTTAACCAAGAAGATATTAT
>NW_008336853.1:301150-302001 GCF_000622305.1 Nannospalax galili | reverse complement strand
TTCCCCCCTTTGAGGAGATGACCCTAAAATCTTTTAAGGATTAGATAAGAGCTCCCAAATACTTTTGATGTTTTTGGCCTTTGGAACAGAGTATGTTGCTAACAGGCCCAAGGACATTTTGACACTACAACTCAAGGCACTGGAAAGGCAAGAACAAAGGAAACCCAAACCCAGCAGAAGAGAAGAAATAACAAAAGTCAGAACAGAAAGTAATGAAATAGAAACAAAGAAAATTAATACAAAGAATCAATGAGTCTAAGAGCTGGTTCTTTGAAACGCTAAACAAGATAGAAAGATGTTTCTATCAGACCACAAAGCAATAAAGCTCAAAATCAGCACTGGATGAAGCCTAGTCACTACATGAACTCTGTGGCTATTAAATAACACACTCCTAAAGAATGAGTGGGTCAAAGGAGAAATTAAGAAAGAAATAACCAACAGACACCCAAAAGATCCAAACAATTATGTGAACATTTAAAAAACCTATATGCTACTAAATCTGAAAGTCTAAAAGAAATAGATGGATATCTGGAATCATGGGAACCTCCAAAGTTAAACCAAGAAGAAGTTAAACCAACAGTTTAAACAGACCCATAACATAGGAGGAAATTGAAACAGTAATACAAAGCCTCCCAACTAAAACAAGCCCAGGCCCAGATGGATTTACAGCAGAATTCTACCAGACATTTAAAGACCTCCAACCAATACTACTTAAATTATTCAAAATGATAGAAACAGAGGGAGAACCCCCAAATTCCTTCTATGAAGCCAGCATCACTCTAATACCCAAACCGGGTAAAGACACAACCAAAAAAGAAAACTATAGACCCATATCATTAATGGACATAGAC
>NW_008336853.1:292133-298409 GCF_000622305.1 Nannospalax galili | reverse complement strand
TTGTAAGAGTTAAAGAATATATATATATATATATTATTATTATTATTTTATGTGTATGAGTGTATTGCCTGCATGTGTTTAAGTGCACCCATGTCGTGCAGTGCCCACGGAGGTCAGAAGAGACTGTCGGATCCCCTGGGACTGGAGTTACAGACACTTGTTAGCTGTGATGTGGATGCTGGGATTCAAACCTGGGTCTTCTACAAGAACAACCAATGTTCTTAACTGCTGAGTCATCTCTCCAGCCCCTGGAGTACAACATTTTTTAAAGTTAGCATAAATGCAGGCAATATACTCATACATGTAAAATAAAAATAATAAGTAAAATATTTTAAAATTAGCATAGAGCTGCATGCCTGTAATCCTAGTGCCCAGTGTTGGAGTGGCAGAGACAGGAGGATTCTGGGAGCTTGCTGGCCAGCCAGGCTATCCAAATCAGCAAGCTCCAGGTTCAGTGAAAGACTCTGTCTCACAAGTGAAGGTGGAGAACAATTCAGGAAGATGATCTGTGTCACCCTCTGGCTTCTGGACAAATGAATAAATCAAGAGGGAAGTATATGCTAAGTGTGATTACACATGCCTGTAATCCTAGAACTTGGAAGGCTAAGGCAATTTGAGGCCAGCTGGGGCTGTGTATTGAGTTTGAGGTAAACGTCATGATGAGACCCCATCTCAAACAAAACAAAAGAGCTAAGTGGACTCAGCAGCCTCCAGGAGAGACGTTAAGCAGTTAAGGAGAAATATTTCCCTACAGGGTAGGAGGTGTCAGTTGTGGTACCACGACCAAGGGGGTTGGGCATCTGTCATATTGGAAGAAGTCTAGTTTTAGCTTATAAACCAATCCCGTGGGTTGTCTCAGTTCTTCCTGGGGTGGAGTGGACAATCTCCAAAGACAGCGGCCATCAATCCCATCTCTCCCTGCCTGCTACGTTGCTCCTCATAAGTCAGAGTCGAGTTTCTTTCTCTGGAGTCTGGGCTGATGATCTTAATCCCTTACTGGACTAGTATGAGCCAGAAAAAGTCATGACGCCCCAAACTAGGTCTCTTGGCATGAGTACTCATGGTACAGCTCCTCTTGAAACCTAGCCACCGTGTTCCATGGAAGAGCCACAGTGCCTGAACTCCCCGCTGATAGTCAGAGTCCACTATGACCCTGTCAGGGAGCCATCTCAGATGCTCAGGCCTACTGACATAGCAACCATAGGACACCCTCATTCAGAGCACCCAGCTGCACCCTGTCAACCCACAGCCCACTTCAGGAGATGAGCAATCATTACCTCAGAAGGCTACACGTGTCACCGGAACTCTCCCCTCGGGAGTCTAGTGCTTTCAGAAGCATATGCTCCTCTCTGGGATGCAAAATCATCCTGCAGTGACTATTCTAGTTTTCTTTCTGTTGCTGTGATAAACACCAGGACCAAAAGCAACTTGGGGAAAAGTTTATTTCATCTTATTTCTAGTAATAGTCTATCACGGAGGGAAGCCGTGGCAGGAACTGCAGGCAGGAACCTAGAGCCGACACCATGGTGAATGTTGCTGACTGACTTGCTCCCTGGTTCATGTTGGGCTCCATTTCTTACACAGCCCAGGCCCTCCTGCTTAGGGATGCTGCTGCCCACAGTGGGCTGGGCCCTTCTATATCAATTAGCAATTAAGAAAACGCCCATAGGTCAGTCTGATGGAGGAAACTCTTCAACTGAGGTTCCTTCTTCCTAGGCGTGTCAAGTTGTGAACCAAGATTAGCCATCACAGTTTCCACGGTGAGATACCACAGTGGTAGACATAATCCAGATACCAATACAAGGCTAAGTTCGAATGCACACACATGTCATTAACCCTTATGTGTCAGCTAACCCTCACAAAAGAGTGTTCCAGAGAATCCCTCCCCTCATCTGCCCATTTAGTCCTCTTTTCCATCCTCCACTTCTTGTAACTTCTCTCTGCTATTCAAAAATAACCACTGTGGAAACAAAGCTAGGTTCTTACAAATCTGAGAGCTAGTGACATAGCTCGTTGGTAGGGTGCCTAGTAAGCATGTAATCCCAGAAACTGGGAGGTGGAGGCAGAAGGATCAGATCAAGAAGTTCAAGGTCATCCTAGGCTATATAACAAGTTCAAGGACAGCCTGGGCTACATAAGACCCTGGTAATGTATTTCCTTCACAAGCTTGAGGACTTGAGTTTGGATCCCCAGAAGCCACATTAAAAAGCTGAATGTGGGGGACTGGAGAGATAGCTCAGCAGTTAAGAGCACTGGCTGTTCTTGCAGAGGTCCTGGGTTTGGTTTCCAGCACCCACATGGTGGCTCACAACCATTTGTAACTCTAGTTTGAGGGAATACAACGTCCTCATCTGGCCTCCGTGGACATTGCACACTTACATACATGCAGGCAAAATACCACAGACATTATAGTTTTTAAAAAACATTATATTTAAGCAGGCCTCTAGTCTCAGTGATGATGAGATGCAATGTGCCGACAGGCGGGTCCTTGGAAATTTACGGGCTGCTTAGCCTTGGGTATTTGGTGAAGTTCCAGGCCAATCGGAGACCCTATCTCAAACAGAAAAGGTAGAAGGCAACTGAGGACTGAACCCTGAGGTTGTCCTGTGACCTCCACATGCATGTCAGGCGCCCACACATGGACACACATATGCAGAAATCTGACTGTATCAGAAACCTGTAATGACAGGGAGGAAACAGGACACTCCAAAGCTGACATCTTAGCCAGCTACAGGAGTCAGGTCTCTACATCCTCAAAGTAGGAAGGTAAATTTATCTTCTTTTCCCACTTAAGGGCAAACAGGATCCCTTAGTAATTAAATACCAATTAAATATTAAGAAAATGCCTGTTCCAAAAATTGTATTACTGTTCAACAGGGAAATAGGGGTAATTTGACTTTTTTTAATTCACAAGAGTGCCTGATGATGACACATCTGGTGGGAGAGAGTACAAGAAAGGAACTGCCGACCAAGGACCAGCTCCCCTTTCCGTGGAGCCAGTTTTGCCACCATTCCCCCATTCTCATGCTGGTGTCTGGGAGGAAGTGGGGAGAGATAGCGTGTGTCATGTCTGTGCTATGCCTGGTTCAGTTTCAGACTTGGAACTGTCACAGGGATGCTTACAGTTTGCAATGGCCTTTGAAGAGTTTTTCATGACAGAGAAATTGCTGTGAGTTCTTATGTAGTTTCCCCACTGTGCTGGATAGTTTTAGTGTCAACTTGACACAGCTGGGTTCAGGGAGTCTCGATTGGGGAATAGCCTCCATAGGACTGGCCTGTGGCCATGTCTGTGGGGCATCTTCTTGATTGTTGAGTGATGTGGGAGGGCCCAGCCCACTGTGGGTGGTGCCACCCCTGGGCAGGTGGGCCTGTGTTGCATAAGAAAGCAGGCTGAGCAGGGGCCAGGGGAGCAAGCCAGTAAGCAGTGTTCCTCCATGGCCTGTGCTCCAACTCCTGCCTCCAGGTTCTTGGCCTGAGTGCCTCCTACCTTGGGCTCCTGGATGAACCGTGACCTGGGATATGTAAGCTAAATAAACCCTTTCCTTCCCAAGCTGGTATTGGTCAGAGTGTTTTGTCACAGCAATGGAGAAACAAACTAGGACACCCACTTACTTGGAAAACAGACTTCAGGTCCTCATTTCCTGCTACATTGGTGATTCTGTCTACACATTGGAATCTAAGGTTAAACCAAAACTCTTCAATCTGAGGGACCTCTGAAATAAAATCCACTTATTAAGCAGTTTAAAATTCTAGCCAAGCTGGGCATGGTGGATTCACACCTTTAATCCCAGCATTCAGGAAGCAGAGGCAGGCAGTTCTTTGTGAGACTGACTCTACACAGTGAGTTCTAGGCCAGCCAGGGCTACAGGGAGATCCTGTCTCAAAAACAAACAAAAAAGCTAGACGAATAGCTAGGGAGTTGACTCAGTTGGATAAACTGCTTATCACACAAACATGAGGGTCTGAGTTCAGCTCTCCAGCAACCACATAAAAGTCAGGTCTGGCCAGGCGTGGTGGCACACACCTTTAGTCCCAGCACTCGGGAGGCAGAGGCAGGCAGATCTCTGTGAGTTCAAGGCTAGCGTGGTCTACAAAGTGAGTTCCAGGCCAGCTGGGGCTACAGGGAGACCCTGTCTCAAAAAACAAACAAATAAATAAATACTAAAAAAAAAAAAAAAATAAATAAATAAAAATAAAAAAGTCAGGTCTGGCAGCCCATGTCTGTTATCCCAGAAGTTGGATAGGGAAGCAGAGATGTGCGGATCCCTGGAGGTTGGTGACCAGGCAGCCTAGCCAAATTGGAGCGCTCCAGGTTCAGTGGAGACCCTGTCTCAAGAAAATAAGATGGAAAAGCAATTGATATTGGCCTCTGGACTCCACACATCGCAGCGTGTGTACACACAGAAATAAATACAATTAAACAGAAAAAAAGGTGACCAATGGGGAAGGACTCATGATACCTACCTAAGGATCTAGAGACAGTTAAAGGCTGCTGTGAGAGGGAGAACATCCAGGTAAAGCACTGATATACATTAAAAAAACGTCGTTTCTCTGACCTCTATTTGCAGTCCACAGCATATACATGTCCCCCTGCCCCCGCCAAATAAATAAAAATTAATAAAAACACACATGGCACACGTGCACACACACACATATATACAAATACACAATAAA
Organism: Nannospalax galili; assembly: GCF_000622305.1. NCBI lineage: Eukaryota > Metazoa > Chordata > Mammalia > Rodentia > Spalacidae > Nannospalax > Nannospalax galili. The sequence continues at coordinate 293,735 of NW_008336853.1, read as the reverse complement.
TAAGTAAATTTAACTAAAAAATTTAAAAGCAAGTTCCAGCACACCCAACTACTTGCTTTTCTAAAATTTTTATTCCACACATATGGTAAAAGTAAAAATCAAAATGCCCCTCTCTCATTCCTTTAACCATATCCTAAATCATGTTTCTATAAACAGTTGTTACCAGCTTCTTCTGTTTCTTTTTTTGTGCACAGGCCTATATAATAACCCACTATACACTTTTGCTTTTTTTGGTCTTTTTGAGACAGGGTCTTCCTGTAGCCCCTGCTGTCCTGGAACTCACTATGTGGACCAGGCTGGCCTTGAACTCACATAGATCCGCCTGCCTCTGCCTCCTGAGTGCTGGGACTAAAGGCGCCGCCACGCCCGGCTTGAGAGAGCAGAATTTGGGAGTCAGTTCTCTCCTTCCACATGTGGGTCCTGGGGATTGAACTCAGGTCGTCTGGGTGGGCAACAAGTTCCTGAACCCACAGAGCCATCGCACCAGCCCAACTTCGTGTTTTTTAAAAAAAGTCTTTTCTTGAGCCGAACGTGACGGTGTCCGGCTTTAATCCCAGCACTCGGGAGGCAGAGGCAGGGGCATCTCTGTGAGTTCCAGACCAACGTGATCTTCATAGCAAGTTCCAGGCCAGCTGGAGCTACTGAGAAGCCCTGTCTCAAAAAGACCAAAAAACGTCTTTTCTCGGGGCTGGAGAGATGGCTCGGCAGTGAAGTGTACTGGCTGTTCTTGCAGAGGACCAGCATCCACATAATGGCTAACAACTGTCGGTAATCTGACCTCCAAGGGCACTGCCTGGTATAACACAGGTGCACTTACACTCATACAAATAAAATGAAGTAAATTTAAAAAATTTTTAAGTCTTTTCTCCCCGAGTATAATATATTACATAATAATCATGCTCTGGGGCAGAGGGGAGGAACTGCAGGGAGCTGTTTCTAAGATAGGCTATTTTTTGTTGGTGCTGGCTTTTTTTTTTTTATTACTAATACGCTCCATTCATAAAACCCCAGAATTGAAAGCTGGACATGGGGGGTTGGTGATATGGCTCAGGGGTATTGGCACTTGCTGCAAAAGCATGGCAACCTGAGTCCCATCCCTAGAACCCACATGTATTAGTTACTTTTCTGTTGTTGTGACAAAACACCATGACCAAGGAAACTTGGCTTAGGGTTCCAGAGGGTAAGAGTCCATAATGGTGGGGAGGGCATGGAGATAGGAGGTGGCCGGAGCAGAAAGCTGAGAGATCACATCTTCAAGCAGGCACAGGAAGGAGAGAGAGACAGGCTGGAAGTGGGCATGGCTATATACTCAAAGCCAAAAGAGACAGTGCTTCCTCCAGCATGGCCATACCTCCTAAAGGTTCTATGACTCTCCCCAAGTAGGGACCAAGGATTCAAAAACTTGGAATCTGTGGGGGACATTCCCATTCAAACCACCACACCACATAAAGATGGAAGGAAAGCTCCAACTCCTGCAAGTTGTCTCCTGACCTTCAAATATACACTGTGCATGTGCATTCCCTCTCTCTCTCTCTCTCTCTCTCTCTCTCTCTCTCTCTCTCTCCCCGTCTGTCTCTCTCTCATACTATAATACAATTTTAA
>NW_008336853.1:290205-291783 GCF_000622305.1 Nannospalax galili | reverse complement strand
ATTCCCCTGGAACTGAAGTTAAGGACGGTTCATAGCCGCCATGTGGGTGCTGGGAATCAAACCCAGGTCCTCTGCAAGAGCAGTCAGTGCTCTTAACTGCTGAGCCATCTCTCCAGCCCTAATAATACAGTTTTTAATTATAAAAAAGCCATCATGGTGACTCACATCTGAAACCCTAGTTATGTGGGAGGCTGAAGTGGGAGGACTGCTTCGAGTCTGATGGCAGCTTAGGCTACAGTGTGAAACCTTGTTTCGTAGAACTGAAAATAAATAAATTTATAAAGTTTATGATTGGGGGTCGGGGACGTAGCTCCTTGGCAGAGTGCTTGTCTAGCATGCATGAAGCTCTGGGTTCCATCCCAGCACCTCATGAACTAGGCATAGTGGCACATGCTTCTATCACTTGGGAAGTGGAAACCTGATGACCAGAAGTTCAAGGTCAGCCTCAGCTACATAGGGGTCTGAGGCCAGCCTGGGATACAAGAGACACTGTCTTTTTTTTTTAATTTTTATTTATTTATTTATTTGGTCTTTTTGAGACAGGGTCTCCCTGTAGCCCCAGCTGTCCTGGAACTCACTATGTAGACCAGACTGGCCTTGAACTCACAGAGCTCCATCTGGCTCTGCCTCCGGAGTGCTGGGATTAGAGGCGTGTGCCACTACACCCGGCTACCCCTAAGTTTAAAAAAAATTTTTTTAAAGTTTGTACAGAAAATCTATTTGATATTTATTAATGTTTTCCCCCGCTTTGGTTTTTTTTTTTTTTTTTTTTTTTTTTTGGCTTTTTGAGACAGGGTTTCCATGTAGCCCCAGCTGGCCTGGAACTCACTACATAGACCAGGCTGATCTTGAACTCACAGAGATCTGCCTACCTCTGTTATAAAAAAAATTTTTTTAATCCCTGTCTAGAACTTATAATGCTAATTACTCTTGCCTTTACTTCTCCTTCACACCTCCTATTCATGATTCAAGGACTTTCTGTCCCCCTTAGAGACAAGAGTTAAGCAATTTGGGAGTCTTTTGGATGGCCCCACTGAAGGGGTACTCCAATTGCCTCATCCTACGTCCCTGTTCAGCTTGGAAGAAGCCAGAGCAGTCTGCGTCTCGATTCCCTATTGGCAATTTGGGTAATCCCTTCAGAGGGTGGCGTGATAAGAAGAGGAGGTAGGAATTGGCTGGGCAGTTAGGGTAAAAAGACCCCAAAGAAATGTAGCCAGTTTCTTGGCTAAAAGTCAAAATGTCCTTGGGCCTGTTAGCAACATACTCTGTTCCAAAGGCCAAAAATGTCAAAAGTATTTGGGAGCTTGTATCTAATCCTTAAAAGATTTTAGGGTTACCTCTTCAGAGGGGGAAATGTTGGAGGGGAGGGAGTGGACATGGATTTGACCAAAACACCTTATATGCATGTATGAAATTCTCAATAAATTATTTATTTAAAAAAAAGAATCTGAGGGAGGCAAGAAGAAATGCTACAGAAATAAAAATAACTCTAAGATGATCACAAAGAACAAAGAATACTGAAGGAATAACAAACAAATCTAAAGAATAAAATGCCCAAAGATGAAAGAGCATGCCAAG
>NW_008336853.1:286680-290061 GCF_000622305.1 Nannospalax galili | reverse complement strand
TTATTTATTATTTTTATTTTATGAGTGTATTGCCTGCATGTAGGTAAGTGCACCTGTGTCGTGTAATGCCTGAGCTGAGGTCAGAAGAGGCTGTTGGATCCCCTGGGACTAGAGTTACAGACAGTTGTTAGCTACCATGTGGGTGCTGAGATTTGAACTTGGGTCTTCTGCAAGAACAACCAGTGTTCTTAATCACTGAGCCATCTCTCCAGTTTATTTTATGAGTGTATTGCCTGCATGTAGGTAAGTGCACCTGTGTCGTGTAATGCCTGAGCTGAGGTCAGAAGAGGCTGTTGGATCCCCTGGGACTAGAGTTACAGACAGTTGTTAGCTACCATGTGGGTGCTGAGATTTGAACTTGGGTCTTCTGCAAGAACAACCAGTGTTCTTAATCACTGAGCCATCTCTCCAGACCAAAAATTAAAAAGAAAATTTTTTTAAGTTGACCAGGCTATCCTTGAACTCACTCTAAAGCCAGGCAGACCTTGAAGTAGTGATCTTCCTGTCTCTGGCTCCCAAAAGGTTGAGATTACACATCTGTGCTACCAGGCCTGGCTCAGACATATGTATTTTTTTGGACACACACTTAGAAGTGGAATTGTTGGGGTACATAACAGTTATTTATTTATTTTTGTGTGTGTGTTTTCTTTTTTTTTTTGGTCCTTTTGAGACAAGGTCTCCCTGTAGCCCCAGCTGGCCTGGAACTCACTATGTAGACCAGACTGGCCTTGAATTTACAGAGATCCCCCTGCCTCTGCCTCCCGAGTGCTGGGATTAAAGGCGTGCGCCACCACACCTGGCCCTAAGAGCAGCACACACTTTTAACTGCTGAGCAATTGCTCCTGCTCCTGGCCTGGTAATATTTTTATTTTTTAAAAAATATTTATTTTTTTATAGGTATGGATGCTTTGCTTTCATATATGTCTGTGTACCATGCGTGTTGTTCCTGATGCCCAAGGAAGTATGATGATGTTATTTTTGTCAAAGTCTGATCCTTCTTTTCCATGTGGCTACAAGCAAGTAGAGTCATCCTTCTTCCTTTTACCTCCTCCCTCTCTCCCTTCTTTCCCCATCTTTGTACACAAATCCCAACACTTTTGTTTTATATAATTTTTTTAATTTATTTTATGTGTGTGACTGTATTGCCTGCATGTATGGAAGTGCACCCGTGTCGTGCAATGCCCAAGGAGGTCAGAAGAGGGTGTTGGATCCCCTAGAACTGGAGTTAGGGACAGTTGTTAGCTGCCATGTGGTAATTAATTTTTTTAAGAGATGATTTTTTTTTTTTTTTGGTCCTTTTGAGACAGGGTCTCCCTGTAGCCCCAGCTGGCCTGGAACTCACTTTGTAGACCAGGCTGGCCTTGAACTCAAAGAGCTCCACGTGCCTCTGCTTCCAGAGTGCTGGGAACTAAAGGCGTGTGCCATCACACCTGGCAAGAGATGATGTCTTAATCTCAGCACTTGGGAGGCAGAGGCAGGTGGAGCTCTATGAGATGGAGTCCAGCCTGGTCTCTATAGCAAGTTCCAGGACAGCTGTGGTTACCAGGAGACACTGTCTCAAAAAGACCAATAAGAGAAAGAGAGATGATGTCTTGCTTTTTTGTTCACGATAGCTTTGAACACTTGAGTTTAAGTGATCCTCCTGCTTTAGCCTGAAAGGTTGGGACTGCAGACACGTCACTGCATCCTGTTTCTATGTTTTCGTTGTTTTGCAGTGCTGGGAGCTGAACCTAGGGCCCCATGCATGTGAGGCAAGTGTTCTTCCACTGAAATATATGCCAGCTCTTTAATTCTCTTTATATTCATTCTCATTCTTTCCTTCCCTCCCTCCCTCCTTCCCCCTCCCCCCAGCATATTTTTGAGATTTACCCCAAACTCAGCATGCTAGTCAAGTGTTCTACCACTGAACAATATAGACAGCCCTCTATGTTCAACTTTTAAAGAAACCTCAAATCTCTCATTTTAAACATTATTTTTCTCAAGTGGGGCATAATGACACAGATTTGTAATTCCAGTTCTCAGGAGGCTAAATTAAGAGTTTCGGATCAGCCTGAGCTACATAGCAAGACTCTGCTTCAAAACCAAGGCAAAACAAAGCAGGAAAAAGAAGATATTTTTCTCAAATAGTTGGTAATTCTGGCTTAGCTTTCCACATCCAGTTTTTCCTTTTATTATTTTGTAGATGTATGCGTGTGTGTCTGTGTCTGTGTGTGTGTGTGTGTGTGTGTGTGTGTGTGGTATATGCACCTACAGCATCCAGAGAATGGCACTGAGTGTTTTGCACTATCAGCCTTTGCCTTGTTCCCTTGAGCAGGCTTTCTCTCTGAACCTGAAGTTCCCCACTTTAACTAGGCTGACTGACCAGCAAGCTCTTGGGATCTGCCTGTCTCAGCACCCAACATTGGGCTTACAGGTACACACAGCCAGGCCAGCTTTTTATGTGGGTGTCAGGGATTTGAACTCAGGTCCTCAAGCTTGCACAGCAAGTGTTCTTACCCACTGAGCCATTTTTCCAGTCCTACGTCCATTTTTTTATGGTGGACATACTAGCCTTTGTTGAACATACAACATACCAGGCCCCAGTGTAAAATAGGAATTAGATCTCTGTTCTTGACAGACTCAAGGATGCACATTAAAAATTCCTGAAACCGCTGGGAGGCAGAGGCAGGAGGATCTCTGTGAGTTCAAGGCCAGCCTGGTCTACATAGTGAGTTCCAGGACAGCTGGGGCTACAGGGAGACCCTGTCTCAGAAAGACAAAAAAAAAAAATTCCTGAAACCAAGGCCTGGAGAGGTGGCTCAGTGGTTAAGAGCACTGGCTGCTTGCTCTTGCAGAGGACATGAGTTCAATTCCCAGTACCCATATGGCATCTAACAACCATCTGTAACTCCAGTTCCAGGGGAATCTAATGTCCCCTTCTGACCTCCATGGACATTGCACAACACCACTGCACTTACAGGCAATACACTCATACATATAAAATTTTAAAAAAAAATAGAAAACCCGTGCTGGGTGTGCATGGTGGCGCACGCCTTTAATCTCAGCACTTGGCAGAGGCAGAAGTCTCTCTTGTGAATTCAAGGCCAGCCTGGTCTACTATGGGTGCGCGGGCTTCACGGAGCGCCAGCTGCTGGCTGGCGCCTGTCTCTTGCGCCGCTGGGGCGGGTCCCATGCACCACGTTGCTGAGGGTCTCTGTGGCTACTGGATGTTGGTGACTCTACTGGTCACTGTGCTTCCAGGCGTGTTCCGTTCCAAGCTACCGGGCACTCCCTCTAGGTTCGAGATCCGCCGGGTCACGAGGGGAGGTGCAGGAACGGCGAAAGCAGGGTCTTCACGAGTCGTTGTTTACGAAGGGACAGCCCCCTCCGGAGAGACTGAAT
>NW_008336853.1:284846-286026 GCF_000622305.1 Nannospalax galili | reverse complement strand
CTTGTGAGGACTTGGCATGCCCTCCTAGGAGTAACACTGACTCTAGCCAAGAGTCTAAGGGAGGCAGAGCGGACCTTGTTCTAATCAGCCTTTGCAGTATCTAGTATTTCCTGGTGCCAGGGTTTAGTCTGTCATCTGGAAATCCAGCAGTTACAGATCCTGTCACACGGCAACTGGAATGCAACTCAAAATGGTTTGTGCTTATTTGCAAATGCCAAGCTCTGATGTAGGGATTTTCTAGGCCATGCTGAGTCAGCAAGATTAGTCTTTTTAACTGTGCACCAGGACCATGTGCCTCTCTTGGGACCCTCAGCCTGTGGAGCTCAGCAAAGAGGTGGGGTGTGGGAAGTGTCCCTCCTGGGCTGCCTACATCTCTGCAGAATACTTTGCGTCCAGATGTAGTCCTTCCCCTGTGGGCTCTGTAGCATATGCCAGAGGGATGTGCATGGGAGAGGTAAGTCCTCCAGAACTGCTGGAAGATTTGTGTGCAAGACCTTGCTGACTGCAGTCTTAGGGAGGAGACAAAAAGGAAATAAAAGGTATATACTGTCTGTCTTTGTTTCTTTTCCTGTTGCTGTGTTAAAATACTCTGACAAAAGCCACGTAGAAGAGAGGCTTTATTTCACCTCACAGTTTAAGGTTTCGGCCCATCACTGAAGGAAGAAGTCACAGTGGCAGGGCCTTGAGCACTAGTCAACAGAGAATTGGAAAACGAAGGGTGAGTGCAGCTTAGTTCTCCACTCAGGGTATCCAGGACCTAGCCCAGGAATGGTGCTGCCCATGGGGGACGGTCTTCCTATGTCAAGTAAGGCAATCAAGATATCCCCCATGGGCATGCTCAGAGGCACATCTCCCAGTGATTCTGGATTCTGCCCAGTTGACAACACTGCTCATAGTCTCACTGTCCCAAGCACTCTCTGTGTTTTTTATCTATTTAAAATACACGTGCTTTTAGCTCAGTGGTTGAGTGCTTGCCTAGTGTGCACAAGGCTTTAGAATCAATCCCCAGCATGCAAGATATAAAACAACAAAAATCCTACCTCTTTGTTTCAAAAAAGATATATATCTTACTACTCAGTTCTGCAGCATTAAAATACCAGAGTGAAAGTATATTGTAACATTGTAACATTGTGAGGATATATTCGAGGTATATAATGGCAGTTGGTGAGTTAGTGTTGGC
>NW_008336853.1:281660-284120 GCF_000622305.1 Nannospalax galili | reverse complement strand
TATATGACTGTATCACTTGTCTGTATAATGATTGGTTGTTGATTAATAGAGTCAAAATTCTGCTATGTTGTACAAACCTGATTGGTTCACAAATGTCCTGTTTTAATAATAATTCTGTAATCCTATAAAAACTCTGACCTGACAATCATCAGGGCTGCTTCTACTCCCGAGATAGACAGCCCGGCCAGTCGAAAATTAAAATTTACCTTGCTACTTTTCTTAAAGTGGTGTTGGTGATTTTTTTACGAACTCTGTCCTATAACATTTGGAGGTCCCACCGAGATCCGGAGGACTTCTGGGCCCAGCAGCTTCGGGAAACCCTCTGAGAAGGGAGCTGCCCGGCAGTATTCTGAGGACTCCCCAGTACAGGACCTGCATCAGCCTCAGCTGTCGGGCAGTACAGGCAAACTCCCTGAGAGGGGGCTTGCATCAGTCCCGGCTGCTTCTGCTTCCCCAGCCAGACCTCCGGTTTCTTCCCCCCACACCACACCACCAGCAAGGTAAGAGAGCACTCGAGAAACCACTTTTGTTTTTGGTTTCTCTCCTGGTTTTGGCTAGCTGGCGATCTGTCGCCACCTGGTTCTGGGTTCTGATCAGAGAAACTAGGTGGGAAGCTGGCCGCAGCAAATCTCCCCCTAGTCGGGTTCCAGAGGAGACGTCCCTGGACCCACCTGGCCATGAGCCCAAAAGCTTGTCTTTTGGGACCTGGATTTGACGGCAATCTGGTTGATGTTATTTGTCTGTGCTTGTCTTGTTCTGTGTTTTGGTCTTGTTTCTGTGTTCGTCATGGATGCCTGTGCTGAGATCTCAAGTAATTCTGTCATGTATGTCTATGATTACTGTTTTCATACGTTTCCATCAAAAACCCTAAACATCTTTATTTTATTGGCTGAACTGGTTGTTTAAGGTCCTTTATTTGTTGCATACTTTTGGTTTGGATTTGCTTTCATAATATCTCTTTGGTTTGCTCACTTTGGAAATATTTTGGGTTTGACATTCTTGGTCTGGTTTATATTGCTTTCAGACCTCTAAAGGCTTGAAAATGGTTTGAGAAAATTAAACTGTTGGTTATAGGTTTGATCTAATATGTTAACTCATCTTCATTGCTGGAAATAACTTCTGGGACTGATCTTCCTATCTCATCCTTTCGGCCTTGTCCTTTTCCCTCAGTTTCCCACAGCACTGCTCAGTATGCAGGCAGATATGGTCTGTTTGGGGAGGGACACTTTTCATCCTTGGAAACTCTGCTGGCTCAGATATGACTCTGTGCTTTTCTCCCTTGGAACAAGAAAAATCAGTCTTGGTTTTAAAACTGGTTTGTCATGACACTATGTCTAACTGTAGTATTTATTATATGAGGCCATTATAAATGTATAGACTTATGTTTAATACTGAGAACTATTATTAAATAATTTACTAGATATCAAATTCTAAGTAAAACATCTCTAAACTTTTAAAGGAGACTTGGTTGTTTAAAACCTGCTTCAAGGCTTACAAGGGCATCTCAAAGTTTATACAGTATAATAATATATTTAGATTAATTGTTCATATATATGAGGTAAAATATTACTTGGTAAATTTGTTTATAAATGTTATTAAAAGAAGTATAAACATGTTTAATACTAAGAAAACTATTATTAAATAATTAACTAGATATCAAATTCTAAGTAAAACATCTCTAAACTTTTAAAGGAGACTTGGTTGTTTGAAACCTGCTTCAAGGCTTACAAGGGCATCTCAAAGTTTATACAGTATAATAATATATTTAGATTAATTGTTCATATATATATGAGGTAAAATATTAATTACCTGGTAAATTTGTTTATAAATGTTATTAAAAGAATTTATTCAAGTCTAAACAGGGTTCTAACACAGTTTTCCTTAAATGATTATGCTGGGGGTTGTGTAAAGATGTCTTTTATGTTTCTCTGTATTATGCAAATGTTAGTTTTGGCACTTTCTTTTACACGTAACAAGAATGATTTGAGTCAAGAAAACCTAGGTCTCCCCCCTCGAACCAGATGTATGCAATCTAGAAGAAAACCGTTTCTGTGAAGCTTGGTCTGAATTCTGATGTTTATTTCCTGTCGCTAGGTATGTGATAAAATGCCTCCCTTCCTTCCAAAAACTGCAAATCAGGATATAGAAAACTAAAAAGAGACTGCTTCTGTTTGTAATAGAACAGCCTTCATTTGAGACAGACTTAAGAAATTCTTGTTTCAAGGTCCCTTTCCTGGGCTGTGCCTAGACAACCTGTGATGGTAAATCTCTTCCAGTCAATGTTTATTGAGAACGTTTGGGTTTTGTTCAAACTTTATCTATTAAAGGTATCAGGCTGGTGCAACTGACCTTCTTGGATGGTTAAAAACCATACTTAAAGGCCCATACTAATCTGGTCAAAGGGGCTTAAGGGACAGTTTTGTTTCTTGCCCTGAAAGGTTGACAGTGTCTCAAATGAAG
>NW_008336853.1:279128-280435 GCF_000622305.1 Nannospalax galili | reverse complement strand
ATATCTAATTACAGCCTTTTACAGTCATTGCAGGCTCTGCAAAATGCTCTGAGCCAGGTACATGGACTAGTGCAGGAGGCTCATGAGCCCAGTCATCCCTCACTAACCACTGAACAGACAGATCTGGAACCTGGTGATTGGAGTTGAGGCCATAGACATCAAGCACCTAACCTTGAACCCAAGTGGACTGGTCTGTATCCAATTATCTTGCTGACCCCAACTGCTGTTAAGGTTGCCGGACGTGCCCACTGGAGTCACCATTCCCAAGTTAGGAGAGCCCATCTGGACCACATTCCTCAAACATGGAAAGTAAAAATAACAGACAATCCTCTGAAGGTCGGACTGGTGAAAACAATCTTAATTCTTATGTTCTCCTTCTGAATAATAAAAACTGTAACTGGGTACAGTGACTGAAATTCCCATGAGCCATCCCTGATAATTGGGTATTTAAAAGAACTTCAGCTGGTAAGCTAACCACTCCCCCAGTTTTCTGTTTGGCCTTTGTGATCTGTTTTCTTTACAAGAGTAACTATTTGTGTCCCGTCTCCTTGACCCTGGGGATATGGAACTCTTAGTTATGAAAAACAACTGCGAAGCTTACAGGTTTATGGATGTCCAGCAGATGGGAGTCCAAAATGTAATCGTGAAAATGAGTGGCATTGTGGAACTTGGTGTTGTGAGACATTTGCCTCATGGATTGGATCTAAGGATAGATGTATTTCCTTTCAGCATGGAACTCCTGGTATAACAGTGAAAAAATTTAACCCCTTAGTTTTAAAGATATTAAATGGACATGATAAAAGTTGGCTTGCAGGGGGGACATGGGGAATACAAATGTATGCTTCAGGAAAGGACCCTGGATCAGAATTTACTATCCAAAAGTTTGAGATTTCTATAAGCCTTCCAGTACCTATAGGACCTAACAAAGTCCTTAATCCTCCCTTACCACCAAAGCCACTTCCTACTATGTCAGAGCCACCCCCTATTACATACACTAATTCCCATAGTGTTTCACGATGGGACCCCCCTGAATTATATGTCTTTGCTCTATACATGTGAATTTTTCAATGCTACTGAACCGAGTCTCACAAGAGACTGCTGGCTGTGCTTGGACCCTAGACCTTCTTACTATATAAGAATAGGAGCAGGTATGGTGGGTGCCACAGGAATAGGGACTGCTGCACTCATAAAAGGGGAAGTAAATTTTAAAGCTCTCACCCACCAAATCTAGATTTAAAGGATATGGAACATCAAATTAAAAATTTGACTTATTCCCTGGATTCATTAGCTGAGGTGGTGTTGTAAAA
>NW_008336853.1:273949-279047 GCF_000622305.1 Nannospalax galili | reverse complement strand
AGTGATTAGAGATAGTATTAGGTTAGTCCAGCAATGAATTAATGCTCGAGAAAGGGATCTCAGTAATCACCAAAACTGGTATGAGTCCTATTTTCCTGGTCACCCTGGCTGACCACCTTGTTAAGTGCTGTTGCTGGGCCTGTGATTCTTATTCTTTTAATTTTTACTCTTGGGCCTTGTATCTTAAATGCCCGTGTAAAATTTATTAATCAGAGATTTCAGGCAGTAAAACTCATGATATTAAGAACCCAGTATAAACAATACCAGTACATGAAGAAAGCTGTACCTAATAGGTCAAAGAATTAACCTTACTCACAACGGGAGTGGGAACTGAACTGGCTCAGCAAACTTCCCTAAGTTACTCCATTTTGTTCAGAGCCATTTCAGCAGCAACTTTGCTCCACCAGAAGGAAAAGGGGGGCAACCTTGGGCCTTGGAAAATTGCCCTTGCCATGAACCATGGAATGTGCTAATTCCAGACATTATACATTTTTACTAACCAGCTCGTTTTCACTTCTGTAACCTACTTGCTGTCTTGGGTCACCCTGACACAGGGCATAAGACCACCCTTGTTATCTTGTTATTGTATGACCACGAGTATAAGACCACCCTGTTATTGTATGACCACCCGGTAACTGCTGATTTCAGCTTTCTTACTATACTTGTTATGGCTAGATAGTTGACTAATTTTAAAATTACAAAGTTGATTGCCAAGTTATATGACTGTATCACTTGTCCGTATAATGATTGGTTGTTGATTAATAGATTCAAAGTTCTTCTATGTTGTACAAACCTGATTGGTTCACAAATGTCCTGTTTGAATAATATTTCTGTAATCCTATAAAAACTCTGACCTGACAATCATCAGGGCTGCTTCTATTCCCGAGATAGACAGCCCGGCCGGTCAAAAATTAAAATTTACCTTGCTACTTTTTGCCTACATGGTGTTGGTGGGTTTTTATGAACTCTGTCCTATAACATATATATCTTACTAATCAGTTCTGCAGCCTTAAAATACCAGAGATATTAAAAATCAAAATCCCAGGCTCAGTGGTTAAGAGCATTGGGTGCTTTTGAAAAGGACCTGAGGTTGGTTCCCAGCACCCACATGGCAGGTAACAACCATCTCTAACTTCAGTTCCAGGGGATCCAATGCCCTCTTCTGGCCTCCGTGGCCATTGAACAACACATGTAGGCAAAAGATTCATATACATAAGATAAAAATAAATACCCCCCCAATGTTTTTAATTAAAGAAAATCAAAATCCCAGTTTGCTGTAGTGGTGCATGCCAATGATCCCAGCACTTGGGAGGCTGAGGCATAAGGATGGGAGTTCAAAGTCATCCTTGGCTACACAGTAAGTTTGAGGCCAGCCTGGACCACATGAGACACTGTCTCAAAACACAAAATAGGCTGGGTGTGGTGCACGCCTTTAATCCCAGCACTCAGAAGGCAGAGGCGGGCAGATCTCTGTGAGATCAACATCAATCTGGTCTACATAGTGAGTTCCAGGCCAGCTGGGGCTGCAGGGAGACCCTGTCTCAAAACAAAACACACCACAACCTCCTCTACCCCCAAACAAAGCAGAGGGGCTGGGGAGATGACTCAAATAAGTAAAATGCTTGCTGTACAAACACGACCTGAGTTTGGAACCCTAGCACCTATGTAAACATCAGTTTGGTGGTAAACATCCGTAACCCCAATGCTGGGGAATGAAGACAGGCAGATTCCAAAGGCTCACTGTCCAGTCACTGCAGGTAAAACATGATGGGTGATGATCCCAAAAATAAGATGGAGAGGCGATTGTAAAAACATGTCCTTTGTCAACCTCCCTCTACACACAAGCCCAAACAGGGAAGCATACCTACACATACATGTGCACACATGCATACGTTCCCCACAATACACATACTCCAAAACAAGGGCCAGCCAACCATGGTGGGGCATGCTGTGGTCCCAGCAGAAGAGGATTCAGGAGGGTCAGGAGCTCGGTCATCCTGGCTACATGTCTCAAAAGAAATATTAAAAAAGAAAAGGAAAGGGGAAATGGGAGCCCTCAGCACCTAGGCCGGAAGTGACCTGCAGGGCAGCACAAGGTTGCTGGGATCACCTGATGGTACCTTGAAGGAGAAATGACACCTTAACCCTCGCTCATGATGCCAGTCACGTAGCTGTGATTGGGACTTCAGAGAAATGAGCAAAGGAACAAGGAACCCTTTGGAAAGTGGCTGTCCCATGGCATCCCTGCAGCCTACCCATGTGGGATGAAGTGAGGCATCCCTTGTCCAGAGTGCCCCTTCCAGGCCCCAGCTGTCCAGCTTGCCCTGTGTAACCATTAACTTAAATTACTAGACTTGTGACAGTGAAGAACAAGGGTTTGACCTTCAGGAACTGAGCCTCCAGGGAAGGGGAAGTTCTATTTTCGGGATGTGGATAATGAGCCTGAGGATCGGGCAAGCGTCACTGCTGGCTCCATGTCTTTCCCAGCTTGATGAACTGGGACACCTGTCCCCTCTTCTTTTGCCCCTAGTCCCAATAACTGGCTTCTGCTGAGGAAGCCTAGGCAGCTGCAGTTCGGGTAAAAGAGGTTCACATCCCTTGAGCAGTATCTTTAATGTCTTCTGGGCTTGTCTGGGGCCAAAAAAGAGGTAGGTTCACCCTCGGGTGGGTGGACACAGTCCCAGACCATTAGCACAAAGGCACTGTCTCGCTACGGGCCTGACCCAACCCAGGATTTGCTTTGGGAATCACCCAAGGACACATTTTTGAGAGATGCGAAAATGAAAACATTCCTAATCGAAAAGCCCCAGGAAACCTGCGCCGATGCCCCTCCCCCCAGCCTCATCCCCCCAGCCTACATTGGAGTGCTGAGACAGAACAGTAGCTAGCCCTGCTTTCCTGCTCCCTGGCGGTAGAGGTGTCAGGTCCTGTTCACTGTCTCCCACCTCTCTTTCTAGGACCGAACTGTCTGAGGTGGTTTGACTGTTGGACTTCTCTTCCCTAGGAAGCAAGGTCTGCAGACTAGGATTCCTGAGCAAGTGAGATGGAGACAGAGGTAGTTGGGTTGGAGCCTGGTAGTCACTGGACAGAAGCAGAAGCAACTATCCCTGCTAGTATCCAGGATGTGGGGCCAGGCACAGGCCAGGCCACAGCCCACTTTAGGCTCAAATGGAAGCTGATCTCAGAGGGAGCCCAGGGAATGTTTCCACTGAGTGACTCTTCCCACTGTCTGTGGCTCTCAGTGTGGTTGGCCTGATCCAGCCTTGTCACAGAAGAACAGAGGCAGCTGGGCTTCCAGGTCACATGACAGGAGATGGTAGCACCACATACTTCTGCTGTGTCCACGGGACAGTGCCCAGGGGCGAGCCCTTTCTGCAAAGCAGGATGAGGAATGGTGCCAGGCTAAAAATGGATGGGCTGAGCCTGGCGTGGTGGCACAAGCCTTTACTCACAGCACTTGGGAGGCAGAGGCAGGTGGATCTTTGTGAGTTCAAGGCCAGCCTGGTCTACATAGTGAGTTCCAGGACAGCTGGGGCTACAGGGAGACCCTGTCTCAAAAAGACAAAAGAAAAGGGAAAAAAAAAGGATGGGCTAGTCTGCTTCCAAGCCCTCCTTCAGGTGAAAAGTTGGGGTTTTGCAATCCTGTAATTACTGTTTAGGAAAGATGCCAATTTCTCCCTCTTGGGTAGTTTTCAGAAATGGAAACCAATTTTTCTCTGGGTGGATGAGCCAAAAAGACCGCATGGTTTTCAGGATCATGTCTCAATCCCAGCAAGGATGTTTCCAGCCCTATTCCACCCAGGTGCTTATTTGGAGGAAAAGCAAGGCCCTGGTTTGTGTTTACTTGGGTAGAGCTAGGGGAGGGAAGAGTTGACAAAGTTCTAGAGCCAAGTAAGGACACTGTTCCCGCCTTATCTCCTTTTCCATCTGTGGTTAGTGAAATAATGGTCCTCAAAGATGTCCTTGTCCCAGTCTTTGGAACCGGTGATTGGATACATTATGTATCCTCTCATTATACATTATGAGAGGTCCAAAAGGGACCTCTCAGATGATATCAAGAATTTGGAGATGGGGGCTGGAGAGCAGTTAAGAGCACTGACTGCTCTTGCAGAGGACCTGGGTTCAGTTCCCACCACCCACATGGCAGCTAACAACGGTCCTTACTCCAGTACTAGGGGATCCAACATCCTCTTCTGACCTCCGGGGACATTTCGTGACATGGTACACTTACATATATGCAGGCAAAACACTCATACACATAAAATAAAAATAATAAAAATTTACAAAAAGGAGATGAATCAGCAAATAGAGGTTGTAGAGTGCTTTCCCAGCATGCCTAAAGCCCTGGGTTGCATCCCTTGCACAACATAAACTGAGTGTGATGTAATGCCTGTAATCCCAGCATTTGGGAGGTGGAGGCAGAAGGATCAAGAATTCAAGGCCATCCTCTACTACATAGCAAGTGTGAGGTCAACCTGGGTTACCTGAGACCTTATAAAACAAAACAAAACAACAAAAAATTCTGAGGATGGGAGATTTTCTGGCTGTCCAGCTGGGGCCAACAATCCCAGAGACCTTGTAGGAGGGAGGAAGAAGGAAGAGACAGGACAACTGAAATAGGAGCCAGAGATAAAATCTACAGATGGAGAAAGGGGCCCCAAGCCAAGGAATGCAGGTGGCCTCAGAAAGCTAGAAAAGGCTAGGCTACATAGACTGCAGGCCCGCCATGGACTTCTGACGGCCAGACATCTAAGAAAATAAGTTTTTCCGGGTAGCAATAAGATACATAATACGCCGCCCGATACGAAACTCAGCTTTGCTCTTCCAAGGACTGGGGAACAAATCCATCTGCTCAGGAAATTGAAGATGTCATAAGCTAAGGTATAAGCCAGGATCTGAAGGTCAAGGTAGCCAGAACACTGAGGGAGTCTGGCTGCCAGCAGACATAAATAACACCTCCCGACAGACTGCACCCAGGCAACACTTGGGAAGAGGTTAGGCCTCCTTCCAAATACCCTCTTTCTCCTGTATGCATATGCACTGTTTATATCCTGCTTCCCTTTTTCAAGATGGCATTAGACCTTTCCACTGAAGGCAT
>NW_008336853.1:267754-273425 GCF_000622305.1 Nannospalax galili | reverse complement strand
TTATCACAACAAACTAACTAGATCTATCAGACCTCTATAGAACACTCCATGTATAAAAAGGCCAAGGTTCTTTGTAAGTACAAACTTTTTCCAGGAAAAAAAATAACATCTATCAGAACATAATTCAAGCATCATTGACTTTACAAGGATGGTTGCCCCCTTGACCTAAAACATTGTAAGTTGGAAATATCATAGGTTTTAAAAAAGTGCCTTCAATACACTTCACATACCGTAATGCTTACTTTTCCCATTGTTGTGATAAAATACCACTTATTTTACCAAAATACTTAACAGTAAAAGGAGCTTATTTTTTCTTTCTCTTCACATTCACACTGTTACCCTCTGTGAATCACCTTCCAACAATCGTGGTTTGTGTTCTCAGTGAATGAAAGAGACAAGATGTCTTCCTGCTACTCTTCTGAGATGCCCAATTTTCCCCTTGCATTTCCTCATAATGAAATGAACACTGAGCTGATGACATGACACTGATTGCCCAGATTTCAGAGAAGACACTTGCCCAGATCAAAGGCAATGAGTCAGGGCCAGACCTCAGTTCTCTATAGGAGCTTTCCCGGGTTCTTTCAATCCTTCCCAGTTGCTTCTTTAGTGTTCTGCATACACATCTACTGACAATTTTTGCTGGAATAATATGGAATAGTGATTAGGAGAATAAACTGTGGTAAGGAGAAAACTAGATTCAATTTTAAGTTTTCAAGTTATCAACTAGAATCTTGACAAAGCTCTAAACTTCTTGGGGCTGTAATTTCCTATCTGCAATGATCATTAATGGACCTGGTAAATGATTTGAAAAATTATTTATCAAATTCCTTATCAATACATATTTTCAAAATGGCTGACAGTAATATCACTCCAGTGGATTATGATGTTCTTTTTTTACATTTATTATTTTTATTTTTATTTTATGTGTAGGTGTGTATAGTCTGCATGTACGTAAGTGCACCCATGTAGTGCAATGCCTGTGGAGGCCAAAAGAGGCTGTCGGACCCCTGGGACTGGAGTTACGGACAGTTGTTAGTTGCCATGTGGGTACTGGGATTCGGACCTGGGTCTTCTGCAAGAAGAGCCAGTGTTCTTAACCACTGAGCCATCTCTCCAGTCCAAAAATAATAAATAAAATATGTTCCTTTGGAGCATCCCAGGTAGTGCGGTACTGTAAAAATGGAAAGGACTCAAGGTCAAGGAGCCCCTGCCATTTAGGAGTTGAACTTACCACTGGGAAGCTGGGCATGGAGGTGCATGCCTGTACTCCCAGCACTCAGGAGGCTGAGGCAGGAGGACTGCACTGAGTTTGGGGCCAGCTTGGCCTGGGCTACAAAACAAGACCCTGTTTCCCCACTCCCCCAAAATATAAAACAAGCTTCAAGAGCTGGGGATGTAGTTCAGTTGGTAGCATGCACAAAGCCCAAGGTTCGATTCCTTAGCACTGCATAAACCTGGTGTGGTGGTGCATGCCTAGGATCCCAGTACAGAAGAGGTGGGAGCAGGGGCATCAGGAGTTCAAAGCCATCCTCAATCATACAGAGACTTCAAGGACAACTTAGGATACACAAGGCCATGTTTCAAAAGAACAAACAAAACCCCTCAAAAAAAAAAAAAAGCCAGGTGTGGTGGCACATACCTTTAATCCCAACCCTCAGGAGGCAGAGGCAGGAAGATCTCTGTGAGTTTGAGGCCAGCCTGGTCTACATAGTGAGTTCCAGGCCACCTGGGGCTACAGGGAAACCCTGTCTCAAAAAGACCAAAAAAAAAGGGGTGGGGGCTACAGAGCCAGTTCGGCAGTTAAGAGTGCGCACTGTTTTTCTAGAGGCCGGGAGCCCAGTTCCCAGGTCAGATGGCCCACAACTGCCTGTAATTCCAGCACTGAACAACAAACCCACATTGCATACACATAATTTTAAAATAATCGTAAAATAAAAACTATTTTTAAAAATCACCCATGGACAGTAGCTTCAAACAGGGTGAGGTACTAGGAATCCTCATCTAATAAAAACAACTGGGACTGGCAAGATGGCTCAGCAGATAAAGGTGCCTGCTGCCAAGCCTGGTGATCTGAGTTCGATCCCTGGGATCCATATGGTGGGAGAAAACCAACTCAGCCAAGCCTGGTGATCTGAGTTCGATCCCTGGGATCCATATGGTGGGAGAAAAGAACCAACTCATGCAGGCTGTCCTCTGACCTCCACACTCACACTATAGCATGAGTGCCCCCCGAAATAAATAAATGTAAACACGTTTTTAAATGATGAGGGACTGGAGGGATGACTCGGTGATTAAGTACTTGCTGTTCTTGCAGAGGACCTGAGTTCGGTTCCTAGCACTCACATGGCAGCTAACAGCCATCTATAACTCCAGTTTGAGGTGATCTAACTTCCTCTTCTGACTTCCGAGGGGAATTCATGCACACTGCTGAACACAGACTGGTTAATCAGGAATGGAGAGAGAGAGAACGAGAGAGAGGGAGAGGGAGAGAGCGAGAGAGCAAGAGCAAGAGAGCAAGAGAGAGAGTGAGAGAGAGAGACTATGTGTGTGACACACATTAACCAGGAACAGGGAATGTGTGTGTGTTCGTCCACGAGTGTTATGCATCGAGGGTACTTGGAGCTAGCTGCATCTTTGGGATGCAGGGTCTCAGGCCCTGAGTTCCTGGGGTGGCTCCGAGGCAAGGACCCCACTACAAAAACAGATTTTCAAACTGGAGGAGGCTGAGGGAGCTCAGGCAGGACTTGGCCTGCCCCGTTGGGGGGTAGAGTTCTGGGTGGAGTTTCTCAGCTTTGTTGGAGATTGGTTTGACAGCTTGAACAAGACCCTTCACCTCTGGGGGTTTCAGTTCCTTCAAGTCTCAAAAGCAGAACAGCATCTTGTTCTTGTCCGATCCTGGCTCTGGGCCAGGGATGAGGATGGGTGGTTTCTGGAGATAGGCTAAAGTTCTTCAGAAAGGGAAAGGGGTCTAGAAAAGGCAGCCAGGGATGGGGGAGGTGAACAGGAATGAGAGAGGCCAAAGAGGTGAGAAGGCCAGGGGATGAGGCAGCAGGGAGCACAGGGGGGCCATTGTACAGGCTGGAACCAAGGCCAGGGCCTTGGCCCTTCACCTCCCTCCCACTGGGCTTTTCCCAGTCAGGAAGGGAACTGGTCCTGAGGCCAAGGGATAAAGAACCCTGTGGGCTGCCCCTCCTTTCCTCAGGCAGCCTGGCCCCAGCTGGCCTGGAGAGTCTGAGGTTCTGGCCAGAGGCCCCCAAAGGAAAAAGACTCTGCTCTAGGTTGGCTTTAAGAGAGTGCACTTATACACAGCCTGGTCTTCCCTGTGCCTCAGTTTCCCCTCTTCAGTCGCTAACGACCGTGGCTGATAGAAATGCCCTCAAGTCCGGGGAGCAATAAAGGAGGGTTATCTCTATGCGTCTGTGGGCAGCCAGCCCCCTCTCCAGGGCTGAGATCTTGGGGAGCACAGCCTCCTACCTGAGTCTTCTAGATGCCAAAGCCCCAGACCTGGACCCTAAAGATCGCTGGAGAGGGGAGGAAAAGAGCTGCGAGAGGCAGTCGGATCCAGCTCACCCGCAGAGCCCCCTCCTCCCACCTCCGCTCGCGTCCTCGCAGCGCGTGACCGCAGCACTGCGGCGGCAGCTCTGCCCTCCCCGCGCTGGATTCCTGGGGTGCAGGGTGGGAAGCCGGGGGTGGCGGTTGTGCAGGCCCGGATCCTGGCCGCCAGGCGCCACCGCCCTGGGGATGGGGGATGAGTCCCTCCACTCCTCTAGCTTTTGTTTCCGGGAGTTTCTCCACCCGTGAGCGTGTCGCTGAGTCACCTTCTCGGAAGGCGCCCGGGCCGTTCATGATCCGGTCAGGGCTGTCCCCGGGCGCTGCGGAGCCGAGGCGCGTATTTCAGAGACGCGCGCGCGAGGAACTGCAGGTCCAGAGATCGAGTCTCAGCCGGTGCCCACCCGGGGACACCTAAAGTAGTGGGAACCCAGGTCGGGGATGCCTGGGGTCCTCAGGGAGAGAAGACACCACCGAGTGAGGTCATGGCACCGCAGGGCTACACCGGCTGCGCGCTCCTCCCGGACCCACCTCTTCTAGACTTTCAAGAAGCATGCTGAGAGAGGTGGGGGGCGGGGCGCGCCCGATTGTGCGCGAGCCCTCTGCAGCCGGGGCTGGATTGACCATCTCCGCCTCCTTGCAGGGCTTCGGAGTTTGCTTTTGGTTCAACCTGGCTAGATTACCAAATCGGACTTGGCATTTTCTTCCTCCCAGTGTCCGCCAATAATCTTCCAGGAATTTAACTCGGGTTAGTTATGGACAGCTCCAGGTCACTTGTGAAATATATTGCAGGCAAGGACCCACGCTTATCTCCATAAGATGTTTATCTCCACTGAAGCGAAAACTCCTAGACGCGTGTGCATCTTCGCTAGGAGCCCGCGGGAGGGGGTGGGGAGCAGTGGGACCATGCCGCCCCCCCCACGCTTGCCTCTCCAATCGGGACTAGAACCCCGGATTCAGTCCACACTGCTGGGGTCCTCCAGCTGGCGAGGAGCGCGGCAAGGACCCACGCTTATCACCATAAGATGTTTATCTCCCCTGAAGCGAAAACTCCTAGACGCGTGTGCATCTTCGCTAGGAGCCCGCGGGAGGGGGTGGGGAGCAGTGGGACCACGCCCCCCCCACGCTTGCCTCTCCAATCGGGACTAGAACCCCGGATTCAGTCCACACTGAATTCAGTCCACAGCTGGGTGCTCCAGCTGGCGAGGAGCGTGGATCCGGATTACCCGCTGCAGGCGGCATCCCAGGCCTCCATAGCGTCCCTCCTGGGGGAAAGGATCCAACTTCTGAGGTTGCTGACAAGGCTTCCTCCTCCCGACTTTGTACTCCGAGTCCCCAGGCCGGTCCAGCTCTCCCGAGGAAGGCGTGCCAGGCTGTCCCGGGTTCGGTGGCCAAGTGGTTCCGCGGCCGCATCAGGAAGAGAAAAGTAAACCCTCCACGGGAGACAGCAGGGGAGGAAGCGAGAAGCTCGCGAGTGGGCGGGTGACACGACGTAGCTGGTCCAGGAGGAGGGATACCAGGAGGGGTCTGGGTCTCCAATTCTGAGTAGCTGGAGCCCGGCTACCGAAACTAAAGAGGCGCCGCATCTCTGCTGCATACAGCGAATGCAGATCGGCTTGGCCACGACCAGCGCAGTGGGGTCGCCACGTGGAGGTGCAGCTCAGGGTCCCCCAGAGAGCTCAGAGCCACCGGCACCCGATGCCCCTGCGCCTCCGTCTGGGCTGCGCGCTCCCGAGACGCTGCTTCCGCTTCGCTCTGCTCCCAGGCCCGGGCTCGGGATACCCCGACCCTCCGCGGCTCCTCCAGCCTGGCTGCAGCGGGGGCACGCGATCGCGTTCCAGGATCCAGCCCCCAAATCTGCGCGGGGCGGAGCGGTGGGCGCTGACCGTGTTGGGGGTCCACGGCGGTGGGAATGAGGGCGGCGCGCAGGGCAGTTTCCACCCGGGTGAGCTCCAGGAACGCGGGGCGTGGCCTGCCCAGAGCTGAGACGCAGCGCCCTCCTCGCGCCGTGGCGAAGTTGTGCGAAAAGTTTGAGGCCAGAGGGAGTGATCCCTGGGAGTCACTGCCAACCCAGTGCTCAGTTGTCGGTGTTTGCGGGGCCGCCACACGCCACTATAGGGAC
>NW_008336853.1:262303-267240 GCF_000622305.1 Nannospalax galili | reverse complement strand
CGAGACGGGGCTATGGATCCAGGTTTGTGGGGTACATGGCTGGGAAAGGCTAAAGGGGATCCCCTTTCCCTAGAAGTGTTGGAGCACATAAAGAAGGCTGGGGACGCTGGAGAGAAACAATGCCCTTATTGGGCCAGGAGTCAGCTGGCCCTGAGCCAAGGAAAGAGGAATGGGGTGTCTCACCCCCCCATCCCCACCCCACCCCCCACCCCCCAGTGGGAGGTCGCCGTACTACAGCACGCCGGTAGTTACCCAAGCTTTGCAGGCCGTTTCCTCCACCCCCAGCCCCTTCTGGCCAACGCTGACGTCTCCTTCAAGCTGATCCTCACTGGTGAGTAACTGCCCCCAGGCAGTGCAGGGAGCATCTCCTGCCAGGAAATGGACCCTGAGAACACAAACCTTCCCCTCAGAGCAGCAGAACCATGCCAAGGAGCTGGTGTGTGCAGAGGAACTGAGCCGCTGGGGCGCACTGGTGGTCATGTCTGGAGATGGTCTGATCCACGAGGTGAGGGCTGCTGCACCAGATGATGGCCTCCGAGTGGGTTTTCTGATGGTGTTTTCCTGTGCTGAGGCCACTCCTGCTTCAACAGGTGGTGAATGGGCTCATGGAACGGCCTGACTGGGAGACTGCTATTTGGAAGCCCCTGTGTAGCCTTCCAGGAGGCTCTGGCAATGCACTAGCAGCTTCCTTGAACTACTATGCTGGGTGAGAGGCCAGAGTGGGTGTCATCCCCCCTCCCCCACCCCCTCTACCAGGTTTTCTAAGTTGCCACTCCTGCCTCATCCTCAGATCACTGGCTGGGACCAGTGGTCTCCACTTGCTGTCACTGCCCCCACCAGCTCCCTAGGGACCACATCACTGTCTGTCCCCAATCCCCAGGAAGAGTAAAAAGAGGATGCATGGGGCTCATGCCCCGCCCCATCTGACCTTGAACCCTGCAGGTATGAGCAGGTGACTAATGAAGACCTCCTGACCAACTGCACGTTGCTGTTGTGTCGCCGGCACCTGTCACCCATGAATCTTCTGTCGATGCACACTGCCTCTGGACTGCACCTCTACTCCGGGCTCAGTCTGGCCAGGGGCTTCATTGCTGATGTGGATCTGGAGAGTGAGAAGTACCGGCGCCTTGGGGAGATGCGCTTCACGTTGGGCACCTTCTTTTGCCTCGCAGCCCTACGCATCTACCAGGGTCAACTGGCCTACCTTCCTGTAGGAAGCACCATCTCTAAGAAGCCTGCCTCTCCCCCACTGATGCACAATGGCCCTGTGGACACATACCTCATTCCCCTGGATGAGCCAGTGCCCTCCCACTGGACTGTGGTGCCCTACCAGGACTTCGTGCTGGTGCTGGTACTGCTACACACCCATCTGAGCCCCGAGATGTTTGCAGCACCCATGGGCCGCTGTGCGGCTGGCGTTATGCATCTGTTCTATGTGCGTGCGGGGGTATCGAGGGCCATGCTGTTGCGCCTCTTCCTGGCCATGCAAAAGGGCAAGCACATGGAATGTGACTGCCCCTACTTGGTGCATGTACCCGTGGTCGCCTTCCGCTTGGAGCCCAAGAACCAGAGGGGTGCGTTTTCTGTGGATGGGGAGTTGATGATGTGTGAGGCTGTGCAGGGCCAGGTACACCCTGACTGTTTCTGGATGGTCAGTGGCAGTAGAGATGTCCCACCCAGCTGGGAGACCCAGCAAAGGCCAACCTCCAGAGAAACCTTTATGACCTGGCCCCCTGTGCCTCTGTCTACTGTCTAGACTGAGATGGGCAACCTCCCTTCATTCCCTGGGATGGGAGGGTCTGTCCATTGTTCACATGGAGGTGGTGGGACCCCTCTATAGAGTGCAGGCAGGTGGGGCTGTGCTTCGAGAAGACAAGCTCTGTTCTCCAAAGGCCAGAATGAGACCCTGGGCAGGAGTGCTGGCTGGGCCAGTTGCCTGTGGAAGACCCCTCCAATTGTTGTAGAAATCCCTCAAGAATCAAATTCAAATAAAGTGACATTTCCAACCTGCTGGTCCTTCCTGGAGATGGGGGTGGAGTGAGGCAAACCAGCCAGGGCTACGGTATTGGATGATGGGTAGCACAGCCATTTTGTAGTATTTGGGATTGAAACCATGACCTCTAGCATGCTAGGTAAGCTGACTACCACTGAGATACAGTCCCATGGCACAGTCATTTTGGTGCTAGGCACATGGACTCCTTATACTTACTGATAATCCATCTTCAGCCTGCAGACCCTGAGACTGGCCAGCTGCCCAACCCCACACAGGAAGACTACTCTGAGTCAGCCACACGGGACAAATGCAGAGGGAGGCCTGTCTGGATTGAGCAGGAAGTTAGAAGCCTTAGGGGAACGGGCAAATTCTGTCCTAATTTAGAGTGGTCTTGGTAGGTACTAGAGTACATAACTGCAGGATGGGAAGGGGCCTCCATGTGGCTATAGGTGAGCTGTCATCTGCTTACTTCCCAGTGTGGCTGCTTTGGGGTCCCCTATACTCCTGCAATAACCCCCTCATATACCTCCAGTATACTCCTTCAGTAACCCCCTCATCCATCCTGCTCTGTAAGTAAGCCCAAAGTCACTGGTTCTCCAGGGTGAACTCTGCTGGAACTGTAGTTTAGTTTGTTGTTGGGACCTTAGGAAGGGGGGGGTGGTTTACTCTCTCCAGGGAAGGAATTCTTGCAACAGATTTCATCGTCAAAAAAGGCAGGAAGTGGTTCTCCAGAACTGGGCAATCCCTTTGGTTTGTTGCCCAGAATTACTGACACCTGTCCATTGCCAGATCCTGTGGTGTCAGAAGGAGCCTGAATGGGACGGTTGTAGGCTGCTAGGGACCATAGCTACTTAAGAGGCAAGTACTGTACTCCACACTACTAAGCTCAGTGTTGGCTGGGGGTGGGGTGGGAGTGGGACTCTGGGCACACAGAGAAGAAAGGCAACAGAGCTTGCACAGCAGAGGCAGGTTTAATGGTGTCACCTTGTCTTCATGAGCCAACCCCCCAAAAAATGCAAGTAAAAAGAAGTTTAATCACACAGCACTTTATACAGATATTGTAAGCAGTAGGCATTCACATCACCACACGAACGATGCCCTGGAACGCATAGCGGGGGTGGGGTGGGAGTGGGGCTCTGGGCACACAGAGAAGAAAGGCAACAGAACTTGAACAGCAGAGGCAGGTTTAATGGTGTCACCTTGTCTTCATGGGCCAACCCCCCAAAAAATGCAAGTAAAAAAGAAGTTTAATCACACAGCACTTTATACAGATATTGTAAGCAGTAGGCATTCACATCACCACACGAACGATGCCCTGGAATGCATAGCCCCACCAGGCACTCAGGATGCCCTCAAGGTACCGACTGGTTGTCCTTCCCGAAGTGGCAGCGCCTTGGCGGCCCTGGCACAGCACAGGTGTGGAGCCCACTTAAGGCTGACAAGACGCATCATGCTTTGGCTTTTAATCTTTTTTTCTGTTAAGAGTTAATATCTTTGCCTCTAATATTTATTTTTCCGACCTTAAATATTACATACATACACCAGAAATTACATAGCGGCAATGTGCTCAACAGCATCCTCTCAACCGGGAGCTTCACATTATCAAAAGCTTAGAAAACTTGTAAACCTCTGGGCCTGGGGTCGGGGGGAGGGGAGTGTCAGCTCCTGCAGCCTCGGCCCTCTGGACTACAACTGCGGAGTCTGTAAGCCAAGGGCTACTGGAGAGGTCAAGCCACTGGGTGGGGAGCGGCCCTGGCTGGCCTGGCCTGGCTTGTGCAGATGCTCCTGTTACCTCAGTGGGGATGAAATGAGGCTGGAGGGGAGTAGATTCGGCATAGACCACACGGGCGAGTCTTGGCACAACTGCCAGTGTCCCCGACAGCCATGGACTGGAAGGGCAAGGCACCTACAGCCATTTCTTTCCCAGCAGCACCTTGTCCTCGACTCCATGTTGGTGAGGGCCACTAGCTCCTCCTGGGTGTCACTCTGATCCTTAGCTCAGTTGCAACCTCTCTTAGAGAGTAAGTTCAACAGGCCTAAGGGCTAGAATGCACAGACAGGCCAGAGTCAGGATTCAGCGACAGTGGCTACAGCTCCCAAGAGATAGTGTTGACGCTGGGGAATTGGGAGGACCCAGTGGCGGTGGCAGCTGGAGGGTCCAGGGCATGGGGAGGCTACGGTCAAACTGAAGAGGATGAAAGGGACCAGGGGCATCGCAGGAGCAGCCCACACTTCATGCAAGGCACATCCACCCTCCTGCCCATCTGAAGACCCCAGTCCCAGAGTCTGACACCAGTTTCCCAACACCCCACCTCTGACCTGAGACGGGGACAGCAAGGGAGCATGTGCCAGGACATTCTGCCTGGGGCAACAAGTGGAAAATCGCATGGGTTCCGACTTTCTGTGCCTCAGGGGACCTGCCTGTTGAAACATCGCTTCGGGATAGAACGCAGCATCTCGGGACACTTCTTGCGCTTCAGCATCAAACTTGCCGCGGAGAAGAGAGGGCGGTGGAGGGCTCGCACTGGGGACAAGGGTGGGGGGCAGGAAGAGGGGCTATTCCAGGGAGGGAGGGGGCAGGCAGCGGCTGGCCTCTCCCACCGTGAGGCTCCTCCTCTAGGGCTGGTGGCTACTTGTCCTCTGTGCTCTCAGGCATACCTGCCTCTAGCAGGGCAGCACGGAACTGCGTCAGGACGCCCCGGATGCTCTTGATGAAGCCCTTGGAGAGGGGGAAGAAGGGGAAGCCGATGTCGGGGTAGCCACTCTTCTCGGGCAGGAAGCTTCGGTAGCTCTTTCTCCGTTTCTTTGGTTTCACACTGGGTGGCACGGATGCATCGGGAGCTGTCTCAGAAGTCTGCTCCGTGTGGTCCCTGCTGGTTGAGGCTGGGCCTTGGGCACCACCCTCTGAGTCTGAGCCTTGGGAGGCCTCCCCAAGGGTCATCCT
>NW_008336853.1:230441-261485 GCF_000622305.1 Nannospalax galili | reverse complement strand
GGCAGCACCCCAGAGCCACTCATCATGCAGACACCACATCCAAGTCTGTATCTGCTGGAGTAGCAGGAGTGTTGGGAATCTCACAACTAGGAGGATCAAACAGCCCCTGAGCTCCCAGGCCTGAAGGGCAGACCACCAGGGAAGCCATGATATCCAGATTGTGGGCACTGTATGTCTGTGTGTGCACCCCTTGCCAGGCACCAAAGTGGGGGTAGTGAGGAGCTGGAGGAGTGGAGGAGAACCTGTAACTGGAGAGCAGGGCCCTCCCATGGGTTCTTGGCCACCCTGGGAAGGAGTCTCTGAGACATGGGAAAAAGCTAACAGAACAAAAGTAACTGATTGCCTCCTCCCTCAGAGCAGCTGCTACAGGATAGGCTGGAATTTTCTAAAGGAACTTTACCAAAACCCAGGGGAAAAAAAAAGTGTTGCTAAGAACCTCAAGCAAGCTGGGTGTGGTGGTTCATGCCTGTAATCCCAGCACTTGGGAGGCTGAGGTGGGAGGATCACTGTGTGTTTGAAGCCAGTCTGGGCTACTAAGTTACAGAGTGGGATCTGGTCCGAAAAGAACAAAATGAACCTCAAGCAGCAACACAAAGCCTGCTCTGCTGCCCTGGCCCATCCAGCTCTCAGACTGTCTTTCCCTTCAAGGAAAGCGTATGCTGAGCATCTCTCTGGCAGACAGAGCATGGCCTCCCATTTCTCACACCGTTTTCTATAAGGAGGGCCTGTCCTCAACACAGGGGTGGCCTAGTGGAATGTGCTTTTCAGTAACAGAGAGAACACTCTGGGTCAACAGGAAGATACAGGGCAGGTTCTGAAGGCAAAACAGGGATGTGCATGACGACCACATGCTGAGTGACACAAAATGCACTCCCTTTTAGAAAAGGTCAAGGAGCTCCACCCACGTCCCAACGGTCATAACATGACCTCTGGGAGTGAGAGGAGGCTTTGGATTTGGGCAAACAGGGGGTAAGAGACGGCCATAGACAGCATGAGCACTTCTATGAGGCTCCCATCTTTAAGAAAGATCAGTCAAAATTACAGATGTAAAGCTAAGTTGTAAAGGAAGGCCAATGGGGCCCCACGAGGGTGTCCTTGGGGGCTGCGGGACTCCCATTTTGAGCCCTCAGCTGAGCTGCCACCCCTGGGGATGTCGCTAGGTGGGTGCTGCTCAACCCTGGGGGTCCAGGCACTGCAGGCTGGAGGCCTCTCGGGCACTGAGCACCGCAAGGCATCCCTGCACCCGACACCACCAAGCTCCCACTAGCCCACTTGCCATTCTGTCCTCAAAAGTCTTGACCATGATGCCATCGGGGAGTGAGGTAGCCAGCAGAGCCATCTCCTTCCGTACTGTGCTGAAGAACTTCTTGGCTTCTGGAGGCTGGAACTCAATTTTCTTGAAAGAGTGATTTGCTGGAGGCAAAGAAAACAGTCAGTGCCTAACAGAAGGCCCTGGCGGCTGCCCTGGGAAGCACAGCCTGTAGGGAACAGCTGCCTGTGCCCAGGTGCCTCCCACCACTGTCCCATGGGGCAGGCTCAGGGACATGGAGAGGACAAGCCACCTGGCTTCCAGGTGTGTTCGCACAAACAGGAACCTGGGGTGACGAGGGAAGGTGATGGCCACCTGAGGGCTGACTCACAGGGTGCAAACTCCAGCACAGAGAAGACCTCGCCCTTGGCGCTGGTGAAGGTGACTCCAGGTTTCCCGCCACACTGCTGGCAGAGCACAGGTGTCTCACTGGGCCACTCTGCCTTCACTGGCGACTGCCCCTCAGGCTTGTCATCCTTGCGTTCTGTGTCGGGCGCCGCTTCCATCTTCTCCTCCTCTGCGATGGCCACATTGTCCAGGGTCTTCTTGAGGTTCTCCTGAAGCTTCTTGATGTCATCCAGAAACTTCTTCTCCCGGGTTGGCTTCTCAGGCTCCACAGTGGGTGAGGTGGGGGAGCCCATGAGTAGCTGCTCCACTGTCATGTTCTTGAGGCTCTCCAGGATCTTGATGGCCTCTTTCAGTTCCCGGAAACTCTTGGGAGGCGCATCCTTACCAGCTTTCTCCATCAGCCCTGCCATGGGGGCCGCCATGGCCACAGCCCCCTGGATGGCAGCTGTGGCGGCCTCCTCACTGATCACCACCCCCTTGTCCTCCTCAGGGGCTGCTGGCTGCTCCGTGGGCAGGATGGGGGGCTCCTCTATCTTGGGATGTTCATCGTCTACCAGCCCATTGTCTGTCTCCCAGCTGTCACTGTCGTCCTCCCACTCGTCCGAGGATGCCCCACTGGTGCTGCCTTCTCCTGAATCATAGTCTGACTCCTCAATCTCAGACTCAATGGTGTAGAAGTGCTGGGGGAGAGAGCGCAACAGCAATTCAGACAGGAACTCACTCTGAGGCACTCTGGGGTCCCCGGCCTGACTTGCTGAGGCCTTGGAGATCCCCTTCCTCCCTTTTCTGTTTTCAACTTTCTAGCTGAAGCCCTTACTATGCTGTGAGGTCCCCAGGTCTCCACAACAGGCCCTTTGCCCCACTTCCTCCCCAAGCAGGAGCCCAGCTAAGGGCCTATGCAATCACCTCTCTGGGCAATTTGCCATCGTGTGCCTAGAGGGTGGTGGTGAAAGGTCTAAGGGGAAGCCTCAGCAAAGAGAGCCCATCTCCAGGACTCAGGCTGGCTACTGGGTAGGCAGGGGGCCTCGTGCTACACCTGGAATGGGTAATCTGACTGGAGGGTTTGGCAGGTACAGAGGAGTTGGCCATGCTGTGTCCTGCTCTTCCCTTGAGTGGCTGCCAAGGCGAGGGACAAGCCATTCTCTGCCTACCTGACCCAACCCCTACTGGGCACCAGGAGAGGGCTGTGAGTTTAGCTCAAGTAGGGGAGAGGGAAGGAGACCAGCCAGGGCGGTTGGAATGGGGCCAGCCTTTCCTTTCTGTCCCTAATCTGTCACTGCTTCTCTAGAAACAATAGTAGCGAAGTCGCTGTCTCCTCTTAGGAAAATATCTTGCCTGTCTCAGCACAGTAGGCAGAGAATCCTGAGCGACCTAGAGGTTGGGAGCAACTATACACACTTGTGAGATTTAGAAAGCCCCTGTCTCCTGTCCCTGGGGCTTGTGGGCAAAAGCTAAAGAGCTGCCTTTAGGCTCTCAGGGATGGGAGCCAGACCAGAACCACCAACCCAGGTGGCCAGGGCCGTACGAGGCCAGTGGTCAGGGCCTTGCCAGCCTCACCTGTGGCAGGATGATAGTTTTTGAGCTGTCAGCTCATACCACCTCCACCTTGCTGCTGACGTCCACACAGGCCACCTGGCCCACTGATGGCTGTGAGACAAAGGGGACAGAGTTAAAGGGGCTCCCTGGAAGGGGTGAGTGCCAGAGTACGTCTGAAGGGCTTTAGTGGTGGGTGGCAGGGGTCAAAGCTGTGACGACGGAGGGACGTGAGCACCTGTAGGTCCCTCTCAATCGCCTCTCAGGATATCTGTCCACACTGCCCATTCCTTGCCTGGAAGTGAAAGCTAAGTGTGGCTTTTCCCAAGTCCCCAGCGATGCCCTTGCACACAGTGCTCTGGCCTCCTTGGCTCTGCACCCCTTCCAGCATGGGGCTTCCCGTCTCCAGAGCTTTGTTCCTGCTTTCTTCCTATCTGCTATCTTGACCCCTCCCAACAGTCCCACGTCTTCTTTAAAGTCCCATAGCAAAGCCTCGTCTGGATGTGGCTGTGCTGTACTTTGTGCTGGTGTGACTTTAGCTTACAATACAGAGCCAAGAAACATAACCAGCAGGGCTCAAGAAGCCACAATGCTTCTGTAAGCATCTGGGTTCCACTGCCTCCTGGAACATAGAGCTAGACTTTCAGGTCTTTCCTCCTGGAGCCACCTGGTGGCAGTGTCAGGGATTGCAGTCACTATCAGGGTGGGAAAAGCTACCATAACTTGAACTTGGAAAGGTGTGGGGGGTGCGGGCGGTGTACCTCATCCTCCTTGTGTGGAGCTCCGTCCTCAGTGTTACCAATGCGGATGACGATGTCAGTTGTACGGAACCGAAAGTCAGGGTGGTCAGCAATGTCGTAGACACTCACATCCTCCTCTTCTCCGATGAGCTGTGGCACAGGGCAGACTAATGTGAGCCAGGGTCTTACCTCTTTCCCCAGAGTCCACCCAGAGGAAGCAGCAGGGCAGCAGGCTCACCTCCACATCGTCCCCACTGGGCCGCAGCTTAAACCACTTCACCATGCAGGTACGGCCAATGTGGTCCCCAGACTGTACCACACCATAGACAGCAGGGTCTGGGCAGCTCTGGACTAGGGAAACCAGAAGGGACTCAACTAGCTGAGGAGTCCTGGGGTGCCTGCCAGCTGCCACATTTAAACTACTCAGGCCTCCCCTGGCCCAGAAAAGAGCTCCTGTCAAAAGGTCTTCCCTGATCCTAAGCCCCATCCCTACTGACCCAGGGTCTCATCCATAGCTGTCCCACTGACCACCCCGATGCCAGCACTACCTCGCTTGTCCACCACAAAGTCTCCAGGGCAGAACTCGTTGTTGTCCAGGTGGTGCACAGGAAAGAGGTCGTTGGAGCGGATGTTGCACTCCACAGAGCCGTCCTGCCACATCATATCAGCCGAGGTCATCGTGGTCACCACCTCCACGGCGACCCTACCAGGTGAAAGTCCATTAGCCAGGTCACACATATATGTGTCTCTAGGGATAGGGCAGGTGACCTTCTGTTCTTTTCCTCCTGCCTGAGTCTTGCCCCACATAGGTAGAGCGAGAGCGTCTGACAAGTGCCAAGTGCACCTGCACCCCAAATGTGATCCAAGGAAGCCAGCCACTGCCGCCGACCTAACACCACACTTTCATTCACCGAGACCTATTCTGCACCACCCATCGTCTGGGGATGGGGTGTGCCCCAAGCTGTTACGGTCTGTGAGCTCCTGAGCATGCATGTGAGCCCCAGGCAGGCTCTTTCCTGGCCTCTGAATGGGCGCTGGAGGCTGAGGGAACAAGCTCCGGATTTACCTGTCCCCTGGCTTGAAGTCACGAGTGATCTTACTCTTCTTCCTCTTGTGTTTCCGCTTTAAGTTCTTGATGGACAAGGGAATACTCTTTTTACGACTTGTGCCACTTCCACTCTGGGAGGAGGTGGTGGAGCTGGCAGAGGAGGTCACCGAGCTGGTGTCATCTGTGTCGTCAGCGGCCTCATCATCTGCATCCTGCTCAGCCGAGTGCAGCCCATCATCTCCGCCCTCCTTCAACACGAAAGGGGGCAGTGGTTCGCCTGCCTCCTGAGGCTCCTCTGGACCCTCATCCTGCATCTCCACAGGGCTGGCTGACCCATCTGGTGGCTCCTCAGGGCTCACGGACCCTGCTTCGCTCTTGGCTCTGGCTTCTCCTTTCTTGTCTGGGTCCTCCATGGAATGGTCTCTGGGACACTGGGTGTCTGGGGTGCAAGACATGATCCTCACAACTTGCTTCTTTAACAGGCGCTTCACCTGTAAGGGCAGAGCAGAGAGGACAGGCAACTGTGAAGTGAAGCAGGTGGCAGAGGCCCACTCTGGGCCAGCCTGGCCCCAGGCACCTCTGTCTGGGGGGATTAAAGTTATACAGACCTAAGAGGCCAGCAAGGGTTCTCAGAGGCTGCCCCCCAAGGCCTAAAGCACACTGTCCTTCCTGGCTGTGGAAATGGCTCAAGGCCAGTTCCTCAAAGGCCCACCAACCGCCAACTTCAAGGACATACCTTCTTGGCCATAGAGCCCTCCCCCTGGGCGTAGTTTTTTTCTGGACATTCCCAGGCAATCTTGGCCGGCTCTACCTTGGCTGGGAAGACATACAGACAGCGTTCCCCAAGCTGCCGCTGAGCATGGTCAAAGCATCCGAGACGCTTCACCCTGAAGTGGAGAAGGGGGAGCTTGGCTGGACTTCTGAGAGGTCAGGGATGCTTGGCCCTTCCACACACTTGTGTCCAGGTCAATCGTCCAGGAATTGCACCTGGAATTGGGGGGGGGGGCAGGAGTACACTCACCTGCCTAGGTTTTCCTGAGTGATAACAGAGGGTGGGGGGCTGACGCTGTCCGTACCCCCGGGGCAGAAACTCTTGGTAATCCATGTGACTTTCAGCTCTACAACCTGCACCTGGGGAAAGCAGGCGGGACAGGGTCTCTGTCGGGGGGATTAAGCACTCTCTTTGACCAGCTGCCTAAAGCTCTCCAGACCTCTGAAGCAGGACCACGTGTGTTAGAAGTCACCTTCCCTCACTCTTCCTGAGCAAGGCAGGTGGAGGGGGGACCTGTGCCAATCAGCCACCATGGCCAGAGCCTGGGCTGATCCTCAAAGTCCCTCTTAGATCAAAGGGGGGCTGGGTACTTAGGAGCAGGCTAGAGGGTGAAGCAGCTCAGCTCTGGGGCCTGGAGGTCAAGACTGTCCTGCACACCAAATGCCGAGTCCCTACCTCCTCCACCACCACTCGGAACTTGCTCTTGGTGCTGAGTACAGGCTTGACCCCCGACAGCCACTGGACACCGGAGAAGATCTTGGCAGGGCCGATAAGCACCTGGCCTGGGTAGAAGCCATAGGAGTCATCAAAGAAGAGACCCTGTAGGGTTTAGGGGCAGAGGAAAGTACTTGTGAGTGGGCCTCCTTGGCCCCTAGTGCTGTGCCCGTCTCACCAGCAGAACCTGCAGCAGTCCACAGGATATGGCCTGTGAGCTCCCTGCAGCACATCCTGTGGTGAGTACACTTCCCCAACATGGTATAAGCCAGTCATCAAAGGAGTGTGACAGATGCGCTACAGACTGTTCTATGCCCCTAACAAGCTCTCAACTGACACGATGCTGTTAGTGAAGGGGTTACACTCCTGGGAACAAAGGTCTAGAGAACAGTGGAGCCCAAACCTGTGTAATCGTACAACCCTAGCTACAAAGTATGTCCATGTGCTACAGGCCTAGAGTGTCCTGCTGGATTAAGCCACTCTGTCTGTCTGCAGGATGAGACAAAAGGTTAACAGCTGGGCAAGTGGCACATGCCTGTAATCCCAGCACTCAGGAGGTGGAGGGGGGAGAATTTTGAGTTGGAGGCTAGCCTAAGCTATAGAGTAAGACTCTGTCTCACAAAACAAAACAAACCCCCTACTCACTCACCGAAATAAAACCCTAACAACACAACGTGAATAAAAGCACTGATACCTTCTGCCCATTCCTAAACTTCTAGCTGGCCTGGCGCACGCCTGCCCCTTGCCTAGCAATTCATTTTGCCTAGCTTGGGGCACTTCTGAGCTCCCTCCTGAGAAGTCCCTGTTCCTAGGCAGAGAAGAGCCTCCCTCCTCAGAAAGCGTATGTACCGAGTCGCTGACGTGTGGGCAGACGTCGTAGAGTTTCGCACCATCTTCTGTGTTCATGGAGCACCTTAAACAGTGAACAGAGGTTTGGTGTCTAGCAGAGCATAGTGAGCACCCAACCGTGGTGACCAGAGGCACCACAACATCCACGTGTCCTAAAACACACCATTTATCTTCCACCAACAGCTCTGCCTCTGCCATGGGACAAGACCCTGACCCCATATGAGTATCTGTCACCACTGATGCACGTAGAACAGAGGACCAACCACCAGACAACTAAAGCCAATACAGGCCAGAAACTGAGCCACAGAAGCTAAGAAGACCTGGGATACAAGGCTCTGAATGCGTGCAGCACCTGTTACTGTCCTGGACTGAACCTGACCTCACAAGCCCTGTGCGGAGACACCCTCATACCCACTTTCTGGCAGGCAGCCTTCCCTAAGCAGATGGCTCCTTGGCAGAGATACCTACCTGGCACCGTTGGATAACTTTAGGATGATCTGGTTCTTCAAGTCATAGACCTTCCCCAGCCAGCAATCGTAGGCGATGTAGTCTCCATACATGAAGGGCTACAGAGCAAGGACATGAGCATGAGAGGGCAGACAGACACTGCCAGGATTTGGGGCCTGAGATTTTCTTTGCCCCACTAAGACACAGGAGGAAGGTTCTGGAAAGCATATTAGCTAGATCTACAGATTCTAGAGCAGGATGCTCCAAGAAGTTTGAGGCTGCATCCCAAGCCACTTTCTGGACAGTAGTGGTGGGTGGGCTCCTGGGGGGCAGGAGGGGCCTATGGAGGCAGAGGGACAGCGCACAGTCGGGAGGTTAGGCTTTGTGGACGGATATGAGTTCCAGCAAACAGATACTAAGAACAGTGTTCTCACTGCTGAAGGTGGCTCAGTAACAAAAAGGGGAGAGTCAAGAGCATTCAGCTGGAACTAAGCTGTCAGGATGGATACGTACACACTACTATACGGGTACACTAGGTACTGATGTATTTAGATGTCTGTATACACATACGCACTTCCCTGTGCTGTCCCAAGAGGGCTGGGTAGCAATTAGTACATCTGGAATCAGATCTTAGTTTCTTGGTGGTGTGGATCAAACCAAAGTTTTGGTGCAAAGCAGGTAAGCGCTCTACCAGAGACCTACCTACCCAGCCCAAGAGCTTCAGGTGTTTTGCTCGCTTGTTTTTAGACAGGGTCCTATTATATAGCCCTGGCTTCCTGGAACTCAGAGATCCTCCTGCCTCTGCTTCCAGATTGCTGGGATTAAAGGTGTGCACCAGCTATTCTGGTTTATTTGTATGTGTCTGTGTGCATGCCCCATGTGTTTGGGTACCCGAGGAAGCCAGAAGAAAGCATTGGAATCCCTGGAACTAGAGTTACAGATGGCTGTAAGCCATCTAATGGGGGTGCTGGGAACTGAACTGAGGTCCTCTACAAGAGCAGTATGCTCTCTTAACCGCTAAGTCATCTTTCAAGCCTGATTTCAGTTTTTATTTTTAGTTTTTGGCTTTTTGAAACAGGGTCTCCCTATAGTCCCAGCTGTCCTGGAACTCACTAAGTAGACCAGGCTGATCTTGAACTCACAGAGATCCGCCTGCCTCTGCCTCCCAATTAACGGCACGCACCACCATACCCGGCTCTGATTTTAGTTTTTAAAATGCCAATTCTGGGGCTGCCAAGATGGCTCAGTGGGTAAAGGCACTTATTGTGGACCTCTGGTGACCTGAGTCAAAACCGGGGTAAAGGTGGAAGGAGAGAACCAGTTTCACAAAGTCCTCTGACCTCCACACACACAAATCATGGCACATGCACTCAGACACATATAAAGACACACTTTTTGGACAAATGGCTGATTCTAGAGCTGGGTAAGAAAAGTGTAAGATGACCCTGGAGCATCTCACTGTGTCAGAAATGAAGAAAAACACTTCAAAAAGCAGGGACTCATGGAAACACAGAGGCTGGCCTAAAGGACCTTCCACAGGCCTAAGCTGGGGCAGTTAAAGCAAAACATGTAATGAGAATAACAGATTATACGCAACTGAATAAAACAACTCTTCAGAGCATGCTGATATAAAAATGAATTTAAAAGGAACAAACGGCAGTAGGCAAAGCTCTTCCACACAGCAGAATGCTAACACTGACAAGGCAAGGATGACCTCAGGGACGCACCACGTGTGGCTGTTACAGGATGGGCTGTTTAGGTGGGAATGTTCCCAAGGCTAAGGCTGGTGGACGGGGGTCTGATAAGGGACGCTTGCTTACAGCAGTACACTTACAAAGAGGTAAAGGAGGGACTGGAGAGATGGCTCAGCAGTTAAGAGCACTGGCTGCTTTTGCAGAAGATCTGAGTTCAATTTCCAGCACCCACATGGCAGCTAGCAACCGTCTATAACTCCATTTCCAAGGGATCTGACGCCCTCTTCTGACCTCTGCGGCATTGCATGACACATAAGCAAGCAATACACTCATACACATAAAATTATTTAAAAAAAGAAGTTTTAAAAAACAAAGGGGTAAAGGATGACCTGATGGTGGCGAGGCCTGGTGGACACCAGCGGGACCAGGGAGCAGAGTGAGCGTCCCTAGAATAGCTGGTCAGATGTAGGCCTGCTGGGCATGCTGGGAGTAAGGCTGGACATGAGACAAGAGCACAAGCTACTGGGGCCAAGGGTCACACTACTGTGTCACTTTCCAGGGCATGGACAGACTGGAGAGCCATCCCAGAAGCAAAAAGGAAGGTCAGCCGGGCGTGGTGGCGCATACCTTTACAGGATCCTAGCAATAGGAAGGCAGAGGCAGGCGGAGCTCTGTGAGTTCGAGGCCAGCTAGGTCATCATAGTGAATCCAGGACAGCTGGGGCTACAGGGAGACCCTGTCTCAAAAAAGACCAAAAAAGTTATTTACACCTGGGCTGGTGGCACATGCCTTTAATTCCAGCATACAACATTCAAGAGGCAAAGGCAGGCGGATCTCTGTGAAATGGAGGCCAGCCTGGACTACATAGCGCATTCTAAGCTAGCTGAGGCTACAGGGAGACCCTGTCTCAAAAAAAAGTGTCAGAGGAGAAAAGGGAGTAAGGAGATGCTGAAGAGCAAGCCCACCTTGTGTCCAGGCTCACTTGTAAGGGTAACTCTGAGGCTGCCAGAGGAGAGCTGGCCACAGTGACCTTGCTGTACCCAGCAACACTACACTCAGTAAGAGCTAGGCAGAAGCAGTACAGACAGTGCACGGCCAAGAGAACAGAGCTGAGCGAGGCCAGAGGTCACTCACCCAGATGTGCTGGAGGTCCTTGCTGTTCACGGGGTAGATGATGCAGTTGGTGCCAATGAGCTTGACTGCACAGTCGATGTTGACGTCGATCACTGTACCGCACTGACTGTCCTGGAGGGAGGGAGGGAGGGAGGGGGTATATAGCAAGGCCACCGTGGCAGACCCACCCAGATAGTCCCAAGGCTGCCCCCTGCCCAACTGAACCAGGCAGTTTCTTCCATACAGAGCAAGGAGCAGGCAGGCTTAAGCCCCTAAGTGGTTGCCCTCTGACCTAGGCTGGGATGGGGATGACGGACTCACAGTGGAGCGCATGTGACGGACCACATCTCGGGGTACCACGGAGCGGTCCTCCAGTTTCAGCTGTTAAGAAAACATGAGTGAGAGAGGTCTTTGAAGCCACGTGTCTTCAGGAGTCCATACAACCCTCAAGTACTGTCACAAACTACACCTGGCCCAGCACCAGATCCATAATGAATCCTGACATTCTCCTCCCGGTTCTTTCCACCACTGTCTCCCACCAAAGGCAAACCCCCCACTGCCTTCCCCTTTCCTGCCTTGTTGGTACCCATCCCCTGGAGGTACCCCTGTGCATCACAAAGTGTGGCTGGCTGGCTGACGGACCACAAAAGGACTCACACTAGTGCAAGACTTAAGCCTGCTCTACAGAGCAAATATTTTCCCGAGTTAAATCCTTCTTTTGAGTGCCTGTCTTCTGACCCTGGCTGATCAGTGCTCAGGAGGGTTGGGGGACGGGTATGACACTGGGCTGTGGAGGTCACCCTGAAGCCAGCTATCACCTGACACCACTTCTAATCTGGGTTATCCCCCCTGCCCAGCTGCAGCCTGCGCCTTATCTGCAGCACTGCAGAGCCCTGTGGCTGCTGAGTAGCTCTAGGGCTGGCTGATGCGGAGCTTGACCTGTCCCATTACAGAGCCCCAGTGGCTGCCACTTCCTGCCGCGAGGTTGCTGGGTGGCCTTCAACAGCTGAGGCAGGGCCAGTTCTCTGCCAGGCCTGCTTGTCTTCCCTTCTGTTGGGTCTCAAACCCTGGACTGCTACTCTGTAGTTCATTGGTAGCCCATAAGTGATGGGGATCTCTGTATCTCTCCCGCTCTAAGACCCAGAGCCACACACCTGGGAGAGCTATTTCCTCAAAGTCTACCCTACCCAACACTGCTCAGCAGAGAAGCCTCTCTGCTGTCGTCAACTCCTTGGGCATGAAAGGTGACTGCCCGGAGAGCAGAACAGAAATGATGAAAAAGGAAGATATTAGAACAAGGCCACCCACACTTTGGCAACAACACCTGACACAAACTCCAGTAGCAAGATGTGGCTTATTGTGAGGGGAGCAATGAACCCTACCATCAAGCAGCGGTGTGCTAATTCCCATGGGAACCCAGGACCCATTCCAGATGACAGGCAGCCTGCTGCTACATACAAAATGGGACCTTGGAGGCCAACTGAGGGTGTTTATGTTGGGATCCGCCAGACCACAAAAACAGCAGGACCTGTGCATGTACACATAGCCACTGTGTTAACGCCTGGTTCACTGCCCCAGACATAGGCCGAGACCCTGGAGACTCGGCTGGAGGCCAGGCAGTGAGGGGTGCACTGACAGGCTAGTGCCCCCTTTTAACTATAAAGACACTGTATGCTGCCCCACCCTTTCTCAACCCCTTCCTTAGCTTAGACTTAAAAAAGCAACCAACTGGGGCCCAAGTCGTCATAAAAATCGGCTTGACGTGGGAAATCCAAGGGCTCCAACCAGGGTCCTAGACAGCTAAGCCTACAGATTACATCCCCTGGTGGCTATTGTTAGGTCCAGAGCATAAGCAGAAGAGGGGAGAGCTACACATGCACATGTGGGCATCCTCGTGTGGAGAGCACATGGAAACAAATGCCCTGACTCAAAGGCCAAAGCAGCAGATGCTGTGTAGGGGAGGATCCTGCAGGAGGTGCACTTCCTGCACGGCTCTTGGCCCACAGTGCAGCTCCACTCCAATCAGAAGCTGTCTTCAGGGGCTCTTCTGATGCT
This sequence comes from Nannospalax galili, assembly GCF_000622305.1. Classification (NCBI taxonomy): domain Eukaryota; kingdom Metazoa; phylum Chordata; class Mammalia; order Rodentia; family Spalacidae; genus Nannospalax; species Nannospalax galili. Next base: position 248,863 of record NW_008336853.1, on the reverse strand, counting down.
TCGGAAGCTCCATTTCCCCAGAGCACTGGGAACAGGTGGGAAGAAGTGGCAGGGAAGGCGGGGGGGCACCATGCTGTACTTCCTGACTTGCCGGTCTTGAAGGGGGGCAGGCAAGGCTCTCCATCATCCTCTGTGACTTTCTCACCTCGCCCCTATGTCTCCCCAACTAGCATATCCCTGGGCTCCACAACTCAGGAGCTGCTGCGCTGCACAGGTCCTTCCCAACGTCCCTTCCCCCTCTATCCTCGCCCCAGCATGGACTGCCTACTTCTCATAGACCTCTTCCGATAGTCCATTCTGTTAGGACCTGCTGTCACCTTGGAAGCCTCCTCTGTTCCTGCTTACTAAATGCCAGGTAGTTTTCTGAGCACTTCCTATGTTACCCAGAAGATGCTTCCAACTTCAAAAAGTATATCTACCACCATCCCAACTGTCATTAATGGTTTACAGATAAGCAAGCAGGCACAAAGAAAGCTACTTGTTCAAGGTCACACAGCTCATAGGGGTGGAGCTTGGACATGGCAGCCATCTGGCTCCAGTCCTTTCTCTTCATCTTTCCCCAAAGCTGCAGAGATAGGAACAGAGTAAAACATTTCTGGCAGGTCCACACATCTTCAAACTCAAGAGTCTTCCAGTTATAAAAGCAGTAAAATGTTCTGTTTGGAAGGCAGGCGTACTGCAGCCTAATTGCAGATGTCATGGGGCCCTGAGGCTCTGCCCCTGGGTGATGAGCAGTGTGCCCTCCACTTCCCCTTCCACCCTGAAAAGTTAAGTACTCAAATCACAGGTGCCAGACATCACTGGGGGGTGAGCACCAGAGGGCACTGCATGTACTCAAGGAGAAAATGGGCCCTAAATGTCTTGTTTACAACAGGGTGCCCAGGATGGGAGCTCAGCAGTAAAGGGTAGGTTCCAACTGTCCTGACAGCCTCCAAAGCTTTCAACAACTCAGTTGGCCAGCCAATCCAGCATGTCCTAGATAACACCAGCGATCAGTAGTTTCCTGACAGTAAAAGAGGATGCCAGATGTGATGGTGCATACCTTTAGTCCCAGCACAGTAAGCTGTGCTGCCTTTAGTCCCAGGACAGTAAGCTGTACAGTAAGGCGCCCTCCAAAATGAAGACAAGAAAGACACAGCAAATTATGGAGCCTTTCCCGGAGTAGCCTTGTTGGAGCTGGAGGAAGCACGGACTGGGGTGGGCTCAGTGCTTATTGCTTCCCCCACTTCCAGTCCAGTCTCTAGTTCCTGTGTGTGGGTGGAAATGGGATCTTGGTTTCCTGCTCTATGCCCTCCCTACCCTTATGATTCTCTTTCTAAAACATAAGTTCAAATAAACTCTTCCTTCTATACATTGGCTTGGTTATGGTGTTTCATCACAGCAACAAAAAGTAGCACCAAATGCTAAGAGGGTCTGTGGAAGGAGCCATGCAGGGCATGAAATGAAATGGATTACTCTGGATACATGTAACAGAAAGTAGGGGGCAGCTTCTGCTGCCTCACCTGGAAACAACTGAGGGCTGTGCTGTTGAGGGAGGGGAGCCTGGCTTTGAGGGGCTCACTGTCTGATGGATACCGATGCTAAAAGAACACCTCAGGTGTCTAGCCCCTGCTCTGCCAGGCCCTGGCAGGGGGGAAAGCAGAACAGATGGACCAGGTTGTGTTCAGAGCCATACAGAAATGGCAGTACAGGAGGTGGCATGGGTCATACAAGAGTGATCGAAGAAGGCCACTTCAAGGTCCACAGATCTGTGTGATAAGGCACTGAGCTTTCCAGAGATATGAGAAGCCTTATAGACACTGGGCAGGGTGTCTGGAAGCTAGCAGGGCTCCAGAGAATGGGAAGAGGGAGCCAGATCACTCAGGTCTTGGGAGTCTATCCTGAGTAAGGCACAAGTCCCTGTGAGCTCTGAGCCGAGGAAATATAATGGGACCATCTGACTGTTGACGGGGAATGTGGGATGGGCAGGAACTGGTTCAATGATTTTCAACTAGCAGCCACTCTGCTCCCCAGGGGACATTTGGAAATGACTTGCAATATCCTGGGCTGTCACATATGGGGGATGTGAGTGGACATCATATGATGCACAGGACAGCTCCTACCACACAGAATGATGTGGCCAGAGTATCATCAACGTCTAGGCCCCAAGGCTGCCCTAGGCCAAGACCAGAACAATTGAAGACCAGTTAGCCAAAGGGCACCTCCCCACCTCCACTCTCTCCTCACCTTTTCTTTCTTTCTTTTTAAAAGTATTTATTATTTTTATTTTATGTGTATGAGTGTATTGCCTGCACCTGTGTTGTGCAATGCCCGTGGAGGTTAGAGGAGGGGGCTGGATCCCCTCGAACTGGAGTTACGAATGGTTGTCAGCTGCCACTGGGTGCTGGGAATTGAACCTGGTCCTCTGCAAGAGGAGCCAGTTCTCTTAATCGCTCCAGTCCCTTACCTTTTCTTTTTAAACTGACACATAAAAATTGTATATACTGATGGGGCTGGAAAGACGGCTCAGTAGTTAAGAGCTCTTGCAAAGGACCCAGGTTCGGTTCCCAGCACCCACATGGTGGCTAATAACTGTCCAATTTCTGAGGATCCAAAGCCCTCTTCTGGCCTCCGTGGGCATTGCACACACATGGTGCATTTATATACATGCACACAAATGCTCATACACATAAAATAAATTCAAAAAATAAAACAAAACAGAACAACAACAAACTTATATACTGGGCTGAGGAGATGGCTCCCTGGGTAAAGTGCTTGCTGTGCAAGCATGAAGATCTGAATTCAGATCCCCAGTGCCCATGTAAATGCCAGGTGAGGTGGCACATTTGTAACTCTAGTGCCGGGGGATTGTAGTAGTTAGGATTCTCTGGCCAGCTAGTCAGCCAAAACAGTGAACTCCAGATTCTATGAGACTCTGTTTAAAAAAACAGGTGGAAGGATCAGTGAGATGACTCAGCAGGTAAAAGACACTTGTTGCTAAATCTGATGACCTGAGTTTGATCCCTGAAACCCACATGGTGGAAGAAGAGAACTGACTCCCACAGGTAGTCCTCTGACTTCCACATGTGCTGATACATGTGCATCCACATGGTAATAGTAAATGTAATAAAACATTTTTAGTGGAGAATGACAGAAGAGGCCACCTGAAATTGACCTCTGGCCTTACATACTCAGGTATGAGTGAGTACACCCATACATCCACATCTGCACATGAGCACACATGTACATACATAAGTACACACACACACACAATCTAAGGCCTTTACACCCAGGCACGATTGAGTACACCCACATACACACAGGTCCACACATGATACACCACACATGCATACATACAAAACCTCTGTCATTATACCCAGGCATGAATGAGTACACCCACATACACACACACCCAAATGTATATATTTTTGAGGTGCTGGATTCACTCTGGAAATCTGACCGGGGCACTTCAAATGGTAAAGAAGGGGGGAGCACCACATCCCAGGGAGAAGGCAACCCTGCAGCGTGGGCAGGTCACCTCCTCCTGAAGCTCACACCTTGTCCCAGCTACACTTTGACTCTAACAACCCAGCCAGACAGGAGGAGCAGCTAGCTGTGACCGCAGCTCCTGGTCAGAACCTGATTCTTAACACTGACTTTGGCTGATCAGGTGCAATCAAAAGTCCCTGTATAAAAACTTCCAAGAATAGCAAGGTAGGTCACAGCTGACTGATGAGTTGAAACCAGAAGAAAGCTAAACAGAAAAGGTACTTCCAACTAACAGGCTCCTCACTCAAGAGGGAGCTGCTGAAGGACAGATGCAGGAAAGACTTCGGTGGTTCTAAGCATGAATGTCTAAGACTGGAAGGCACCAGTCACACCACTGTCATTACTGTCCTGTCACCAACAGGGAAGGCCACGATGGGGGATGTGACACTCACAGATGTGAGGGCTGTCCTTCAATCTCAGGAAGAAACCCACTTCATCTTTTCTAGGGGCAGTGGTGTGACCAGAACCAGATCTTTAATTTACAACTGGGAAGAGGAACAAACACAAATGCAGGCACCACAGGCCCCATACCTGACTCACTGCAGCCTCACAGTCGAGGGTTTCAAGGATAAGCTGCCTGCCAGCCCCACACTGCATCCCTGGTGAGTAGATAAGTGAGGACAGCTAACAGTAAACCCTGGTTTGGACTTGGTTCAAAGAGAGAGAGAGAGAGAGATTCACCATCTGATGGAGTCAGGCCTGAGACTGACCCTGGGAAGCCCAGCAGTCAAACAGGGATGAAGCTGTCACCTGACCAAGACTCCAACCAGACCCCTGAAAGGAACTAGGCGACACCAGCATCGGAAATTTCTGAATTCCAACTTGCTACTTGCCAAAAAGGTAAAAACAATCTGAGAAACACCACCTCTCCCACCTGCCCGGCCCCGGAGGATGAGTCCTAGACACACAGAAAAGGGCTGGGACATAGTCTGATGGTGGAGTGCTTGCCTACCTAGCATGTACAAGGTTTTGAGTTCTCCCCCCAGCATCCTCCCCTCAAATACATGAAATAAGACAGTGGTCAACAGGGGATGTGGGAGAGGCTGTGCTTGCCCTCTCCCGACTCCAGCTGAGGCTGTGGGTGCTGGTGAAGAGCCTTTCTGGTGCCACCTACGTGCAGTCCCACTCCACAGCACAAAGTCCCACCTCACTGTAGGTTCTGGTCCAGCGAATGCTCATCTAACTAGGTGGCCTGAGAAGTTTCTTATGCCAGATTGGAAGGCCCATCCCCGTGTGGACTTCTGAAAAAGAAGTCAAAAAGTCCCCAAGGCACTGTTTTTCAAACTATGGGTCATGACCCATTAGTAGGTCATGGGATCAACTTAGTGGGTCATGGACAGCACTGAAAGAAAAAGTTATCTATGTGCAGTACATATGGAAGAAGGCTAAACGCTATCCTGAGGACTTTTCAGTTGCATGTAATGAATATGTCCTGTATCATGATAAACTGTGTACTATGGACTACTGTCAAAAAATGTAAGAACCTCGAGAAGTTTGAGAATCTTCACCCAAGTGTCTGTCCAGCTCCCAGGCCCTGATCTGGCTTGTGTTCTCTGGTTAGGGTTTGGGGCTAGGCCATCAGAGGAAGAGTCATCCTCTCTCATACAGGCACAGCACCTATATGCCCACACTTAGACACCTTCAGGTGTGGAAACTTGTAACTCTGGCCTTACTTGAAATGTCACCATCAGCCAGAACAGTAAATGCAAGGGTGTCAAAAAAAAAAAAAAAAGGACTTCCTGTTTCTTAGAGCTGGCCCCCTCTTCCAGCATCTTCCTAAAACCATGCCAGAATGGGCATGTGATTGGTCAGGGATTCCAGCTTGTGCCAAGGTAAGGACTTTCTCAGGGAGGCTGACCATCAGGTGGCTGAGCTCCTGACAACCTAGCAATCAGCACCTGCCCACCTGAGGAGGGAAGACATAACCAGCAAAGCGTACTTGGCTAGAGGGGCCTCATGTGCTTAGAGGAAGGGGAGATGGAAGGAAAAGAAATGCTGGCACTCCTGGCTAGAATGTTCCACTAAGCGCATGTTCTAGGAATCACAGAAGCTCTATGGAGACACAGGCTGGAGTCCACTGGGCAATAGTTCCTGTAGATTCAGGATGATATAGGAATGTAAATACAGGTGGGTACACTCAGGGGTAGAGCCCAGCATGCCAGCATGCACAAGGCCCTGAGTTTGATACCTTATACAAGAAAGAAATTGAGAGAGAGAGAGAGAGAGAGAGAGAAAATTGATCCATTTTTTTTGCCTCTGCAACTTCTAGAGGCTGCCCTGGAGGGAGGGAGGGAGAGAGAGAGAGAGAGAGAGAGAGAGAGAGAAACTATGAGAACAAACCTGGAATGCCGGAATGTGCCCTGGTTAGAGAACGTACATTTAGATTGAAGAGACAATGAAACTACACAAATCATCTTCATGAGGGAACTTGCTGTTCTGGATAAAGGGATACTGACTTCTGTTCCAGATGACAGGAGCCAGGTTGCACAAGACCTATACCATGGATACGTGTGGAACAGGACAGACAGACATCTCTCCCTCCAGGGCAGTCCCTTCCCTAGGAACCTCTGTCCCCAAACTGCAGACAGGCAGCCTGCAGTTACCAGCTTGGCTGGGATGACCCAGAGGTGCAACCTGTCAAGGAGACAGAGGGACTAAATCCAGCTGCCTGCTAAATGAGGGGGAAGGATTTGAAGAGCTGAGCCTGGCGGGATGGTCTGAGGTTACAGTGTGGGATACAGTACAGGGATCTGGTGGCAGAAGCTGGGTGTGGAGAACTCCGGGAGCAGGATTTCTTCAGAAAGTACAAACACAAAGTTGAAAGACAGCCAGGCATGGCAGCATGCACCTGTCATCTCAGCACTTGGGAGGCAGGAGGGCTATGAGTTGGAGGCTATGTCTCAAAAGAGAGAAAGAAGGGAGGCAGGCAGGCAGGCAGGCAGGCAGACTGGTTCAGCAGTTAAGAGCATTTACTGCTCTTCCAGAAGTTCAGTTCCTGGCATCCACATCAGGCAGCTCATAACTGCGTGTAACTTCAGCTTCAGGGGAACCAACGTTTTCCTCTGGCCTCTGTGAGCATGTACACACACACACACACACACACACACACCGTTTTCCTCTGGCCTCCGTGAGCATGTACACACACACACACACACACCAATGTTTTCCTCTGGCCTCTGTGAGCATGTACACACACACACACACACACACACACACACACACACACACCATTTTCCTCTGGCCTCCGTGAGCATGTACACACACACACACACACCAACGTTTTCCTCTGGCCTCCATGAGCATGTACACACATACACACACACACACACACACACACCATTTTCCTCTGGCCTCCGTGAGCATGTACACGTACACATACACACACAAAGCAGTAAAATAAATCTCTAAAAAAAAAAAGATGAGCCCGGCATGGTGGCACACGCCTTTAATCCCAGCACTCAGCACTCAGGAGGCAGAGGCAGGGGGATCTCTGTGAGAACAAGGCCAGCCTGGTCTACAGAGAGTTCTAGGCCAGCTGGGGCTACAAGGAGACCCTGTCTCAAACAAATTCCTCCCCACCAAAAGCACACAACAGAAACAGCTGTATCGACGGCCCCTCTGCTTCTGGAGAACCCCTCATCTGGGGAGCACCCACAGCTCCCGCAGCTGTGCTCCCCAAGAGCAGAGGGACTAGAAGGCATGTCCAGTCCAGCGGGCAGGGCCGACTCAACTCATCCCGAGTCCACAACAGCCATTCTTGCCTTACAAATGCCCACATTTGCTATTTCCGGGCAGACAAAATGAAGGCCAGTAGCATTGTGCTGGTATCCTAGGGTGCCAACTGGTATGCAGACACCAGGGCAACCAACTGGCTCCTAAGGGTTAATGTCATCTCTTGGATGGATCACCAAATCTAAGACCTGCAAGTGCCCACCTGTCCACCGCTTCTACTAAGGACATCAGCAACAAGTATCTCAGGGCAAGAACACCAACCAAGGTCCGCCCCCTTCCTCAGGTGCAGTTAGACAAGTCTCCAGCCAGCCACATGGAGGCCAAGTGCTTCAGGGGACTGTGCGGTATGGAGTAGAGGGGGCACCAGAAATCTCCTTGGGGACGGGGCAGCACAGGGCTGGATGAGTTCTGTTTGCTGCAGCTCAGAAGCTGATGTCCCATAGTCCCCAGGGCCTGACTGACACTGGCCTGGCACCTCTTTTTGCCTCAGGCCACACTTCTATTTGTGGATTGTCTGTTTGGGATGTGCATCCCCACAGATCCCCAACACAGGTCAGGTGGGTCAGCACGGCCCACACAAGGCCTAGGCAGTTTCCTGAGGAGCTAACGGCTCAGCTGGAGAAGCCAAATGCACATGAACTAACATTTGCAAAGGATGGAACAAGCCGCAGAAATTAACACACAGTTGTATCGTAACATCAGTGATTATTAAATGGAAAGGGTTTTTAGGTCTACCAGGGGAGCTACATGAAGAACCCTTAGGAAACTGTACTACAGCCATCTCTGCCTTATGTGGTCAACACTGTCTACCTGCCCCCTTTTATGATCTGAGCCATATCCACTGCAGGGATGGGTTATGGCTGGAGGCGGAATCAGAGTGTATCAGAGTGCAAATAGACAATCTGAGCTGCTCCTCAGAGGCTACTGCTAAGACATCTCAGCAGTGTTACGAAAAGCTCTTGGTTACAGGAAGAAACAGTTATCATCTAAGCCCCAGGGCAGGATGGGGATGTTAGCTCAGGCCAGGTGAAGGGAGCTGGAAAGAAGAGTGTCCGGGTCTTGCAGACCCCACTGGGCACCTCAGGAAGACGATCTGATCCCCACTCAGAGCCAAGAAATGCATGGCACAGAGCTGGGCCACAGAGGAGTAAGCCTCACGCCCAGTCTCACCCCAGGGACAGGGACAGCAGTTTTCTAGTGTGCCCTGAAGGGACCTAGAGGAAGACTCAGGTGGAGTACAGACAAGCTCAAGACCAGAACCCACGATGATGATCTACAGTTACACAGGAAACTTCCTTTCCCCCTGGAAGTGTACAACTTTCAGAGAGAGGGCTCTCTGGTCTCAAGAGCTCATCACAACTCTGACAGAGCCATGTCTTACATTCAGCAACCGCAAGGTGGCGCTTGGCTGACCACATTGCACTGTGCTGTCTTTGAAGGGCAATTGGTGGAAACCCACAAGGAGCCCTTAAAGGAGGGAAGAGTCTATAGTCAGTTCAGCAGAGCTGAAGAAGTCAGATTATGAAGCAGTGAGAAAATGGAGGCGCCGACTGGTCCCTCGGGAGGAACAGGTTTTTTAGGGGCTGCTGACCAGAATCCCTAGGGGAGCTCTTTAAAAACGCAGAGATCTGATTTTTCACTCCACACCCGCTGAATGAGTATGTGGATGAATGAAGACAGGAACAATCACCCCTTCCCCAAGCCTGGGGACTGAACCCAGGACTTCATGCATGCTGAGCAAGCATTCTACCAGAATTACAAACTGGAAATTCTCTTTGTTTCTTTCCTTCTTTCAGGTCTCACCAAATAGTCCAGGCTGACCTTGAACTGATGATCTTCCTACCTCAGGCTCCTCAGTGCTGGAATCACAGGTGTATGCTGTCGCACCTACCCATGACACTTGTTTTTAATAGCTTGACCTGTGGCTCCTGGTGTGAAATCACAGTGGCTTGAAATAACACAGCAAGGTTCACCTGATACACACCATTCAATTCCCCGACACCCCCTTTCTGTGGTTCAGACTGGGGGTGGGGCACTGGCATCAAGTCCTCCAAAGGGTATGGTCCCAGTTTTAAGGCACTCTGTTCTGGTGGGCCAGACTCCAAGCTGAACCAGTTCCTAAGCAGGTGCCAAAAAGCTCCAAAAGCACAGTTCTCTCTGTGTATGTATGGGGAGAGGGCAAGGGCCCAAGAGGGACAGGCACACACACAGAGGCCAGGGCCTGACCCAGCCATCTGTTACCAAGGAAGCAAAGAGTAGATTTAGCATGCATCCTTAAATTCAGAGGACAGTTTGCCACAGTAAAGGATTCCAGATGGGCTGGGTGTGGTGGCAGACACCTTTAATCCCAGCACTTGGGAGGCAGAGGCGGGTGGATCTTTGAGAGTTCAAGACCACCCTGGTCTACATAGTGAGTTCCAGGAGAGCTGGGGCTAAAAGGAAACCCTGTCTCAAAAAAAAAAAAAAAAAAAAAAAGAGGGTAGCTTCCTAGACCCCAACTGTGACACCAGAGCCCAATTTAGAGGAGGGTTACTATACAAGGGTAAGGCAGCACAAAAATCTCACATGGGAGAGGGCAGCATGCCTTGGTGAGAGGATGCCCAAAGGTTGGGACAGTCCTGCAGGTACCCCCACCACTTTCTTTGTCCCTCATCTCACACTATGGACCCACAGAATAATACAGCCTTCAGGCAGCGTCAACCCCCAGATGCCAAAGCCAAGCAGCCTCACCTCTACCAGTCGGGACAATGGCTCCCTGCAGCCTCACTCCCCACGGCTGAGAACGGACAGCTGATCAATAGCCACTCTACAAACGCTGCATCCTGCCCTGCTAGGCAGACTCACCCAGAAAAGGATTCTCTCAGCACTGCTATTTTTGAAAACGCAAATTTGGTAGGAAAAGACAGTAAAAATGTGAAAGCCTGATTCAAGGCTATTTCTCTGGGATGCGGGGCTCCTACTGAAGCGGGAGCTGGGGAGCAGGGACCCGATCGTCCAATGGTGGTCCTGGGTTCTACTTAAACAGATTTTCTTAAGGTGTTTTAATTCCTCCCTTTAAGCTTTTCTTCAATTATTTTAATTTTATGTGTATGAGTGTTTTGCCTGCATAGATAGAAGTGGGTTGAATCCCCTGAACTGGAGTTATGGATGGTTGCTAGCCACGATGTGGGGGCTGGGAATCGAACCTAACCCTCTGCAAGAGCAGCCAATGCTCTTGACTACTGAGCCATCTCGTCAGCCCCAGTTCTATGTTCTTAATACTGTGTTCAGATGATTCCTGGTGGCCAGAGAAGACCACACTAGTCTTCCCACCAAACATGCAGCAACCCCACAAGCAGCAGCAAGAGTCCATGTGGATGAATGGATAGGCCTAGCACCCACAGGAACGACAGCATCAAAACACCGCCATAACTCCAGTTCTGATGGCTTTCCAATACCTGCTGGGTAGACTGCTAGAACATTCTTCTCCATAGGGAAGCAGGAGCTTGGGAAAGGCAGGGAAAGTCAAGAATGAGACACAAGATCTCAGGGATGACTGCACACTGGCAACAGTCCCAAGAGTCTCTGAGGTTGGCTGGTACACACCACTGCTGTCCCCAGCCACAGGGAGGCCTGCGGACAAGCACCAGACTCTGCTCCAACCTTTGACCTTGTATTTTTCCTTCCTTTTCTTTCCTTCTCTTTAGCTCCCCACACCACTGGAATTTGGTCAGAACACAACTTAGCACCTGCCTCCTAGACCAAGATTTCCAACTAAATTTTTTTTTTAATTTTATTATTATTATTAGAGAAAGGGTCTCTCTGTAGCCCCAGCTGGCCTGGAACTCACTATGTAGACCAGGATGGCCTTGAACTCACAGAGATCTGCCTGCCTCTGCCTCCCGAGTGATGGGATTACCGGTGTGCGCCACCACACCTGGCCTTAATTTTATTTATTATTGTTATTTTATGTGTATGAGTATGAAGCCTGCATGTATGTAAGTGTACCTATGTTGTGCAATGCCTACAGAGGTCAGAAGGTGTCAGATCCCTTGGAACTGGAGTTATGGATGGTTGCCAGCCACCATGTGGGTGCTGGGAGTCAAACCTGGGTCCTCTGCAAGAATAGCCAGTGCTCTTAACTGCTGAGCCATCTCTCCAGCCCCAGCTTTCCAACAAAATTAAACACAAATATGCTGTGACTGGCATGGCTCGGAAAGTCACAGAAACTGGTCACCACCCACCTGAACACAGGAGGGGAGGGAATTCCCATGGGTACTGTGGACTTTCCCCAGCAGGCCCTTTGGCCTTCTGAGAGGAAATGGGCAATGTCATAGCTATATGATGATCCTGACAGCTGAGTCCAACTCAACAACACTGCAGAATGAATGACAGCTGCCTGCAGGCTTGTGGCAGACACCAGTCACCTCCCCTCTACAGAGAGACTGGAGTCACCCACTGAAGCCACCAGCACACAGGTCACAGCTTGAGCTCTCACCTCCTATTCTCCCACTTGTGATGGGTTAACACATGACAGCTGGTGTGTCCTAGGAAAAAGTCCTGGTAAAAATGCAGGTTCTAGCCAGGCGTGGCAGTGCAGGCCTTTAATCTCAGCACTGGGGAGGCAGAGGCACACCAATCTTTGTGAGTTCAAGGCTAGCCTGGTCTACATAGTGATTTTCAGGCCAGATGGGGCTACAGGGAGACTCTGCCTCATAAAGACCAAAAAAAAAAAAAAAAACCAAACAGGGCTGGAGAGATGGCTCAGTGGTTAAGAACACTAGTTGTTCTTGCAGAAGATCTGGATTTGAATCCCAGCACACACATGGCAGGTAACAACTGTAACTCCAATCCCAGGGGATCCGACAGCTTCTTCTGACCTCCGAGGGCACTGCACAACACCGCACACACATGGCAGGTAACAACTGTAACTCCAATCCCAGGGGATCCGACAACTTCTGACCTCCGAGGGCACTGCACAACACGGGTGCACTTACCTACATGTAGGCAATACACGCATACACATAAAATAAAAAAACCCCAGATGAACAAAAAAGGCAGGTTCTTTCTTTCAGAGTGAATGCCTTGGTTGACCCCTCTCTCCACCTGGGCTGGCTCTATTTCCCAAAGGCCTGGGCCCTTGACAAGTGTCAAGAGTGGTAAGCCCAGTGCTGCCGATACTCAGTCCTGCAGAAAGGGTGTGCCCCATTCAGAGGTCCCACAGGTGGTAGGGTCAGAGGCCTCACCAGCAGAGCTGGAGAACTCAGGAAAAGAGGGATGGATGGTACTCCTTGTAGGACTCAGGACAAAGAAGTGGGAGAAGAGGAGGAGGTAGGTGAGGAGATGCAGCAGAGAAAGGGTCTCTCTTTTGAGGACATTAAAAATGAGGCTGGAAGCTGCAGAGGGAGCCTGGGTTACAGGTGAGAGGTAACCCACGGAGGAAGACTGAAGAGCAGGGTCTACAACAAGCCTGAGTGCCAGGAGGCCTGCGCTCAGAAACCCCACTCCCTTGCAAGGCAGAGGTTTCCAGAGTGCTCCTGGTGGTAAGGAGGGACTATAGCATAAAAGTCCCCCCATACAGCAGCTACCATGTTGTTAGATGAGTTCCCTTTTAAGTAGGCTAGCGCTGCTCAGGGTGAAGTCTCTGATGGCTGGCACAGTGCTGGCACATGCGCCTTTGTACAACAAACTTGGCCAACCTTGGCTAATATCCCAGACCAAAGGTTTGGTTCCCAATCCCACCACAGTCAGCTACTGGTTCATTGTGACAGGTTGACCCATGTCTATAGTGTGGGCTGAGGGTGAGGGGCTCACACAAGTCTGTGCCTTCTCCAAGTCTCCGAGGGATGTGCCTGGGAACATGCAGGAGGCCACTGGATGGGGACTGTTCCTTAGTCCTGCCCCCCATGCACTTCCTTCAACACTCCCTCCCACAGTAGATCCACACAACACTGTGTCTTCTCTGAAAGGGGTGAGGGAAATCAAGAAACAGGGTGTATTCATTACTATTCTTGCTGCTGTGATGAGATAGGTAACAAAGGTAAAAACACTAACAAGCCAGTTTACATTCTCCACACTGTATCTTTGATCTGCTTTCCTAAGCGTCACATTTCCTGTCCCCTGTACATCTGTGGCCCACACTAGCCCCCAGAAGTACTCAGTCCCTGGCTAAATAAACAGCTGGCTCACCCACCCATGCCGTGCTGGCAGCAGGTAGGCAGACAGGCCCCTACAGAGACTGCACTCAGGGTCTCCCAATAAAATGACCCATAAAAGCAACTCAAGCAAGGGCAGGTTTACTTTGGCTTACAATTAAAGGATGAGCTGGTCACACTGCCTCCACAGGCAGGAAGCAGAGACAGAGGGTTGCTGCTGTTCAGCACTGGGTGTCCTTTTTTTTTTTATTCAGCTTGGAAGTTAGGTGGGTCTTCCCACCTCAGTTAAGTGAATCCAGAACAGCTCTCAGAGGCTTGACTCGGTGATTCTAGATCCCGGCAGGTTAACATCCAATGTTGATCCTGAGACAAGGAAAAGGAGCTGCATGCTTCTTAGAGTGTGGAAATCTGATGTCCTGGTCCTCAGAGGTTACATAAAGAGAGGTGTGAAAAGAACAGAAGGGTGGGGTTGCCAAGAGCCTCAAAATAGCGGTTCCGGCACCCTTAAAACAACCTTACAGCTGATTTAGATCTGAGGGTTGAATTCCAGGAATCCAGGCAGAATTCAGCTAAGAAATGGGCTTTGAAATACTAATACTGACCACTGCAGGTTCAATGTTATGCTTGCATGACCAGGAGACAAACCTCTGCTTCATGAAGCCTGAATAGTCTCCTGAGGGGCCCGTCTGCCTACCCACTGCCAGAACAACATAAGCCATTTTACAGCATCTGTGGGCAGGTGAGCTGGCTCGCTGTTTACTTAGTTAAGAGCTGAATACTCGTGGGGATGGGGATGGACAGAAGATCTACAGGGGGACAGGAAATTCAGCACTCAGGACAAGCAGGATCAAGGACTCAGCACGAAGAATGCAATTGTCTTCATTTGTATGTGGGGAGGTGTGCCCATGTGGACATGTGTATACAGGTGTATGTGGAGGCCAGAGGCTAACCTAAGTGTTGCTCCTCAGGAGCCAATCATCTTGTTTTTGAGACAGGGTCTCTCACTGGGACCTGGGGTTCACCAATTAGGCTAGACTGGCCAGTAAGAGAGTTCCAGAAATTCTGCCGTCTCCACCTCCCCAGTGATGAGATTCTAAGCACTCCTAGCTTACTAGGACTTGAATGCAGGCTGAGTATCTCTTATCCAAAAAATGCTTGGGACCAGAAGTCTGTGATTTTTGGAATATCTGCATGTCCATATATAATGAGAAGTTGAGACTCAAGTCCAAGCGTGAAGTTCATGGTCTTACATTCACCTTATACACAAAACCTAGAGATAAGTTTTTATAATTATTTTCAGTGCATCTTCGCAGGCCACACAAGGTCGTATGTGGAATATTTACGTAGGTACACACTCAAGGTTTTGGATTTCTGAGCATTTGAATTTCAGATTAAAGGTGCTCAACCTGTGCCTCTCTCCACATACACCAGCACATCTGCAGCTCTAACGCCTAGCTAATCACAGCGTGGAGCCACCTACTGAGGTCATTTCTGTAGCTGAGGATCCAAGTCTTACCTGCCCCTAGCCCCTTGCATTAACCAAAACAGCATGACCAGCATCAGCACAGCCAACTGCTCTGTGAATACGGTGTCCTGTCTCACACAGCCTACATACATACTGATGGTTCTGCCAAATGCCCACCCATACTTTAAATATTTATTACTTTTATTTTATGTGTATGAATGTATTGCCTGCATGTGTTTAAGAACACCCATGTTGTGCAATGCCTGTGGAGGTCAGAAGGGGGGCATCAGATCCCCTAGAAGTGGAGTTAGGATGGTTGTAAGCTGCCATGTGAGTCCTGGGAACTGAACCGGGGTCCTCTGCAAGAGCAGCCAGTGCTCTTAACCACTGAGCCATCTCTTCAGCCCCCCCCATCCATACTCTAAAATGTTCTGAAGCTTTAATTTTTATTATTTTTCAGTATTGTATGCAGGTGTATGTCTATGTGTGGATATGTGCACATGGAATTACAGGTGGCTGTCAGCTGCCCAATTTGCATGCTGGGAACTGAACTTAGATCCTCTCCTTAATGACTGAGCCATCTCTTCATCCCCCTAACTGTTCCTTCTGAATCATCCATCTGACAGTATGGTTTTGGCCTCTCTCTTGCCCTCTCCCTGATGCAGAATTCCAATTCCACCTCACCTCTCTAACTTCAGCTTTCCTTTATGGCTCATCTGTCAGATCCCTTGTTTCCTGAGTCCCAGAGACAAACAATCCTGGATCTCAGTGAAAAGCCTGCCCCCCACCCCACCGCACATCCCTGAAGCCCAAGAACAGGCACACAGGAGTTCTTTTTGCATTTCTTGCAGGCCTGAAGAGAAAATTCCCCCTTTTGGTGGGGAGGGTAGTGGTTGAGACAGAGTCTCCTGCTTCTGCCTCCAAAGTGCTGGGATTAAAGGCCTGTGCCACCACACCCAGCTGTGTTATTCCTCTTGCTTGGCTGGTATCTTAGCTGGACTCAGACTTGCCTCAGAACGCTGGGAGGTTTGCTGTGCCGTCTTCCAGTGCGACAGCCTGCGTCTCACCAAGCATGCTTTACCTGTCCATATTCCTTTCTTTGAGCTTTCTATCTTCCACACGTTTTAGATGAAAGACCCAAGTTTTAAATTCCATTTTTTCCCCTTAATGGGTCTGAAAACTTTAAATCCTATTTGTTTGGATTTGGGGAGGGGGCAGGAATCCAGGGTGGTGGCTACCCTTAAACATGTCTACCAGACTCACAAGTCAATATCCCCCACTGTCACAACTGGTTCAAAGATCTTAGGCTACGTCCATTCCTTTTTAAAATTTCTCTCCTACCATGTGGGTCCCTAGGACTGAACTCGGGCGGTCAGGCGCCTTTACCAGTTAAGCCAACTTGCTGGCCCCCATACCCACTCTCATCACCTCCACGCTCATTCTTGTCAGATCTTTTTATTTATTTATGCATATGTCTGAATATGTGCATGTGAGTGCAGTGTCCTCAAGGATCAGAAGAGGGTGCTGGATCCCCCTGGAGCTGCAGTTACAGGTGGTTGTGAGTTGCCTGATGTGGGTGCCGGGAATGAATTTGGTCCTCTCCAAGAACTGTAAGGCCTCTTATCCTCTGAGCTATCTCAGCAGTCCTGTCAGGAACCCTGCCAAGGTTACTGGGTTACCAGGCTTGACTGGTGTTGCTTACTGGGAGTTAGTGCTTCCCACAGTCTCTGCACAACCATCTTTCTGTATTGGTTACTGCTCCTGCTCCTGTGTTTAAGTTTACTTCTTCCTCAATTACAGTAGTTTTCCTGTTCTGTTGAGACACGGACTCACTATGTAGACCAGGATAACCTTGAACTCAAGAGATCCACCAACCTCTGCCTGGAGTTCTGGGATTAAAGCCACCACACCCTGTCAATGAGTGGTTTTTATCTCTGTGGAAAATGCGTTGCTCTCACTGCTGAAGAACTGGAGCTGGTCACTGAAAAACGAAACTCCAGCTTGTTCTCCTCACTCTGCAGACCTGTGCTGTGCGGTGGCCTCTGCAATCTGGACAGACATCTGCTGAACTTCCTGCTGAACCTGGAGTAATGGGTCTTTTCCTCTCCCAAGCAGCTTTTAAGATACAAATTTTTCCCACCAGAGACCCACTGGACCCTTCCATTCTGCCCAGGGTTTCCATGTCTCTTCCCTGAAGCGCCGTTTCTCCCAGTGCAGGACTCCAGCTACTTCTTCATGTCCCTGGAGCTTTCTGATTCACATGATTGAGAATTTATGCTATTAGCTAATTAGCATCTCCATTAATCTTTTCGCTTAATAACTACAAGTTTTTGAGGTTTTAACTGGTTCTTTAAAAATCCCCTTTTCCTTTGATTTCCATCCCTTCTTTGGACATACTGACATTACTGCACTTTCTACTGTCTCCAGTCCTGGGGGAGTCTCCCTGTTTGTTGTGATGACTGGCTCATGTGTGTCACTTGGTAACTTCCTGGCTGCAGGGATGCCAGTGCTCAGCGTGGCCTGCAAGCCAGCATCTCTCTAGAGAAGCCTTGCCTTGCTGCTGTAAGGAGTTCCAGGGGCATCGCAGTTGTGCAACGCTTGGGCGCTACAATGACATGTCCCCTGCCATTTCTCTGTGGGAGGTTTACTCCTGGGACCGTCTCTCTGAGACATTTCACTTGCTCATTAAAATCCGATTTCTATTATGACTAGGGCCGGAACTGGGTCCCACAGCCACCCTGCGCGGCCCACTCTGCTCTGGCTTCAAGCTACTGCCTTCACTGTGGCTTTCCGTTGGCCCTTTTCTTTCTAATAAGCTCAGCCATGTGTTTAAAGTCTTGGTTATTTTTTCCATGAGCATTTACTATTTTATTTAAATTATGTGTCTTGTGTGGGTACGTGCACTGTCCAGGCCAGAAGAAGGTGTTCAATCCCTTGGAGCTGGAGTTACAGGCAGTTGTGAGCCACCAGAAGTGGGTGCTGGGAACTGAACTGGGGTCCTCTGCAAAAGCAGCACGTGCTCTTAACCCCTGAACTGTCTCTCCAGCCCTTATGTGGCATTTCTAAGTGGTTCCAGCAGGAGGGTCTTCTTCAGCTCAGTCTACCAATTACTAAAGCATTCAATCCATTGTCTTCTGTCCCTGGTATCTCTTCATTCCAATCTTTTTGTTTTGTTTGTTTGATAGGGTCTCTCTTTATGTAGCCCTGACAGGCCTGGAACTCAAGATATCTGCCTGCTTCTGTCTCCCAAATGCTGGTATTAAAGGCATCTATCATCTATCACGCCAGATCATTCTCAATCTTTTGTACATGGTCCCTTTCTTTCTCTCTTCAGAAGCTTTGTCCCCTAGTGATCCAGAAATGTGCCACATTCTCCACTCGCTGTGTCAGAACCTTCCACTAGCAACTCTGGAAGCCTCCATCCTCAACATTTTTTGAGACAGGGTCTCACTGTGCAGCCTTGGCTGACCTTGAACTCAAATTCTCCTATGCCTCCCAAATGCTGGGACTTAAGGAGGCTGCCACCATGCCCAGTTGGAAGTCTTTCTTTCTTTCTTTCTTTC
>NW_008336853.1:213790-230370 GCF_000622305.1 Nannospalax galili | reverse complement strand
TATGCGTGTATTGCCTGCATGTAGGTAAGTGCACCAGTGTCGTGCAATGCCGGCGGAGGACAGAAGAGGCCATTGGATCCCCTAGAACTGGAGTTATGGACAGTTGTTAGCTGCCATATGGGTGCTGGGATTCGAACCAGGGTCTTCTGCAAGAACAACCAGTGTTCTTAACTACTGAGCCATCTGTCCAGCCCTGCCTTTCTTTCTTTTTTAAAAAATATTTATGTTTATTTTATGTGTATGAGTATACTGCCTGCATGTATGCGAGTGCACCCATGTTGTGCAGTGCCTGCGGAGGTCAGAAGAGGGCATTGGATTCCCCTGGAACTCAAGTTACAGATGGCTGTCAGCCACCATGTGGGTGCTGGGAATTGAACTCGGGACCTCTGCAAAAGCAACCAGTGCTCTTAACTGCTGAGCCATCTCTCCAGCCCTTAGAAACACCTTTTTTGAGACAAGGTCTTATGTATCCTAAGCTTATTGTGTAGCCAAAGTATATATCTAGGGATCTTCGGCTATACATTCCTACTATTTTAAATATTTTATTATTTTAATTTTATGTGTATGAGTGTTTTGCCTGCATGTAAGTGCACCACATGTGTGCAATGCCCTCAGACGTCAGAAGAGGGCATCGGATCCCCTCCTGGGCAACAGCACCCGTCCCTCACCTCCTTGCCACTCTCCCCAGAGTGCGCAACAAGAAGCCATGGTTCCATGGATCTGCACATGCAAAGGGCACAGCACTGTGCTTCATGAGCTTAACTGCTCCTTGCACAGACACACTTCCTGCACTCAGGCCAGGTCCTTCCCACGTCCCACACGGCAGGCATTGCCCCTGCTTGGCCCTGTGCCCTGCTGCACCAGCACTTCAGCTTCCCAGGCCAACTCCTGCTTCTGTTCAGCCTCCAGAACACAGCACCTTCAAGTCCATGATTTTCTCTCCGACTCTTTGTCCTCACGGGTCTGTGCATTTAAAGAATTCTTCTAGGCCACGCACTGTGACACACGTGGCCTTTAATCCAAGGCCTTGGGAGGCAGAGACAGGTGGATCTCTGAGTCTGTGGACAGCCTGGTCTATATAGCGAGTTTCAGAACTGGATAAAAGTGAATGTGTTCAATCTAACTATGTTTACCTAAACTTTAACAATCAGAGAACGCTGGGCTCAACGATGTTCCACCCTAGCTGGACTGCACTGGAAGGAGCACCCTAGAAGCAGAGATTCCTGTTGCTAAGACAGGGGTCATCATTAGTGTTTCCATCTCTCAAGTGATGGGATTATAGGCATGAGACTACACCCAGCTGAGTAGAGATTTTTTTTTTTAAATATTTTTATTTATTATTTTTATTTTATGTGTATGAGTGTATTGCCTGCAGATAGGTAAGTGCACCCGTGTCATACAATGCCCGTACAGGTCAGAAGAGGCTGTTGGATCCTCTGGAACTGGACTTACAGACAGTTGTTAGCTGCCATGTGGGTGCTGGGATTCAAACCCGGGTCTTCTACAAGAACCACCAGTGTTCTTAACTGCTGAGCCATCTCTCCAGCCCCATTTTTCTTTTTTAACCTTAATTTTGCCAAGTACTTACAGACAACCACAGGACAACAAAGGAGACAAATCAGCACAATTGGGAAATCCCAGTTTAAAGACTTAGAAATCCTTTCTTCAGTATCCACTGCTTGGAGCAGAGATTAGCTCATGTTTACTGGGCTCTTCCAGTGCCTGATTCTGAGTTCTGCAATGGTGGGCAACCATGAACAGCAGCACACGTGCCCCTCAGCAGGTGGCCACCTGGCCTGCACTGGCTGCAGACGGAGGATCTAGGAAGCACCAGCAGCCAATGGGCACTGAGAAGCCCCCCGCCCCTCAAGGCCCTTTAGGATGCCGGTGGCTGCAAAGTTCAGAGTAGAGGAACACCGCAGCTCCCAAAACTGCACTCTAGTCAGTCAGTCAACAAACAGTCCATTCTATTGCAGGAAGAACATCAGAATCCACACTAAAGAGGCTGTAGGAACAGACGTATGGTCTCCACCTCTGACAGCCAGTCTCTGTGCCTGGCACACTACAGCTGGAGTGACAGTAAGCACTGGAAAGCTCAAGCACTGTCCAAGACCCAGGGGAGGTACAGAGCTCCAAATTTAGAACCAGAACTGTTGCTGGGAAGATTTGAGACTTAACACTCTTTCCGTTGCTAAGGGTCTTAAATCCTTGACAGTGGGTATAAATAGGAAAGGGTGAAAATGCCAGAATGATGCAAGATGCCTGCACAGGTCACAGTGACAATTACAGGGCAGCCACCACAAGAGACGGACAGGGTCCAAACTCATAGTCCAATAAGTAGGGTGACAAACAATCCAATTCAAAAACAGATGGGGGTGGGGGCTGGGGGGAGGCTGAAGAGTTGGCTCAGAGGTTAAGAGCACTGGCTACTCTTGCAGAAGACCTAGGTTCAGTTCCCAGTACCCACGTGGCCATCAACAACCATCCTAACTCCAGGGGATCCAGTTCCAGGGACTCCAACACCCTCTTCTGACCTCCAAGGGCACTGCATACACAGGGGCACCTATATACATACAGACAAAAAACTCACAGGAAGCAAAAAAAAAAGACAGTCCGGTGGACAGAGGCACTTGCTGCTCAAGCCTAACATCCTGGGCTCAATCCCTGGAGTCCACACACAAAAGCCAGATGCAGTGACTCCCATCTGTAATCCCAGCACCTCTACAGCAAAATGAGAAGCAGAGACAGAAGCCTCAGGCTAGCTGGGCTGAGCAGACAGCCCCTCAGAAATAACAAGAGACCCTGCCTCAACAAGGTGGAAGGCAGGAACTGACTCTGGAAAGCTGTCCTCTGACCTCAGATGCCCACGCCTATGTGTGGCACTCATGCACACACCTGTACATACACTAATAAATAAAAACACAAATCATATAGACAAGCAAATAAAACGTTAAGCTAAGTGAACAAGGCCAGGTGCTAACAGCCATGTCCTGTGCACCTCCCATCTGTACAAAATGCTCAGGACAGGCACACCATACACAGAACACAGCTTCCAGGAGCTGGGAAGCAGGGAGAACAAGGTGACTGTAATGGATTTCTTTTTGGGGTAGTAAAATGTTTTAAAATTGATACTGGTGATAGTTGAACAAGTCTTTGAATACACTAAAAACCACTTAAAGTATATATTTTACTACTCTGAATTTTTAAAAATGAGATTTTGGGTTTGAGTGTTTTGCCTGCATGTAAGTGCTCAGCAAACGTACAATGCCTAGAGGCCAGAAGAGGGCATCAGATTCCTGGGAGCTAGAGCTACAGATGGTCATTAGGCACCATGTAGGCGCTGGGGACCAGGTTAACCCAGGTCCTCTGCAAGAGTAGCCAGTGCTCTTAACCACCAAACCATTTCTCTAGTCTCATAACTGAATCGTATGCTATGTGAATTATCTCGATAAATCTGTCATTTAAAATAGAAAAGGCAAATCTGTTTGAGCTGTGATTAATGACCATGGCTGGCTCCATGCCCTTTTGAATAATGTTTCTTTTTCCTGGTCTTAGTGTGCCCTAAAAATTCTC
The DNA here is from genome assembly GCF_000622305.1 of Nannospalax galili. NCBI lineage: Eukaryota > Metazoa > Chordata > Mammalia > Rodentia > Spalacidae > Nannospalax > Nannospalax galili. Next base: position 226,797 of record NW_008336853.1, on the reverse strand, counting down.
TGTATTAGAGTCTGCTTCTCAAGTCAAGTCAAACACTAGATGCTGTCTCAACTCTCAATCACCAGGAGTCTGGAATCATCAGCATGCCCCAGCAGGGTCCAGACTTTACTAGCCTGACTCAACCTCTCTCTGCCCATGGCTTCGGCCAACCTCCATTTCAGCCACTATAAAAGGGCCAACCAGGCCAGTTCTACTCCGGTGGCCTGGGCATTCTGTGTCACATCAGGGGCTCAGAGGAGGACCCTGTGTGCCACTGCCGAAAGCTGGAAAGCCTTCCTAGTATGATGCTGGCAGCAGAGGCGGTGAGACGACTGAGGTTCAAGGGGAGACGTAGAGGAAGAAAACTCAACCTGTAGAAAATACTCCTGCCTTGGGAGCCGCTGGTACATGGGTCTCTCCGGAAACTGCAAGGCACCGTCAGAATCCAACCTGAGCTGTGCCATTTGACACTTCTAACTGGAGTCACTGGACCCCATCACAAGAAAAGAAACAGAACCCTTCATCCAGCCAGGGTTTGCACTTGGCCTCTGTGAGGAGTACTGGGGTCCCAGTCTAAACCCCAGCCCAACAGAGCAACTCTGACAGATTGTGCAGGGCAAAAGGCCAAGGGTGGGGCTTTTGGGATGGCTATCAGAATACTTTTTCCCTTAGGCTTTAAAAAAAATTCCCCTCTTCTGACTCCAACAGTCCTGTGAGTCCCCTCATACCATCTGTGGTACCTCAGGCTGTTGAGGAAACACTGCCCCCCGAGCGGCTCCACGTACCCAACAGGGCTCTGGATTCCAAACCATTGCCGAACAGCAACCTCTTCCCCAAAGTGGCACTAGTCTAGATCCAGTTTAGCAGACTGGCAAGAAGAACCACATTTCAGAGAGGAAAGAGAGGAAGGGACATGCCCCATGGCTGAACCACCACACGATCACACTCAGAGAGCCAAGGTGGGCCCAGCTTTGTCTCAATCCAAAGTGTGACCTCTGAAGGGCATGACAGTTGCACAGAACACTATCTGTATAAAGAATTGAATACAGGGAGGATGTAGAGCCTAGAACCCTAGCTACTTGAGCGGCTGAGGCAGGGGGATTACTTATGCCCAGGAGTTTAAGACCAGTCTGGGCAACTGGAAGAGACTGTTCCAAATTTTATTTTTAAAAAAAGCTGGATGTGGTAGTACATACCTGAACAACTGTAATCTCAGGGCATGGGATGCTGAGACAGGAGACTACTATCAAGGCCAGCCTAGGCTACATAATGAGACCCTATCTCAAAAAAAGAGGGAGTGGGAGTACTAGGAACATGGCTTAGTTGGTAGAATGCTTGCCTAGCTAGCATGCATGGGGCCCTGGTTCAATCCACAGTACCACATCAACCAGGCAGGGTGGCAGAGACCTGTAATCTCAACACTCGGGAGGGCAGAGGCAGGGAAGATCAGAAGTTCAAGGTCATCACATCAGCTATACAGAGTCAAAAAAAAGATTTAGATTTAAAACCAGCCTTATGCCTAGGGGGCACAATCATGCACTGCTCATTTCAAAAGGCGAGAAGAAAAAGACTTCGAAGGTTTCCACTATGAAGACTTACAATGGGCTGGGGTACAGCTTAATGGTAGAGAACTCCATGCCAAGTGCTTGGTCTGAGGCACTGACCCCATCACAACCGAAGGTTCTGGATTCAATCTCCAACTCAGCCAGAACACAAAGTCAGTCTTAAAGGGTAGAAAAGTGAGCCAGCAGCACTCCTAACCCTTCTATTGGATTCTTTATGTGGGCTTCTAACCACAGCAGGGAGAGAGGAGCAGAGCTAAACTACCCTTCAAGGTCAGGCACTCTGCTCGGCACCTCTCAAAAGTGAGTTCATCCAATTGCCAAGGAACAGGAGTGTGTTGTTCCTATCCCAAACCCAGCAATCACAGGTCAGCACATCTACCTGGACCCCTGTGTCTAGGGCACAGCCCTTGCTAGCTCGCTTCTCTCCCTCGTCTAGCCCTGTGCATAGGGGCGGCATCCTCTGGGCCCATGGCACAACAGACCAGACTGTCCTGCAGAAGGTCAGTGCCAGCACTAGGATGCAGAGTCCAGCTATCAACTGAGTCCCTGCCGCCCTCTAGATCCTGCTGGGAAGCCAGCATGTCACCCCAAATCTTCACCATTATGCTGAGAAACAGGCATTCAGAAACAGATCCTGAACAGGCACCACTTACTGACATGACAGGAAAAAAGAACAGAAGTCTTTAAAGTACCCAATAATTCCACATCAGACACATAGATGCAGAGAAGTATAAAGTTAAAGTACAATGTTAGTTCTGGCCCTTAAACTATAAGAACAACTGAATAGGCCCAAGGAGAGACCAGCTAAGACGAAAGAAAGGGCAGTGCATGCAGTCAACAGAGGTCCAGTCAAACTGCTGTTCTGGGGCTAGAGAGGTGGCTCAGTCAGTAGAGTGCTTTCAAGGTGAGCATCCCCAGCACCACGTAGAAAGCTGGGACGCACCTATAATCCCAGGGCTGGGGAGGCTGACCTTGAACTTGGCGGCCAGTCCACCTAGCCAAAGCAGTAAGCTCAAGGTTCAGCGAGAGACTCTGTCTCACAACATGAGGCAGAGTTCAGGAAGACATAAGACAATAACTTTTGGCCTCCGTACACCGGTGTGCCCCCCCCCCCACACACACACAAAACACACACACACACACAATAAATTTTAAAAGATAATACTGCTTTTCTGAAACCGTCAAGAAGGCTTTCCGACATACAGGCCTCTGTGTTCATGAACCTCCAACTCAGGAGCACTATGGGAAGGGAAGGACTCAAGGGGGTGCCTGAAAAAGGGCAGAGTCACTGGCTTCCCAAGCTGAGCCAAGTGCTCGGTCTGTTTGAGGCACTGACCCCATCACACCTGACTCAAGCAAAGGTCCTGCACACTGATACTGCCATTACAGAAGGGAATTGGATTAGGAAGGCCACAAAGTGCAGACTTGTAAGCAAGTAAGCAGGGAGGTCACGGGGACTTCAGAGTGCGGGATGCGCTGACCATCAGTCCAACAGCAAGAGGACCCTAGGGGTCGAGGGAATCTCTCCCTATTAGGTGTTAAGGCAGGATGCTTGGTAGATGGCAGAGAGCACTGACCCTGGTGGCATCACCACTGCCACTCTGGAATGCTCATCACTGCCATTAAGAAGTTACCTGGTACCAGGCATGGTGGCACAAGCCTTTAATCCCAGCACTCAGGAGGCAGAAAGCAAATGACAGGGTTTATCTGCATTCCAGAACGTTCACCAGTAAGGAGAAGGCTAAGGAGATTTTCAAGCTTCCACTGCTGGGTGAAAGTGAGTAGGGGCCCTGTAAACCTGAGCCCCTCTTGGGTCCCTGCGAACACTTCTCTGGAATTTCACTCATCTGTACAGCTTGTTAAGTGGCAGGGAGTGAGAAGGTTAAGAGCACGGCAGCTACTTTTTTAAACAGGCTTATAAAAGACTGAAATAACCATTCACTGAAATATGTAACAGAAAAGTTATCCTCAGTGATAGAATTACAGGAAACTTGACTAAACCCAATTTTTGGACAGGTTGGCCATCCCTAGCCCAAAACTTGAAAATTCTCTGAAATCTGAAACACTAACACTGACTCAAAGGCTTGGACTCTGCAGTACTTCCGCTATAGGACTTCTCAAATGAGCAAATATTCCAAAATCCAAGAAACTCTGAAAGGTAAACTACTTCTGTTCCCAAGCATCCTGGATGAAGAGTACTCACCTAACCAAGACTAACGAAGAGTATACCCAACCTAACCAAGACTACACAATTGTGTATCCAGAAGCTGGGGAAGCAGCAGTCTGACACAACACACTTTCCCAAGGGTCCACCACCAGCTGCCTCTGCATCCCACCCGGCGGGAGAAAGCAGACCATAAGAGAAAGCTAAACAAGGTTATGTTAGATGGAGGATGCACCTGGCAAACAGCCAGTCCCCAAGGCTGCAAGCCTGTCCACTATGAATTAACCAGATAAAAGTTTGCCCTCAGTCTGCAGTGTGTTACAGAAGAGAGAGATGGAGGCACAGTGGGGCTGAGCACCATGAATTCTTACTGAATTGGTTAAGAGTCTACACAGATTCTTTAAGGTTATCCTCACTGATCCATTCCACAGAGCACTCATCAGGGGAAGCTGGCCCCAGTGGATGCATAAGCAGTGAGATGTGTGAGCCGGCAACTGCAGGCTACAAGGGTCATGGCTTTGGAAAGGGCCACAGGCGTCTTTACCACACTAACTGGGTTTTCGCCATGTAGATGGGAGAAGATGCAATCCCTTCCTGCTCCACTGTTACTATTGGTTTGTAAAAATTCACCTGTAATAAACATTAGGGCAGTTAAAAAAAAGAATATACGGATAGCTTAACAATCAGGAAGAAAGCTCTAAGTATAAGATAAAGAGAAGAATCTAAATAATTTTTTCAGTGTTGAAACATCAAACTGTAACAACAGCTGTGACATCTGGGCCTTCCTGGCCTTGGGGGGGGGGTCTGCACCACCTGGCACCTCAAAGTACTATACATGGCACACAACTGCTTCTCACTCCAGAAATGCCCATTTGTTTTGCAGTGTTGGATGGAGTGCATGGCCTGGCGTAAATAAGTTCTCTACCACTAAGCTACATTCCTGGCCCTAAAGTATCTTTTTAGGAAACATCTGACCTGACCCCTTCTTTCTGACATCCAAAGCTACCACCCAACACTCTTGTTCCTAGGCAAACTTTTTTTTTTTTTTTCTGTCTTTTTGAGACAAGGTCTCCCTGTAGCCCCAGCTGTCCTGTCCTGGAACTCACTATGTAGACCAGGCTGACCCTGAACTCACAGAGATCCACCTGCCACTGCCTCCCAAGTGCTGGGACTACAGGTGTGTGCCACCACACCGGGCTCTAAGCAAACTTCTTTAAAGAAGGCAACTCCCAGGACACAGGAGGAAGCTGGGATTAGACAGAGAGAAAAGAGCATTTGGAGGGCATCATCCAACCTTCAAAAAGCAACCGTGCTAAGTGCAATGCAGCACCCTGGATTGGATCCTGGAGCAGAAACAGGGTGTTAGTGGAAATTAAAAAGTGTGTGGTTTGGTTAAGTGTGTAAGTTTGGAGTCAGTCTAGCCGAATCAGTGAGCTCCAGGCCACTGAAAGAGCTTGTGCCAAAATAGTAATGATGACAACATAGCAAGAGATTGAAGAAGACACTTGATATCAGCCTCTCTCCTGCACGCACACGCATGTGTTTGTGCATCTACACACATGTACACATACACACACATAAAAAGAGAGAGAGAAAAGAAAAAGAAGAGATGGGGCCAAGGTGGAGGTCCTTGGGTCAAGGGATTATGTCCTCAAAGGGGACAAAGGGCTCCCTAACTTTTCCCCTCTCTCTTTTGCTTTGTGGCCACGAAGTGAACACTTTTGGTCCAACACACATTTCCACCATGTGCTAAATCGGCCAGAGCAATGGAGCAAACAATGATGGAGTGTAACTTCCAAAACTGGGCCAAAATAAACAAAACAGTGTAAGATCATTAATGTCATTCTTTAGACAAATTTACCATGGCATTTAAGATTGTTAATGCTAGGGGAGGTAAGGTGGGGGTATATGAGGGCTTTCTGTAGGATCTTAGTAACTTCTGTAAATCTAAAAACTAAAAACATATAAATTCCAGCACTCACGGGCAGGCAGATTGCTCTGTGTGTGTGTGTGTGTGTGTGTGTGTGTGTGTGTGTGTGTGTGGAGGGAGGGAGAGAGAGAGAGAGAATGAGAATGTGTATGTGTATAAAATGAGGCCAGGGAGATGGCTCAGTGGGTAAAAGTGCCTGCCTCAAAACACATGTGGACCTCAGTTCAGATCCCCAACACCCATATAGAAGTATGCACAATAGCACATGCCTGTAATCTCAATGCTGCAGAAGTGGTTGGGAAGACCCCTAGGGGTTCACTGGCCTGCCAGCCTAGACAATTCCTTCAGCTCCAGCTTCAACGGGAGACCCTGTCTTAGAAAATAAGGTGGACAAAAGCACCTGAGGAAGACAGGAGTGCGTTTCCATGACATTTGAGGTTTGACAGGATGCAAAGCATCTCTTCCTGAAGGGCTCACAAGAAATTCAAAAGTAAACAACTCAACAGCTTCAGGAAGTCCCTGAAATTGACCAGGTTCTCTGGGCTTCTCCCTTCCTAAGACTGCAGAGAGGCTCCCAGACAAAGTAGCTGCCTGGAGAAGCTCAGACTAACAGAACTGCCTGGAAAGTGCACTCTGCCTCCTGTCCAACTTCCTGAGGGTTTTGCAAGGAGCCCTGGGTTTCCTGTTCTCGAGCAGTTACTCATGCTGGGGTGGGCTTTGGTGCTGCAGCTCTGAGTCATTTCTGTTCCTGTAAGTACCCCTCATCCACACTCCTGTAAGTAACCCCAATAAAACTCGGTTTACCACAAGGGCTTTGGTGGTGCTGTTACTATTGCCTGTTGTTGGCTCCCTATCTGGGGTGCATAAACATTTGTTTACACTTCCCCAGGAATAGTATCGCATTACAACCTAACGACCTCTGACCTCCATACCTGAACCTGACACATGTGCACATACTTATGCATAGACCCACACACATGCAAACATATATGAATACATATACACATAAAGACACATTTTAAAAAATTAAATATGAGGGCTTGAAATTGGACAGCAATAAGAGAAAGGTGGGGCCCAACTGAACACTAATTCCAAGGCAGTTACCTCTAGTCATAAAGACGATTCTGGGCATCTAATTCACAGTATGTCTAGCACAGAATCTCCCCACACTGTTCTGAAGGATCCTGCACACCAGAGCCTGGGCCTAGCCACTCTACCTCTCCTCACAGCAGGTGACCAACCTGTCTACAGTGAACATCTGCTACTTTTTTTGTTTTGTTCTGTACTCTGAGACAGGGTCTCCCTGTAGTCACAGCTGCTGTGGAGCTGGCTATGTAGACCAGGTTGGCCCGGGCCTCCCGACCGCTGGGATTAAAGGTGTAACCACCATGCCCAGCCACATCTACTACTTTTGTAGAAGGTTCTTCTAAAAGCTATGAAATTTGAAATTATTGTTTAATGGAGACTGAGTTCCGGATGGGATGTTGAAAAAGGCTGTGGAGATGGAGGGTGGGGACAGCTGCACAACTCAATGAATGGATTTAAAGCTGCAGAGCCACTGTTCACTGAGAAATGGCTATATGTTATTGTATATCACCATAATTAGAAAAGAGCAAATCAGCTCATCTCTCTCCGGATCATCCAAAACCCTGGGGTAAGGTTGGACACACTGGCACACACCTTTGATCCTGGCACCCAGGAGGCAGATGCAAGTGGATCTCTTGCCAGCCAGTGAGTTCAAGGCCAGCCTGGTCTACAAAATGAATTCCAGGCCAGCAGGGTCAGAGTGAGATCCTGTCTCAAAACAAACCCTGGCATAACGATAGCCATTGTTCCACTGCTCTGCATGTGTGTCAGGCAGGAAACACTTGCTATGCCACAAACGTCCTCCATGCCTTGGAGCCCTGTCTGGAAAGCCTTCCTTCCGCCTGTCTTCCTCTCTACCTCACTCCTTACTCTCATTCAAAGCTTTACTATGACTGTCTCGGATCCAATAGTTTCCACTGTACTGAGGAGTTAAATCCTAAAGTCACCACAATTAACTTTGAAAAGCCCCTCAAGTCTCTGAAGTCCAGTACAGGTTCATGATTAGGGCTATTTTGCTTTAATAAGCACATTTGGTACTCTATGCCAAACACGCCTGTGATATTATGCACATGAAATTCTATTGCACTGCAAAAGCTTCCCAACTCTGCAGACCGTCCAGCTTGCCTAACCCACCCATAGTGAACCACTGTTAGGTCGTCTACTGTCGCAGTGCAGTGGCTTCTCACTAGCTCCCAAGTCTTTTGTCAAAACACCTGCATGCCACATAGCAAGCTCTATGCAAAGTTTTCCAAGGGACAGATGACAGAGTGGCTTGGGGACACTGTCCAGGTTTAACTTGAGTTCTTCCAGGTTAGGTCGGGGCCCTGTCCTCACCTGCAAATACCATCACCTGATTCACAGGGCCCTGCCACAAAGGCTCAGGAAATGCTTTGGCAGTGCCTAGAGCTGCTGCGCTGGGAATTGCCACTGTTCTTCCACCACCTCCAGCTCAGTTCTCAAAATGGTGCCACAGTCACTGAGACTTCTCTAGGAAATCTAAAGTCAAAACCTTTCCATAACATTAAGATGTTATGTGGGGGCTAGACAAATGGCTCAGTGGTTAAGAGCACTGGCTGCTCTTGTAGAGGACTTGAGTTCGGTTCCCAGCACCCACCTGGTGGCTAGCAACTCCCCTTAACTCCAGTTCCAGGGGATCCGATGCCCTCTTCTGACCTCCATGGGCACTGCACAACACGGGTGCCCTCACACATGCAGGCAGTACACTCATATGAATAAAATAAAAACAATGAACTATTTAGAAAAGATGCCATTGTGCTTTCCACACTCATCTCACCAATCTATAGGTGACGTCGCCGCTCTTATGGTTAATGATATATATCTGTCCGATATGCTTGGGTTTTAATATTTATTTTAGCAGGTGGGCGTGGTGGCTGGCATGCACCTTTGATCCCAGCACTCAGAAGGCAGAGGCAAGAAGCAGGTGGATCTCTTTGAGTCTGAAGCTAGCCTGGTCTACACAGTGAGTTCCAGGCCAGCTGGGGTTACAGGGAGGCCCTGTTTCAAAAAGACTAAAAAAAAAATAAAAGACTTATTTTATTGTCTTTTATGGCAAATCATTAATAGACACAACCCATAGACCACCTACTGAGGTCTACAATAATTTTTAAGTTAAAGGAGTTCTGAGGCCCAATTTTATTATTTATTTATTTATTTATTTATTTATTTATTTATTTATGAGACAGAGTCTGGTCATATGTAGCCCAAGCCTCAAACTTGCATTCTTCCTGCCTCAGCCTCCCAAGCACTGGGAATGCAGACAGCACCACCATCACATCTGGCCCTATGTCTAGAGCTCCAGAGGTGACCCATCTCTCCAGCACACTGCATGCATTCCTGCCTCAGCTGCCTCTGAGCATCATGATCTTCTGGCTCAGGTACGATTCCCTCTGCCACTGCTGTTCCAAGCTCTTTCAAGAGCTAACTCAAAAGTTACCTTAAGTTACCCCAAGCCCCCCACACCACCAAATGTGACCACATCCTACACAGAGGCTCAGAGCTTTACAGCAGTCAGGCACTCTGCCCCTCAGCAAACTCAACTCACTCCCAAGGCTGCGGCAGTGTCAGGAAGTTTCTATGCTTCTCAGAGCTGGGAGAAAATGAGGCTCAGAGGGCTTCGCTACTGGGCATGTTCTAGGTGTGGCACTACACCACACAGCGGTCACTGGTAAAGTGAAAAGTAGCTCATTAGTTCTTTCCATGATTACATGTTGATATAGTATTTTGAATACACTGGGTTTATACAGTAATAAAATTAGTTTTTCCTGTCCCTACTCATCTTTTCAGAGAGGATTCACATTACATCTCTACTTATTAGCACAAACTACAGATAGGGAGCCAGATCTAGCCTTTTTTTTGGGGGGGGGGTAGGGGATTGAGACAGGATCTCCCTAGAGCCCTAGCTGGCTGGCCTGAATCTCACAGATCTGTCTGTCTCTGCCTCCCAAATGTTAGGATTAAAGGCACGCACCACCACGTCCAGCTTTACTGTCTGCTTTTATTTTATTTTTTGAATTTTATTTATTTTAAATTTTATTTTTTTATTTTATGTGTATGAGTGTATTGCCTGCCTGTATGTGAGTGCACCCATGTCGTGCAATGGCCACAGAGGTCAGAAGAGGGCTTCGGATTCCCCTGGAACTGGAGTTAAGGATGGTTCGTAGCCGCCATGTGGATGCTGGGAATCAAACCTCAGTCGTCTGCAAAAACAACCAGTGTTCTTAACCACTGAGCCATCTCTCCAGCCCTACTGTCTGCTTTTATAAAATAAAGTTTTATTAGAACGCTGCCTGACCACTCGTTTGATTATTGTCTCTGAGTGCTTATGAGCAGCACTGAGGAGCTGTGAAGGAGACAAGGAAGTTCAAAAGTTCTAAAACATTATCATCTTGCCCTTTCCACAAAGTCTGCTAGTCCGTGGCCTACAGGGTAGGATGTGAAGCCACAACATCTGGCCGGGCACAAGGGCAACGGTGTAGCTGGTAGCTGGCGTCTTGAGCCTCCTTTCTGCAGCACAAGCAGGCCTAAGTTCGAATTTGAACTTTGCCTCTGGCTAGCTGTGTGACTTTGGGCAAGTTACAGGCACTCTGAGTTTCAGTCTCTCCGTCTCTAAAATGGGATACCAGCCACTTTGAGGGGGTAAGAGGGCATATGCAAAGCATGTGTCCCCTAGCAGCAGCCCACTGAGGCATGCTGGATAAAAGAGGAGTTCCACTCTAAAGTCAGCAGTCACCTTCCCGTTGGGACTGCTGGCATTCTACTCGTGGCCTCATCTTTCCATCCCCAAAGACAAGAGAGACAATGAAACTGTTTAACTTCTCTTTTTTTGAGACAGTATCTCACTATACAGCCTTAGCTGGCCTGGAACTCTCACAGATGGGCCCGCCTCTGCCTCCAGGGTGCTGGGATTAGACAAAGGGAAAGAGCTGTTTGATTAGGGCCACCTAGTCAATATCTGGATGGTCCTGTGGTGGCCACCTTTTGACAATTTCTGGTTTATTAACGCTGGCACACACTCATAAAAAGGAAAAAAAAAAAAGGAAGATAATCTGCTCAAAATCAATTTCATACTAAAACTTGAGGTAGAGGGATTAAAAAGTGAACTTACTGACACCCACCGGAGGGCAGTCCTGGTTAGCAGCCCATAACTGGAGCTTGTTAGACCTGCAGCTGTGTCCTAGCCCTCTACACATGCACTGTGCCTGGGAGCCTCATGATGGAAGCTGATGAAATAGTAAACTGCAATATGGTGTCTTCTGACTAATCTGTTCTAGTATTCAGAATGCCTATATGGGCTGGTCCTGGAGTAATTCTTCATAGTGCTTTCAAAGAAGCCCAGCTTGAGCAATAAATGACATCATCAATCTGCCTAGTACCAAGGGTCTTGGAAAAAGGTTGGGGTAGGGGTTGGGGGTTGCAAGGGGCCCACGCAGCTCTGGCACCATAAGGCATCTGGAAGATGAAGGGTATCTGTAGATGTAGCTCAGTGGGAGACTGCTTACTTAGCACATGTAAGGCCCAAGGTTCAATCCCCAGCACCACAGAAAGAAAAAAGTAACATGAAGAATACCACATAGGTAAGTGGGAAGGAGTAAACTCTGGTCATCCATGCAGATGTTTCCCAAGAAGTTGCATATACAGTTTTAGGATTTGCTAGCCTTGTTTCTCAAGAAGGAATGTGGGTGAGCCACAGGGCATTGGAAACACATTGGGGAAAAGCAGACTGGCCAGGTCAACTGAGAAGGCAGCACACAGAGGGGCTGTAGGAGGGGCCTTGAAGGGCAGCCTGAGGCAGAGGAAGAGTCCAGAGATTGCAAGCAGTCACCTGAAGGTCAACCTTGTTTGTTGCTGGCTGGAGGAGGGCCCCAGAAGCAGGAAGACAGGAGGAGGCCACTCTAATCTAGGCAAAGAACCGACCAGGGCTGTAGAGAACCAAGCAAGCACCCAGGCCTGGTGGTATTCCAAAAACTGAGGGGATTTACTGGGGGATTATAGTTTAAAGCCTACTTGGTCTACAGAGTCAGTTTAAAGCCAGCCTGGGAAACTTAGTAAGACCTTGTCTCAGAATAAAAAGTAAAGGTAGCTGGGGATGTAATTTATTGGGGGGAGCACTGGTCTAGCAAGTAAGTAAGGCCCTTGTTCAATCCCAAGTATTGAAAGGCAAAAGGAAAAGCATGTTTAGGAAGCAAAGGGCATCTCAACAGGTCACCGATGGCAGACAAGGTGAATGGACAAGGTGGGATGGAGGTGAAGCCAAGCTGAAAAGGCTCTCAGAAGCTGCAAGTGCCGGTACGGAAGTGTGCCGTCATCATGCTAGCTCAGAAACAGTGGGGAGGAGTCAAGTCTACACAGCACGGATAACACTGGACGGCAGACTGACAACAGCTGCTGACTCACTACAGCTGGTGAGCAGTCATCAGTGATGTAGTCTTTCAACTTTCTGTGTGTCTGAAATGTTTTCATATTAAAAATTGGGGGGGGGGTTAATTCCACAGCCTTAGAGAGGGCAGTCGTATCACAAGACTTCACTTCCACAGTCTGAAGCTCTAGATGGCCCAGCATGGCTGTCATTCAGACAGCTAGGAAGGTGTTGCAGATGTGACACTCATCCAAATGCAGGTGCCAAAGCCAGGTGTGGTAGCACATACTTCAGTCACAGCAGTCAGGAGACAGAGACACTTTGAGTTCCAAGGCCAGCCTGGTTTACACAGTAAGATCCTGTCTAAAAAAACAAACCAACAAACAAACAAAAAAAACAAACAAATACAAGTATCAGCTAAAACCAACCCCAGGAAGAGGGCAGTGAGCAGAGGGTAGATGTTGACAAAAACCTTTGGTGTAACGGGAAGAAGCTAAAAGGTGACAAAAAGCAAGATTCGGTACAGTCAGCTAAGATGAGCGTCCAGGTAAGAAGTCTCCATTATGAGGGCATGGTAGGGAGCCAGAGAGATGCTTAGGGGTGGGGGTGGGGTGGGGTGGTTATAGGCACTTCAAGTCTGACCACCTGAGTTCCATCCCCAGGACCCAAATGGTAGAGAGAACCAACTCCCACAAGTTGTCCTACTACTCCCACATGTGCTCCATGACACATGTGCCCACATACAACACACACACACACACACACACACACACACATAAAAAGATACACATAAAATAAACACATGTAAGCCGGGTGTGGTGGCCCACACCTTTAATCCCAGCACTTGGGAGGCAGAGGCAGGTGGATCTTTGTGAGCTCGAGGCCAGCCTGGTCTACATAGTGAGT
>NW_008336853.1:205378-213713 GCF_000622305.1 Nannospalax galili | reverse complement strand
AAATAAATAAACAAACACATGTAATGAGAGGTCACTGTCAAACTAGCAAGATGGCTCAGCAGGCAAAAGCAACTTGCTTCGATCTCTAGAACCCACATGGTGGGAAGAGAGAACCAACTCCAGAGAGTTGTCCTGACCTCCATGTAGGTGCTGTAGCATACATGTGCCCACACACATGCACACATAAAATAAATATAAAAATATAAAAAAGGTGCCAAGCACTTGGGAGGTAGAGGCAGGCAGATCTCTCTGAATTCAAGGACAGCCTGGTCTACACAGTGAATTCCAGGCCAGCTGGGGCTACAGGGAGACCCTGTCTCAAAAAGACCAAAATATATATATATATATAAAATATTGTGGTGTGTATATATATGTGTGTGTGTGTGTGTGTATTCAAAAATATATATGAAGGCACTGGGTGTGGTGGCCCACACCTTTAAGTCCCAGCACTCGGGAGGCAGAGGCAGGTGGATCTCTGTGAGTTCTAGGCCAACAGGTCAAAGGAAGACAAGGCCTGCAACAGTGTCTGCAGATGTAGTGACCAGGAATTCCCTGGGCACTGGGGCACCCATAACCTTTGGGGAGCCATCACATCCAGAGTAAGGCCAGATGGAAGGCCAAAGGTGAGAGGTCATGAGGAAATGGAGGCAGACATCCAATTCCACCAGCACAGGACTGGGATGCCCCAAAAGCAGGAAGAGAGGCTTTCTTCCTTGTCTGTCATCAACCTTCAGGGCCCTCAAAATCCCTCAAGTCATCAAACAAATGCAGAATGCTTCCAGGGTTGCATATACCACCCTCAACGCTCTCTGAAACCTTACAAGACACATACTTGTGTCTGTAAATTTCCCACCTGTCCTGGGGAGGACAGAAAATGCATCCGGCTAAGGCCAGGCAAAGTGGCCTCACCAGTCCTGTGCACTGGAGTGGCTCCCACGGAGACAGGCAGAAGGCCTGGCTCTCACTGGCACTATGCAAATGAAGGACGCTCTTAGAGAGAGCCTGCAGGAAATCTCTCTGTCAGAGTTGGCTGGGTAGGACTGACTGGCTCCCTCACCCCAGCATGACTCAGGATCTAGGTGTTTTTTTTAAACCTTTAAATTGCCATAGTCAGACTGTTTCCCAGATATAGCTATGTTATCAGGTTGAACCAAAAATGACACGGCAAGTGTCTCAGGCCCTGACCCAGTTGCAGAACAGTAAATGCTGCTGCTCATCTTTCAAAACAGGCAAACAAACTGAAAATGCCCCAGCACATAACCAACCAGATTAACCCCTGAAGGACTGCCATTCCCTGTGTGCTGCTGGCTCAATCTTGGTGTGTGGCATATCATTTACCCACAATGTTTACATCATAGAAACGTGGGCTGAACTATCCTCCCCTGAAAAAACATGATAGGACTCTGGGCAACCTGGACACAAGTGACTAAGACTTCATTTAACACAGTTACCCTGAGCAGAAAGTCACATAACCTTGGAGCAGATAGGTTCAGCCAGCCATTAATGTGATTCAAAAAAAAAAATTCCAGTAAACACTTGGCGCTTCCCAGTCTGTGTCCACACAGGTCAGGTGGTTCCTAACAGACACCAGGGGGCTGGCTGAGATGTGGGGCAGAGGATTCTGAATGGACACCAGGACTCAGGGAGAGCTGTGCTCTTGTGACTACAGTGGCACCACCATCTCCTCCTCCTCTTTAAAGCCAGCCCAGCAGGCAGAGCCTCCAGAAGGGGCTGCAGTTAAAAGCACAAACTCCTACTGGGTAAGGAGAGGTACAGTACCTTGTAAGCTGCAAAGCTCTTTATAAACATTTCTAAGTGCAGCTTTCCCCATTTTGATCATCAATCGCAATTAGCAGTCCTCCCCCACCCAGAAACAGGCTAGATACTGGGCAGGGAAATTCCCAACGCTTCTAGGGACCGGAACAGGATCTCAGATCACGCTGTGCCAGGTGAAAACCCACAGCAATTGCCCTGGCTCCCACTCCGAGGGGGCCACCAGGGCAGCTGACACCAAGCACATGGTCAGCAGTGTTCTGGTGGTAATTCACATTACACGTGATAACCACACCCCTTTTAAAAGTGCTGACCCCAAACAGGTTCCAGTAGATTCCATGAGGCCCAACAGTGTATAAAACACTAAAAGAGAGAAAGCTCCTCTTGACTAACAGGAAAATGAAGAAAAATGCAAGGACCTCAGTGAGACGGAGAATACAAAAGGCCTTCAGTGTCCTGAAGCCAAAAGTCGCAGAACACAGCAACAGAGGGAGGGAGAGGGAGGGAAGAGGGCACCTAGGCTGAACTTGGCCTCTACAAGGAATCGTCCTGACCCTGATTCATGACTCAGCGTTCCAGGCGTTCCAGAAGGAGTTGGCATGGCAGCAGCAGAGAGGACAGCAGGTCAAGTTGGAGTTCTCAGCGTTGATGGTTTTAAGAGGGCGGGAGGAGGCGAGGTGGGAGAAGGAGCCAATTACCAGGTGTCTGCCCGCCTGCTAGCTCCCAGAGGTGAAGGTGGGACTCGGTGCTGGGCTGAGTCTGGCTGGCACTGTGTTCATTCAACGTCCTGGGGAATTCAGAGGTTCCTCAGACATACAATGTGCTTTTGCCAGTTCTGAGAATGGCTGGGGGTCAGGGAAGACTTGTGTTCAGCAGCACACAGGGCTACACAGCGCTCCCCCGCCCCCCAGCCCACTATGCAACTCCACTTGCTCCTACCTCTTCATCTGCCTCCCCATTCACCTGGGCTACCCCCATTCCACTAAGGCATTCAATAGTCAGTGAAACCCCCATTCGTGACTCCTGTTTGATCCGGCACTCAGCCAGGTACTGCAAGGACAGATGAACCTGAACCTTGGTGAGAACAAGTGACATTTCCTTCAGCTTGAAATTATTTGGGTTCCTCTACATATCAGCAATGTGATGCCGGGCAAGTTATTAAACCTTGCTGTTCCTCACTTTCTCCTCTGAAATAACGGAGATAATAACTGCACCTCACTCATAGGCTTGTGAGCACTAAGTAAAGCACTCAGAGTGTCTGGTACATAGTAAATAGCACAGGTTTGATCTGTAACCTTCAAACAAAAATGGTCCTCTACCACCCTTGCAGTCATTCACTTGCTTACTTAACTCCTGGGAGTTTCAGAAGAGGCCTTCTAGATGCGGGAAACCACACACAAGTTCACCTGGATGTGTATAGATCGGCTCTCTCCACTCCTGGAGGTTGGCAGGTTTCACTTTAAGTGTGTATTACTGAATTTCTTATAAAGTTACAAAGACACTAGGCCCCTGAGAACTGCTGGAAGAGACTTACCACAGTCAGACCGATTGCCATTACCCACCCCACGCCACTGGATCAAGTGTGTATTACTGAATTTCTTATAAAGTTACAAAGACACTAGGCCCCTGAGAACTGCTGGAAGAGACTTACCACAGTCAGACCGATTGCCATTACCCACCCCACGCCACTGGATCAAGTGTGTATTACTGAATTTCTTATAAAGTTACAAAGACACTAGGCCCCCGAGAACTGCTGGAAGAGACTTACCACAGTCAGACCGATTGCCATTACCCACGCCACGCCACTGAATCAAGCCCCATAGCTGTGCCTTGTGTTTTCCACCCTGTGACCCGGTAAGGCGATGTCCTGAAGGGCCACGGCTGGCTCTGCCCAATCCACACCAGGATAGGTGCCTGCTAACAACCAAGTGGCCTTCCTAAGCATGCTCAGGCTATGCTTCCTTTCCTCTGTGGGGGCACATATTAGGGGCTAGAAAGGCAGACCTTGGCTTGCACTGCAGAGAAGATGAAGCAATGACTTAGCCAAGGCCAATCAGAACAGGTGCCAGTCAGAAGAGACCCAAGGGTTTTGACTTCCAATTGCAATATAAACACACACCCCTCATCTGGTCAAAGTGCCCTTGAGTCAGGCAATTACCACACAGAGGCAGGACTGAGACCCTGAGGTCTAGGAGTTTGCAGGGGAAAAACCAAAGGACAAAGAATAAAAATCACAGGACAGCTGTTAGGAGTCTCCAAGCTGTGATCCTATCAGAATAAAATGCAATTTAGAAGCACTCAGTCCTGCATCTTGGTTAACTTTACATAACTTCTTCCTGCTACATCACTAAGAACAATAGCTTTTAATGGGCCCACACCTGAATGAGTGAGACAGACTTGTAGAGCTGTGGCGCCACACCTAAATAGCTTTCCCTATGGAAATGCTGGCCTAAGTAGGAACCAAAAATAAACTGCAAAGCCAATTCCTGAGGGACCTGTCATGAGGGATGCTTCACACATCCCACACATGGCCTCACAAAGGCAGGGGCATCACAGACAGCTTGAATTCAGACACTGTATCTCAAACCTGGGAGACCCTAAGTGTTGTAGCAACTCAGGAGGCACAAGAGCTGGGAAAGCGACAGTTGGTGTGGCACTCACATCGGCCTGCAAGCCTAGCATCTGAGAGGTGGAGGAGGCGGATCAGAAGTTCAGGGTTGTCCTCAGCTACAAAGTTAAGTTTGTGGCCTGGACTACAGGAAACCTATCCAAAAAAAAGTGATAAAGGGAAAGAGGGAGTAAGCAAAACAGGCAAAGGAAGCTTGACCTGACAGACGGCCGTCTTGCCAGCTTTCTCACTGGACTACTCTGTCCAAGCACGACAGCAGCAAGAAAGACTACCCTGTCCAGTCAGGACAGCTTAGGGGGCTGTCAACCTCTGGCTTTACTCAAAGGATGAGGAACCAGCGATGGGGAAGGCACGAGCCTCCAGACGACTGGTGAGACGTTTCAAGCCAATGAACAAACCACCAGGTTGAAGAGGTCAGGAAACTCAGGAGAAGAGAGCTTGTAGGAGGCACTGGCCCCTTGTTCTCACCTGAGAATACCAAAATGAAAGAACTTCATCTTGATTGCTGGGAGCATCAGGAGCACAACCATAAATTCCAAGCTTTGTGGAAGAAGTGACTTTATTTCTACTGCTCATTTATATGGAGGTGGTAGAACAGGGCTCGCTGGCATTTCTTCATCTTGCTTTGCAAATATTTTCACTACTTACATTAAGAGACAAGTATTAGGTGGGTGTGGTGGTACATGCCTTTAATCCCAGCACTCAGGAGGCAAAGACAGATGCATCTTTGTGGTGCAGCCTGGTCTACATAGTGAGTTCCAGGCTAGCTAGGGCTACAGGGAGACTCTGTCTCAGAAAAGACCTAAGCCCCTCCACTCCCCCCAAAAAACAAGAGGTACTGGGGACAGAGAGATAGGTCAGTGGTTCAGAGCTCTTTCTGAGGGAGTTCACAGTTCCAAGCACTCACACCTGCCAGCTCACAACTGTCTGGAAGTCCAGCTCCAGAGGATCCAATACCCTCTTTCTGACTACCTAGTCAACAGAACTTACATGCACATTTCCCCCACAGATATACATTTACACAATTAAAAATAAATCTTTACAAAGAAAGAGACAGGTATTAAGCAGGGCATGATGGCATACTCTGAAATCCCAGCTGTTCAGGAGGCTACAGCAGGAGGACAGTGAGCTTCAGGCCAGCAAGGCATCTCAGGCAGCCCAAGTTCCATAGTGAAATGGGACTGTTAAGCCTTCACTCATCACCCTCCAACTGAACATAGGAACTATAAAAATACTCCAGGGCATAAGAGACACTCCATATTAAATGGATACTACTAAAATGATTCCAATAGCTGTCAACTTCAAAAAAAAAAAAAAGGTTTTCTCAAAATTATCCCTACATTATCCTACCAATAACTGAATTTGATCTTACAACTAGATTCTTGAGGAGCAGGATCAGCTAGCTATAAGTACCCAGGCCTGGTCTGATCTTCCACTGCACTGACGAGCTATCCATAAGGAAGGGAGGTGAGAAGACCCCCTAACCACAGTACCTCCAGGTCCTAGGACCCCTTGGTGGGAACCCAAGAGGAAAGCAAGGGGCATTCAGCCACCCAAGGTCATCTGGGTCCACAGTTCACTCTGACAGACAGCTGCTAGCTATAACCACATTAACACCCCCACCCCAAGCTACTCTGCAGTCCTTAAAACAGAGCTAAGAGTCCTGTCATTTGGAACTGGCATTACGTACTCCATCAATTCCCTGGAATTCCTATGCCCCTTGGCCTTTGTGAAGTCTAAAAGCTACAGAAATTGCAAGGGCAGAGGAAATACCACCAGAGCCATAGGATAGGTTCCAACACACTCAAGTCACAAGCGGGAAACTTCAAAACCTACCCAAGGCTTTTATAGCTGTTTTCTATGTAACTCCAAAATAGGTGGTTCAAGTCAAAGTTTACATAATTACACGTGGCGGGGGAGGCAGAGGGAACATAACTGCAAACAAAGCTAACCACCAATGTCGAGATGAACAGGAGCAACAACTGATAAACATGGCAGCTCCCAGGAGCCAGCTGGGCCCCATCTGCCTTAGCCAGGGCCAGGTCCCCTCCCCAGCCCGGGCAGAGTCACAGATCTTTAGAGAAGAGGAGTGGTGGAAGGCATTTTTAAAAACTCACAGAAAACCACTTTGTGTGTTAACACCATGTTGTATGCGTGCACACGCATTTTTCCTGACACAGTACTGGTCATTTTTAACAAGCATTCTGCTACAAAATTAAGCATTTTCCAAATACTTTTGCAAATAAACTCAGACTTTTCTTACAAGTCAGAGAAGCTGCTGCCTGATTTACTTTTTCTGAGGGGAAGCCAGGAGTCCTGTGTATAGCCCTGTGCCTGTGGACATTCGCTTCAGAGAACAAGAGACGATGCGGCATCAGCAATCACTTCTACCTCAAGGAACTGGATCACAGCCTCCGCTAAGCAGCAAGGCCGTTCCCTGTCCATGCCATCCTCACATCTCCTTTTCTAATACTACACCTACTGCCTTTTTCTTCCAGTGGGAGAATCCCAGGTTAACCTGGAAAGCGCCTCCCCTTATGGGTTAGATGGTGTGACATCTGTTATTCTTGATGCTGAGGCAAGAGGGTCACAACTTCAGGCCAGTGTGGGCAACCTGGCAAGAGTCTATCTCAAAAAGGTCTGAGGCTGTAGCTCAGTGAAAGAGTGTGTGCCTAGCATGTGCCAAGTCCCTGGGTCCAACCCCCAGCACTACAAAAACTAATTAACAGCCTCCCCTGAAATCAGACCTCTCACCTCCCAGGGACCTACAACAGTGAAGGCCTGATTCATGCTTAGAAATGTTTTCTGAAGGGGAGGGGCAGGAGGAAAGGAAGAGCTGGGAGATACAGAGGTGTGTGTGCACATCACCGATAGGAATTCACACTCAGAAAAACAAGCCTCCAAACAAACCTCAGTTTAAGGTTTCAGGTTAATGATGACAGACCCTTTGTTTTGTAAAACTATCCATCCACTAGCCTCAGCCCAATACAGTCGTCGGAGTGTGGTATTTACTTAATAACAGCCTCAGCTTAAAGAAAACCCTGTTTTCACACGCGTCCCTCGGCCCTATCCATGGTTCTATATAATTTCTTTTTCCCTCCAAGAAGTCCAAAGGTACCCAGCCCGGCTGTCACCATCTCCTCCAGTACTTACTATTAATACCACAGGTCTGCTTATGATTTTACTCAATTAAAATGAGGCAGCGCGGTAAAACAAAAAGACGTTGGGCTGATTCACCATCATGCATTCTGCCAGCGTCTGGTGAAGTTCTTGGGTTTATACCTCTATCTTTGTTTTGGAATGCCCACTACCCCCTCCCTTGCACAGCCCGGGTCCGGCCTTCCTTTCTCGATGCACAATGCAGCATGAAGCTCCTTTGCGGGGGGGATGTCAGCAAAACCCCACACTGTTGTCATGCCTAGCGTGCCCCAGAACCCAGGAGAGGTCCCCACGGGCGTCCATCCACATCCATCACCCCAGGCCCACTCCGCTGCGTAGCATCGCTCGCGAGTCCCCTCCCCCTCCAGCCGGGATGCCCAGGAGCCGGGTCCCAGGCCAGGGATGCCCGGCTGCCGTGCGCGCCCCGGCTGCTGCAATGACTTGGCACGGAGCGCCGCGGCCACTGCGGCGGCCCCAGCGCGGCCCCGGTCCCCGCTCCCGCCCGCCCGCCGCACCTTGGTCTCCTTCACATGCTGCTTGACGCCCTCCGGGTACCACTGGACGCGCACGTAGCCACGGCGCAGCGGGCTGGCCCGGCCCTCCTCGTGGCCCGCGCCCCCGGCCTCCGAGCAGCCCGAGCTGCCGCGGCCCTCCTCCTCGCCCTCCGAGTCCGAGTCCTCGCCGTGGATGAGGCGCACCAGCCCGAAGTGCACCGAGCCGCGGTAACGGCCAGACACCAGGTCGTGCGAGAACAGCAGGCGCTGCGAGCCGGCT
>NW_008336853.1:160170-205165 GCF_000622305.1 Nannospalax galili | reverse complement strand
CGGCGGACGAGGCGCGGGGAGGCGGGGCCGGTGGCGCGGGGGCGGGGCCAGGCGCGCTGACGTCGCTCTGCGTGCCGCCGTCGTTAGGGCGCCGAGATGCTGTTGCTAGGAGCCGCCGCCCCGTCGCTAGGGGACGCTGGAGATGTTTGGGGCGGGGGCGGAGGGACCGCGAGGAGAAGGGCGAGGCCACAGGGACCTGCACGTGCTTAAGCCGTGTTGGGAGGAGAGGGACGAGGGGAGAACGTGCAGAGGTCACCGAGGGGGATGGACCAGAGGCTTCACAACTTTTTTTTTTTGGTCTTTTTTGAGACAGGGTCTCCCTGTAGCCTCAGCTGGCCTGGAACTCGCCATGTAGACCAGGCTGGCCTCGAACTCACAGAGATCCGCCTTAAATAACGTGAAGCCGGGTGTACTGGCGCACGCCTTTAATCCCAGCACTACGGAGGCAGAGGCAGGCGGATCTCTTTTAGCTCGAGGCCAGCCTGGTCTACATAACGAGTTCCAGGACAGCTGGGGCTACAGGGAGACCCTGTCCCAAAAAGACCAAAAAAAAAAAAAAAAAAACAAGCAACTCTAGGGCAGCGTGTCAGTAAGGTTATAATAGGTATGTATACAGCATATATAAGAGTTCCCAGCAAAGCTTGGAAGGTCATGATCCCTTAGGGATTGGTTTAGAGGCTGGTGAAGGAGGCCTAGAGGACAAAAGGAAAGCAACTCAAAAGGCCCCAGTAATTTATCTTTTAACCCCTTTAGGGGAATTCAGAGCTCAGTGAGGCCTCTTATGACTGGCAAGAGGGGAAGTTGGAGGTGATTAAAAGTGGAAGTCATAAACCCAGCCTGGTGGCACACTCTAATCCCAAGCACTCAGGAGGTAGAGGCAGGCAACTCTGTGAGTTCAAGACCAACCTGGCCTACATAGCAAGTTCCAGGTCAGCTGGGGCTATACAGAGACCCTGTCTCAAAATTCAACTGGATAAATAAATAAATAAATAAATAAATAAATAAATAAATAAATAAATAACAGCAACAAAAAAGTGGAAGTCATGATTCCAATTCTTGGCACTTCCACTTACTGATCTATAAAGGTAAGCAACTGTTAATGTCTTTTTAAATTAATTTTTAAAATTACCTTTATTTGTTCATTTATTTTGGGGAGATGGGTGCATGCACGTGAAGATCAGAGAACAACTTTTGGGACTCAGTTATCTTCTACCATGTTAGATTAGACCCTGAAATCAAACTCAGGTCATCAGGCTTTGGCAAAAGAACCTTTTGTCACTGAGCCATCTTGCCTGCCCTTTCTTCTGTTTATTTCTATTTTATTTTTCATTGTGTGTGTGCGTGTGTGTATGTGTCTGTGTTTTCATTTCTGTCTGTGTCTGTCTGTATGTACATGTAAGTTCAGGTTCCCTTGGAGGCCAGAAGAGAGCACCAGCTCTAGAGCTGGAATTATAAACAGTTCAGAACCACCTGATATGGATGCTGGGAACTGAACTCAGGTCCTTTGTAAGAACAGCACACACATGCTGGCTGCTGAGCCATCTCTCCAGTCCTATCTTTCTTTTTCTTTTTTGTTTTGTTTTGTTTTTTGTTTGTTTGGTCTTTTTTGAGACAGGCTCTACTTGTGTGGCCTAGAACTCACTATATGGACCAGGCTGGCCTTGATGTCACAGAGATCTGCTTGCCCCTGCCTCCTGAGTGCTGGGATTAAAGGCATGTGCCATCACATCTAGCTTGTTTTCGTTTTTTCAAGACAGGGTCTCACTATAGCCCTAGCTGGTTTGGCACTTGTTATGTAGACCAGGCTGGCTTTGAACTCACAGAGATCCACCTGAATCTGCCTCCTCAGTGCTGGGATTAAAGTTATGCTGGGGATGAAGCGCTGGAATAAAAGGCATGCGCCACCACACCCAGCCCCATTTTTTTAAGTAAATTTATTATTATCGTATGGTGTGTGAGAACAGGCCACAAGCATACCAAGCACATGGGTGAAGTCCAGAAGACAGCTTGTGGGACTCTGTTCTCTCCTTCCTCAGGGTTCCAGGGATTGAACTCGGGTTTGTCAGGCTTGCACAGCAAGCACTTTTACCCTCTAAGTCATCTCACCATCCCTAGGTTAACTTCTTTTCACATCAATTTTCTCATCTGTAAAATAGGGTTGATAATGGTAATAACCTGCATCATTTCGGAGTAGGGAAGATTAAATGATGTAGAACAGTTCCTGGCATACAGCTCTCTCAATAAAGCCTAACTGCTATTGTAATACTTCAAAACCCCCTGCCTAGACTGAACTCCAGACCAGCAGGACTGTTACTCAGCTACACTTATGGTTTGCTCCTTACTGCCACTGTAAAATATAAATAGTAATTCTGCTAATTTAATGTGTTACCTCAGAAAGTTCCAAAAGATTTAGATATACTCTCAGAGGAAGGATTTCTAATGGGTTGTTAAAAAGAAATTAAGAATACTAAAGATTTACCCCTAACCTTTCCCAATCAAAAACATTTTTTTCTCACACATTTCTGTTAGAAACCATCAATGGCAATTAGTCAAGTGGCTTGTTATTACAGTATTTAGGCTCTTTTTTAAAAAGGCAAAACCCTGCACTTTGGGTAATTTTCAGGCTGCTGGGGATGTAGACATACACCCAAGGAAGGATTAAAAGAATATGCACACCGGGTATGGTGGCGCACGCCTTTAATCCCAGCACTTGAGAGGCAGAGGCAGGCGGATCTCTGTGAGTTCGAGGCCAGCCTGGTCTACATAGTGAGTTCCAGGACAGCTGGGGCTACAGGGAGACCCTGTCTCAAAAAGACCAAAAAAAAAAAGAATATGCACAGAGCCAGGCTACACACAGAAGATGCCCCAGACCAAATACTTATATAGCAATGACATAATATTGGGCTGAGATAGGTTGGTCATGGACCCAACTCTTAGAAAATTTATGTACTAAGTAAAGGAAAAAATTATGGCTAAAACCTGAAGGACAGCCAGGATATGATTTAGAGTAAAGGCTGATTTTAAAGTCATGACCCTTCATCAGCACAAAATGGCCATTGGAAATTATTCCTGGGGCTGGAGAGATGGCTTAGCAGTTAAAGAGTACTGGTTACTCTTGCAGAGAATCTGGGTTCTGTTCCCAGAACCCACATAGCAGCTGGTAACTGATGGCCTCTTCTGGCTTCTACAGGTGTTGCACACACAAGTACGCTTGCATGCATGCAAAGCAGTCATAAAATAAATATTTTTTTAAAGAACTTACTATTATGAGGGGCTGGGGATGTAGCCCAGTTGGTAGAGCACTGGCCTAACATGCATGAACTTCTGGGTTTGATCTTCAGTGCTGAGTAAACCAGGCATGGTCGCACATGTGCTTGTAATGCCAGCATTTGGCAGGAGAATCAGAAGTTCAAGATCAGCTTCAGCTATATAGAAAGTTTGAGTCCAACCTGGGATACATGAGACTCTGTCTCAAAAAAAAAAAGAAAAGTCACTGCTGAGAGGTTACAAGTTCTTATTTCCTCCCGTACAAAAACCTGAGAGATTTGATGGTGGCCTCTTGAGCCCTGTTTTTTTGGCCCCTGATAACCAAGCATTAAGCATGTATTATTTAGATGCTCTTTCACATATATGATCTTGTTTGCTATCCCACTCATGCATATAGGCATTGTTAACCCCGTTTTTACCAACACAGGACCCAAGGGATCCAGTGCCTAAGGTTACTGGTAGTGACGACTCCAAGTATAAGGGGCATCTCTGGGCGCCCCTATTTTTCTGCACTCCACTCTGAGGAGCTCCTGATTGCAAGGGTTTGTCCACCTGTCCTTGTGTCCCTAGAGGTAGAGCGTGAGGAAGAAGGCTAAAGATGCAGAGCAAGGCAGGGGAAAAGCTGTGCTTGTTGTCAAAATCCAAGTGAGTGGTTGCTAGAGAGATGGCTCAGCAGTTAAGAGCACATGATGCTCTTGCAGAGGACCCAGATTGGGTTCCCAGCATCAACATGGGGCCTTACAACTGTCTGTAACCCCAGTTCCAAGGGCTCTGATGCCCTCTGCTTACCTCCACAGGCATTGCAGGACATGATGCACTTACATACATGCAGGCAAAATACTCATACACGTATATGAAAATAAATATCTAAAAAAAAATTTCAAGTGAGAGCCAGGTGTGGTGGCACATACCTTTAATCCTAGCAATCTAAAGGCAGAAGCAGGTGGATCTCTGAGAGACTGAGGCCAGCCTGGTCTATATACAGAGTTCTAGGCCAGTTGTGGCTACAGGGAAATTGTGTGTCAAAAAACCTAAATAAATATAAAGTGAGGAGACTATGGAGATGACTTGGTGGGTAAAACACTTGCCATCCAATTGTGAGGACCTGAGTTCGTATTCCCAGCACCCATGCAATTGCTAGGTGGGTGTAGTGACTTGCCTGTAATTCCAGTGCTCAGGAGATGGAGACGGAATCCCCAGGGCAAGCTGGTTAGGCTAAACTAGTTAAATCAGTACGTTCTGGGTTTAAGTGAGAGACCCTGCTTCAATATATAAGGTGGAGAACAATCGAGAACAATTGTCAATTTCTGGTCTCTACATCCATGCACACACGTAGCGTCACTCACACATGTGAACATGCATACACACATGTGCATGCACACACCAGAGACACAAATCCAAGTTCATTTTGCATTCTACTTAGTTTATATCTGTATTTGTTGCATTAATATGAAAAATAGATATCCTTTCTAATTGAGTAAATTGCCTCTCTGAAGATGTGCCCTGTTTATTCCATGACTTCTTGTAATAAGGACTAATAATAGCTACACTTATTGAGCACAACTTCATGCTGAGTACTACACTAAGTGCTTTGCATAGATTATCGGGAGCCTGCCAGGTTGGAGGTGAGCATATTTGATGTTAAATGCTGATCTTATCTTCACTAAACTCCCAAACATGTGGCTCATGTCCCATTTGCATGTTTAACCCTGATGTCTAGTACAGTCCCAGGCATGGCATTGAAAAGCAGTAGTGTGTCACATGGGTAGACACAGAAGGCCTGACATTTCCGCACCTCCCTTTGGTCGGTTTCCTACCTCCTCCCACATGGTATAGAGTATAGCCTTTGGGCCTCTGCTGCTTGCCTGGGCACCCTCCCCAAGTGTGGGTCTCTCTCTCTCCTCGTGGGCCCCTCAGTTGCCTCCAGTTTGAGCTATGTCACTGCCACTGTGGAGACTGAGCCTTTGCAAGTTCCTTACCACCTTGTGGTGTCTTTTGGGGGATCTCACCAGACCCAAAATGCTCCCGAGCCTAAGGGTAGGACCCCTTCCCAGACCCTGAACCCCAGCCATAGTCCCCCAACACCAAGACTAGCTAGTGGGTAAGCTTTGCTTTTACATGTAGTGTTGTTGAGATATAGGAAGAAAACCCCATTCTTAATGACTGAGTTCTGGCTTCTCACAACCCCAGTGCCCACAGAAGAGAGAATTTCACTTATTTACAAATGTAAAGACTGGCCAAGGGCCACTGGTGTGGGTCCTGATCTGAGCAGATCACAGAGTGACCAAGACCCAGGGTTTTCCCAGGGCACCAATGCAAGGGGGTGAAGCTAAAAGCACTGGCTGCTCTTGCAGAGGACCTGGGTTCACTTCCCAGCACCCACATGGCAGTTAACGCTAGTTCCAGGGGATCTGACACCCTCTTCTGGCCTATGTGGGTATTGCATACACAGTACACTTCCATACATGCAGGCAAGCACTCATACACATAAAATAAAAATAAATTTTTGCTGAATAGTTCAGTAAAGGAAACTGTGCTGGATAGCTTTAGTGTCAACTTGACACACCTGGGTTGAGGGAGCCTCAGTCGGGAAATTGCCTCTATTGGACTGGCCTGTGGCCATGTCTGTGGGGCATCTTCTTGATGAGTGATGTGGGAGGGCCCAGCCCACTGTGGGTGGTGCCACCCTTGGGCAGGTGGGCCTGTGTTGCATAAGAAAGCAGGCTGACCAGGGGCCAGAGGAGCAAGCCTGTAAGCAGCGTTCCTCCATGGCCTGTGCTCCAGCTCCTGCCTCCAGGTTCCTGCCCTGAGTCCCTACCTTGGGCTCCCTGATGAATGCGTGTGACCTGGGAGATGTAAGACAAATAAACCCTTTCCTCCCTAAGTTGGTACTGGTCAGAGTGTTTTGTCACAGCAATGAAGAACAAACTAAGACAGTAATCAACCTCTCCCAACAGCCCTACATACTGGTTAGCCACTCCAGGGCCGGCCTCTGTCTCTTCTCAAAGCCTACGTCTCCATTTCCCCTAGATGTGGACAGAAATGTCCCCTGCCACACACAATCACATTGTACATCCATCCATGCACCCCTGTGCATGCACACACATGATAGGCTACACAGGCATACCCTCTCCTTTGCCTTCAGCCTCTAGCTCTTACTGCCCATGCTGCTGTGCTGAACACATGTGGTCTCTGAGCTAACATGTGCATGTCAAATGTACTCTGGATGTTGAAAACTCAACACAAAAACTATAGATGGATAACATCCAATTAATTTTGATATTGATTACTTGTTAAAATGCAATATTATATATACACAGGATTATAGTAAATGTATTAAAATCAAGGAACTCCCATGATCTTACTGTTGGGCAGAGCCCCTCCACATATTTAGAAGACCATCGGTCCCTTCTTCATCCAGGAGGTGGTAACACCTCTCTGAAAGAGGTTCTGGAAAGGGCTCAAGGTCTCTAACATGACGGATAAGGGCAGAGTGCCTGTTGTGTGACGGACTTTTCCTGGGGGAGATGCAACACAACTACTCAACCTCAAAAAGGGAGCCCATGACAGACTAAAGTAATGATTATACCAAAGCCCAACTTGGCGAACCAATGAGTTTTTATTGGGGTTACTAACAGGAGTGTGGGTGAGGGATTACTTACGGGAGCAGGATGAATCAAAAGCAGCTGCATCAGTCCAACACCCCAATACCCCAACACCCTAACACAGGTGACAACTCAGAAAAGCTGCAGCCTAGAGCTTTCTGCACAGCTTACAGGCAGGTCTACAACCTGAGACCCTCTCCTCTCTGCAGCCAGGTTGGTCAAGGTCTCCTTCCCCAGCTGTTCTTTACTCCTTCTATAAAGCCGGGAGGGGAATCCTCCAGGTTGTCACCTTCTCAGACAATATAACATTTTGTTTACCTTCTGAGTCTCATCAGCCTCACTCTTCCTTTCTGGAGGGAATGTTTCAATTGGAGGGAAACAGCTCTGCACAGCCCCACCCAGCCCTAAGTGCCATCCTCAGAGGAAGAATCAGCCCAGGTTGATAGACCCCCCACACGGGGTGGCATAATGCCACACTTCCAACACTATCTCTGTTTTCCAGGGGTTACATGTCTGCTGGGGGATGGGTAATGGAGTGGATGCTGTGGTGCAGAGCAAATTCCCCTTGGGGTCTCCTTCCCCGCCTGCTCAGACAGTGTGCTGCTGACCGCTCCCTGGCCAGTCTCTGCTGCCCAGGATCCACCAAGGCCGGAAGAGACAGTGTGTTGGTACTTGTGTGCCTTCCATGTATTACGAGACTTATCACCCTAGCAAGGACCTCTGAAGTTTGTGCAAATCCGCTGCTAGTGTGCCTCCTGGAAGCTTGGAGAAAATAGTCCAGAACATTCCTTGCTCATCTGGCTTCATGCTCACAACTCCCAGCAGAAATTCTCTAAGAACTGTCCTCAGCTGAAGAAATCTGCTTCATGCAGAGTTGGCACAGAGCACAAAGTCCTGGCTCTGGCCTTGATCTCCCAGAGCTTTAAGCTAGGGTCCTCCCCACCCCTGACCCAACAAGTCATCACTGCCCAGGTGTGCTTCCTTAGCTACCCAGGAAGGGGCCGGCCTGACAGCTCCCCGCTACACCTGCGTCATCTACTTCTCAGCTCAGTGCCGTCCCCCAGGAATTTGTGGGTGGCACAAGTTAAGACAGGGTGAGTCTATAGGGCTGACTTCAAGGGCAGGAGAGAAGTTAAGAAATCGCCAAAACACAGAAAGTGCATCTCCTTGCACCTGTGCTCTGGTAAAGGGCCCAGTGGGGCTTTTGACTGCTGGGCATGGAAAACTGGAGACGGAGACATACCCAAGGTGTCATCGGGGTCTTTTTCTCACAGGGCCCACGTCTTGGTCTCCCCCAGGTGGATTCTTCTTGTTCTGGAGTACGAACTAGGTAGTTGCCATGCAATGTAGAGCAGGTATCGCCTCTCACTAGAAGCTCTCACGGCCCAGGGACAGGCCTCCTACCCCAGGCCCAGGTGGCTGCTCACTGCTGTGCTGTACGAGGCCCTCCAGGGAGTCAGCAGCTGCACGTCTCTATGCCTGGGACCAAGGTGGGACTATAGGAGTGTTCTCCAGCTCCAACCCTGTTCACAAGTCAGCAACCTTAAGCCAATGTCTCCCCTTCCTCACCTCTACCTGCCGCTCCTCTGCCCCTGACCTCTGCACCATCCCTCTCTCCTGGAAGGACTCTTACTATTTTTGTTCTTTTTCCATTCATGTGTACGTCTGTGTCTCTGTGTGTGCACTAGTTCACATGTGGAGGTCCAAGGCTGATGTTGGAATCATCTCCAATTGTTCTTCCACCTTATACATTGCACTAGGTCTAGATGCATACAAAATTAAATTACAGTGACATATGAGTAGCCTCGCCGCCCTAGAAATCCTCCATGTTCTGGGGGCATTACTTTTTATTTTTAATATTTTTAAATTGTTTCTGTGTGTATGAATGTATTGGTTGCATGTAAATGCGCTATGTTGTGCAATGCCCGTGGAGGTCAGAAAAGGGTGTCACATCCCCAGGAACTGGAGTTATGGATGGTTGTCAGCTGCCACGTGGGTGCTGGTAATCAAACCTGGGTCCTCTGCAAGAGCAGCCAGTGCTCTGAACTGCTAAGCCGTCTCTCCAGGCCCCCTCACCTCTTTTTTTTTTTTTTTCCGTTCTTTTTTGACAGGGTCTCCCTGTAGCCCCAGCTGTCCTGGAACTCACTATGTAGACCAGGCTGGCCTTGAACTCACAGAGATCTGCCTGCCTCTGCCTCCCGAGTGCTGGGATTAAAGGTGTGTGTCGCCACGCCCGGCTATAATATATATATGTTTTATTAGTGAAAAAAGAATCACCATATGCACAGGGAAAAGAGCACAAGAATTCAGCTGATAACCAACAACTGAAATTCACAGTTATCCAATTTAGTTTGCAATTGCTTTTCAATTTCTTAAAACAGCTTCCCTTAATAGTGTTGCCAGTTTTCCAGCTGAAACAGCATCAAGTTTTCAAAAAGTTAAGAACCTCAGGAAAGAGACCCGCCTTCAAGATAAGGAAGGTGCTAGCATCTTAAGAACAACTCTGCCTAAAAATTCCTTAAGAGTGACTAGTGAGTGGTGTAATAGTCTACAAATCCCAGAGCCCATCAAGGATGAGTTAGAACACTAATGTAGATGGTCCAGTAAACAAAACAATCACATTTCCTTGTCAGAAGAGCTCATAGAAGGAAACCAGGGAGGCCCTGAAGAACACACAGGCCGTGGCTGCTCAAAAAGAATTGGGGTAGGGTGTGGTGGTGCCCACCTTTGATCCAAGTGCTTGGGAGGCAGAGGCAGGCAGATCTCTGTGAAACTGAGGCCATTCTGGTCCACATAGTGAGTTCCAGGCCAGCTGGGGTATAGGGAGACCCTGACTCAAAAAAAACCTAAATAAATTAAATAAATAAATAAATAAAACTAAAACTTTCTGCGTCTCCCATGTCAGTTCCCTTCATGGAAAAATAAACCAGTAGTCAAAACCCCTCTGACAAAGAGAAACCTTTTACTCACTTAAAAAAATTATAGCCAGGCTTGGTGGTACATACCTTTAATGCCCTTGGAGGCCAGAAGAGGGTATTGGATTTCCTGGAACTGGATTTATGGATGGTTGTTAGCTGCCATGTGGATGCTGGGAACCAATCCTGTGTCCTCTGGAAGAGCAGCCAGTGCTCTTAACAACTGAGCCATTTCCAGGCCTCCCCACCTTTTTTAAGACAGAATTTTACTACGCAGCCTTGGTTGGCCTGGAACTCCCTAAGGTGGCCGCTGGTTCCCAAATGCTGGGATTAAAGATGTGCACCCCCATATTCAGCTTACATTTTTAGTTTGAAGAACAATATCTTGGTTATATATTAAAAGTATGAAAAATTGGGGGATGTTTTCCTGAAAAGCAGATAGGTGTCCAGTGGCTATTAGAATTCTTAAATTCAAACAATTTAAAGAAAGAATAGAGGGACTGGAGAGGCGAATCACTAGTTAAGAGCACTCGCTACTCTTGTAGAGGACCCAGGTCCAATTCCCAGCAGCCACATGGTGGCTAACAACCATCTGTAATTCCAGTTCCAGGGGATCCAACACCCTCTTCTGACCTCTGTGGGCATTGCACGACACAGGTGCACTTATATACATGGTACAGAAAATTAAAGCAGTGGAGGCATTACCTTTTTTCTTTTTCTTTTCTTTTCTTTTTGAGACAGGTTCTCTCTAGCCCCAGCTGACCTGGAACTTGCTATGAGCTATGTAGACCAGGCTGGCCTTGATCTCACAGAGATCTACCTACCTCTGCCTCCTGAGGGCTAGAACTAAAGGTGTGCACCATCATGCCCAGTTATAGGGACATTAACTTTTAAGCAACAGACAGAAGGAGAGGAATCAAGGCTGGGGGTAGGGCACTTGCCTAGCATGCATGAGGCCCTGGGTTCAATCCCCAATACTGGTCGGGGGACAGAAGGAAGGAAGGTGGCGGGGAGGGAAGGAAAGAGGGAAGAGATGAAGAATCAGCAAGAACCAGGAGAGGAGGAAGTTGTAAGGAGGAGGTATGGTCAGTGCCTAAGGCCCTGCACACTGGGGTGCCTGTTGTACAGAAAAGCCCCATTAAAGGTAGCAATCCGTGTGCAGTTAACAGGTCCCTCTTTCACTCTGAAAAGCAGCTGAGTGGAGGAGTCGCTGTATAGTCTTTTAGGGTGTTTCTCCCTGAGAGAACCGGCCGTGTCCATTTGATTTGTCCACTGAAGAATGGTTTGGGGGAGTTATGCTAGTCCATTTTCCACAGCTACTGGGTACTTTATAAGGCAAAGATGTTTATTTAGCTTAGAGTTTTGGAATACCAAGGTTGAAGATTGAGTGGTCCCAGGTGTTCAGCCTCTGGGAGACCTCATGACATATGACATCATACTATGGTGGGAGCATGTGTGTGAGGAGAGAGCATAGAGCGAGATAGCAAGCCGGAGAGAGACTGCCAGACATGTTCTTTATAACAACCCTCTTGATAGAAATAACCAGGCTCCTATGAGAATTACATCAATGCTTTCTGAAAGCAGTTCCCTCCATGGGGACCCATCTCTTAAAGGGTCCACAACTCCTCCCAATGCTGCCACACTGAGGAGCGAGTTCCCAGCACATGCACTCCTCGGGGACCCACTCAAACCACATTCAAGCCATGGCAGGGGCAGAGCCACCTGATCACAAGCTGAAGCTGGACGAGGGGATGGGGCATGAAGAACAAAGGTCTCAGGGTTTACACACACATGGGGCCTCACTAAAAGGATGGTGCTCTTTCCTCTCACTCCCCTGAGCCTTGACAGAAGATTAGCATGCTGCTCTAAACAGCCACTGGCAGGCAGAACAGGCCGAAGGAGCAAACCAGGAAAGTGGGGTGAGAGGTACCCTAAGACGGTTCTACTTTGTGACATTCTGGTTCTCTCCAGGAGTTCTTTTTGAAGGATCCTTGTCTGCCACTCAACTCCTAGCACCTTTCTCCTATGGGGGCTGAAACACTGACTCCTCACAAGGGGGCCAAACAGGATACAATGTCATGGCCGGAAGCTGCATGGAGAAACCCGGAGGAGGGTGGTTCTCGGCCTGGGCTGAGCTGTTGGTGGCTGGGGAATGTCTCAGCTTTCCCTGTCCTACCTAGAATGTTAGAACAAGACCAGATTTTCCAAGGGTGACCCAGGGTCCCACTGAGTAGCCCTAGCTGTCCTGGAACTCACTATGTAGACCAGGCTGGCCTTGTACTCACAAAGATCCGCCTGCCTCTGCCTCCCAAGTGTTGGGATTAAAGGTGGAACCATGATTCCCAGCTTTTTTGCTTTGTTTCGGGTCTTTTTGTCTTTTTTGGGTCTCTCTGTAGCCCCAGCTGGCCTGGAACTTACTATGTAGACCAGACTGGCCTTGAACTTACAGAGAAAAGCCTGCCTCTGCCTCCCAACTGCTAGAATTAAAGGCGTGCGCCACCACGCCCCATGCAAGCTTTTTTTCTTTTTCTTTTTTTTTTTAAGATTTCTTTATTTTTATTTTGTGTATATGGGTGTTTTGCCTGCATGTAAGTGCACCATTATTGGCTCTGCTTCTCCGCTGCTTCCCTGCATCTTCCGTGGCTCTCTGCTGCTGGGGCTTTTGCCCAGCCGGTCCCGCCCTTAATTTCACCCGTGCACTTTCCTCAATATGCGAGTTCCACCAGCCGCTGGACCATGCGAGGCGGCTAAAGCTGGGATCCGTGAGTCGGTGACGGAGGAATGCTGCCCCCCGGGGAGACTACATTGCAGGCAGGAGACACAGAACTCAGTCCAGTCAAATTCAGTGGTACAGTTCTTTATTCTCCAAGTCTCAGTGACCCGGTTCCTGCTCTAGCTCCAGCTCCGCTTCCAGCTCTGCTTCTAGCTCCAAATCTAGCTCCAAATCTAGCTCCAAATTATTGAGAGAAGACTGGGATATTTTATACTGTGGGGGCAGTGCTAAAAGCTTTAGCTGATAGGCACTTTTTGAGATACCCTATTTACATATGGAAGTGGGCTCCTGCCATGCTGTCAGACTGCCTGAAAAATCACACAGGAAAGCATGGTATTTCCAGAGCCAGAGGCCATGTTTATGTTAGGGCATTTGTGGCGGGCACTTCAAAAAGGTGAGTCAGGAAAATGCCAGAAAGATACCCTGATGAAAAGGAGTCTTCTGCATATGGAACCGAGCTCGTGAGCTTTCCGGACATGGAGAGACTGCTACTTTTACACAGCAGGGATCCCCAACACACCATGTGCATACAATGCCCTTGGAGGTCAGAAGAGGGCATTGGATCCCCTGGAACTGGACTTACAGATGGCTGTGGGTCACCACATGGGTGGTAGGAACTGAACCTGAGTCTTCTGCAAGAGAAGATAGTTCTCTTAACCACTGAGCGTCTCTCTATCTCCTGTGCCTTTTTTTCTTTTGTTTTGTTTTTTTGTGTTTGAGATAGGGTCTCCCTGTATCCCTAGCTGGTCTGAAACTCGCTACATAGACCCCTTGATCTCACAGAGATCCGCCTGCCTCTGCCTCCTGAGTGCTGGGATTAAAGGCACGCACCACCACACCTGGTTCCTGTGCCTTCCTAACTCCAGTTCCAGGGGATCCGATAGCCTCTTCTGTCCTCTGAGGGCACTGCATGGCACGGGTGCACTTACCTACATGCAGGCAATACACACATGCACATAAAATAAAATAAAATAAATAATGAAATAAAATAATAAAATAAAAAAGGTGAGCTGTCATGTGTCCCAGACTGGCCTCTAATTCACTATGTAGCTCAAAATGACATTAAACTCCTGATCTTCCTGCCTCCACCTCTCGAGTGCTGGGATTACAGGCCTATGCCACCAGGCCTGGTTTGGATGGTGCTGGAGATAGAACCCAGGGTGTGTGCAGATAGAACTCCCTAGCTTGGCAGCACATTTTCTTCAAACCCAGAGATCACCTTCTTTCTCCATTTTCCTCTCTTGCCTGCTGTGGGGTTGGAACCCCCAATTTAGCCTGATACACTAGCTTTTCCTGTTCTCAAAGGGGCAAGTGTTTAAAGTGGTGTTTTCCAGAAAGTACTGGATCTGTGGAAGGTCAATGAAAAAGGAAATAGATTTACCACCATCCTGTGTCCAGCTAGGAATGGTTGTGATTGGCCACCAGGGGGTGCAATGGAGCCAGCGGCTAAGAAAGGCTACAGGAAGCCCTTAGGGCACTTGGATGTTGGAAGTGTGGGTGCCCAGCTGAGGTCCTGAAAGTTTTTCTTCGTTGGGCCCAAGGGCCAACCCTATGGAGGTATTTCTGGTCAACCCTGAGAAGTCAGTTGAGATCTCCTTAGGGAAAAGATGGGAAGTGGCCAGGCAGCAGGTGGCTGAGTCAGCATGGGGAGGCTCTGGGGTCTCAGAGAGCAGAAAGGGGGCCTGTGCTGGGGTGTCTGGATTGACCCTGGGTCTCCCCAAGGTAAAGGTTGGTGCTCCATCCATACTGGGGTCCTGGATAAGAGCAGGTGTGCCCTCTGTGATGGGTTAAGGGAATGTACCTGCCAGTCGGGTGCTCTGGTACCTTGGGAGCATCTGGTAGGACAGAACAGATGCTGGCCAGAGAAGAGCTCAGAGAGGCAGGATGAGGTGTGAGTGGAAGGGAGCAGGAGAAACCAGAGTTGTGTGAGGGAACGGGGATATTGCAGATGCTGGGGGCGGCTGGGAATGGGTGGGACAAAGATCAATGGTGGCCAGCACGCTTTGGAGTTGAGATACTGGATAGAGTAACCACTTGAATATTTAAGAAAACTTTAGGGCCAGGTGTGGTGGTATAGACCTTTAATCCTAGGACTAGTGCTATACAGTGAGACCCTGTCTCAAAAAAAAAAAAAAAAACAAAACAATTTTTTAAAGAAAACTTTAAAGCTGGGTGTGGTGGTGCATGCCTTTAAGCCCAGCACTTGGGAGGCAGAGACAGGCAGATCTCTGCGAGTTCGGGGCCAGCCTGGTCTACATAGTTCCAGGCCAGCTGGGGCTAGAGAGAGACTCTGTCTCAAAAAGACCAAAAAAACAAAACAAAACAAAAAACTTTAAGCAGAATGTACACATACATTGGTTTCATGGATTAGTCGAGTTCCACTGAAGAGCTGAATGTTACCAGTGTCCCCAAAGATCCACAGAGCAGCCACTAGCCTGGTCCTGATACTGGATAAGAAACCACCAGGGTGTCACACAGCTCCGCTCTTCCTTTCTGGCTTCTATCATTGTTGCGTTGGTTGTGTCCACAACACTGCTTCATAGTGGCTGGTGCCCCCTGTGGTGTGGTTTGATATTTTGTGTAGGCCCACAGTCTTCTCTGGTTGATGGGTGTTTAGGTATCCCCAGTCTGGATGGTTTATGAAAAGTGCTTTCAGGAACCTCCCTGCTCTTTCCATGCTTCACTGGGTACATGACGTCGTGGAGCAGAACCTCTGTTTCCCTCTCTGTAAAATGGGGTTCCATTCACCTGGCAGGGTTGTCCTATGGATAGCAGGGACTGTCTCCCCGGGACATGGTTATAAATAATAGCAGGCCACCTGACCAGAAAGGACCCTTGGAGGCAAGCTGGCCTCTGAGGGGACAGATGGTGATTGCTGGCATCTAGCCAGCTGGGGACAAAGCAGGGATTAGATCCACACCCCAGGCTTAGTCTATGCCCTTCCCACAGCCCAGGGCCTCAGCCGGCTGCAGGTAATCCCCTCTTCATCCTCTGTGCCAGTGCTGACGCCTGCCCTCAGCAGGACTGGGCCAGGGCCTGACTGCCAAGCCTTTCTGGCGTTATCTTGCACTGGCAGGGCCAGGGGGATTAGAAACCTCTGAGCACATCACATGCTGCTTAGGAGGTGCTGTGGCTGCCTTGCAGACAGAGGTCCCAGGTTCTCCTGGTGGCTGTACCTGGTAACAGCCCCCAAGGTGACTGGTTTTGCACTGGGGACATTGGGCCTCCTCCCCACAGTCCTGGTAAGTGGGCCTGGCTCTTTGTGTGTGTGTGTGTGATCATGTGTGTGCAGATGCATGAGTGTATGGAGGCCAGAGGTCATTTTGGGGTATCATTCCTCAGGAGCTGTCTCTTGTTTTAATTCTAATTTTAATTATTTAAAAAATATTTATTTATTTATTTTTATCTTATGTGAATGAGTGTATTGCCTGAATGTATTTACGTGTACCTGTGTGGCATTGGATTTTCTTGAAACTGGAGTTATGGATGGTTGTTAGTTATCATGTGGATGCTGGGGACTGAACCCAGGTCCCCTGCAAGAGCAGCCAATGCTCTTAACTGCTGAGCCATCTCTGTTTTTTGTTTGGTCTTCTTGAGACAGGGTCTCCCTATAGTCCCAGTTGGCCTGGAAGTCACTACGTAGATCAGGCTGGCCTTAAGCTCCTAGAGAGCAACCTGTGTCTGCCTCTGTCTCTGGAGCTATGGGATTAAAGGTATGCGCCACCACGCCCTGCTCCCCCTTGTTTTTTGATACAGAGTTTATTATTTACCTAGAGCTCACAAAGTAGGTTAGGCTGGGTCAGGGAGCCCCAGGGAGTCACCTCTCCCTGTCTCCCCAGTGCTACGATTGCAAATGTTGGGGAAGGTCACAGCCTTTTCTGTGGGTTTTGAGGATTGAGCTTGGGCCCTCAAGCTTGTGCAGCAAGCATTTTACTGACTGAGCTATCTCCCCAGCCTGTTTATTTCATTTATTTATGTTACATTTCATTCATTTATTTTGTATAAATGTACACTTGTGGTGGTCAGAGGACAACTCAGGAGTCGATTCTCTCCTTCCAGCATGTGGGTCTCACTGTGTAGCCCTGGCTGGCCTGGAGCTTGATATGTAGACCAGGCTGGCCTTGAACTCACAGAGATCTGCCTTCCTCTGCCTCCCAAGTGCTAGGATTAAAGGCGTGTGTCACCACACCTGGTGTCCCTAGGCCTTTCTGAGATGCCT
Source organism: Nannospalax galili (assembly GCF_000622305.1). NCBI lineage: Eukaryota > Metazoa > Chordata > Mammalia > Rodentia > Spalacidae > Nannospalax > Nannospalax galili. The sequence continues at coordinate 188,386 of NW_008336853.1, read as the reverse complement.
TTGAAGGCAGAGGAAGAGAAAGCATCCTTTAAGAACCACTACTCTGCAGGATGCCGTGGAAAGAGCTTACTCTTTATTCAATAACCCTGAGCTGGCAGGCAGGCATATTGTCCTGTGTGCCCTCCACAACTGCTCCTCCCTACCCCAGACTCTTCTAGCCTCCTAATCAGCCTTATCCCCTATTTTGTGAACCTAACCTACTCTGAAATCAACTGGGAAATTGTGGAAATTCCCTCTGGCTCACAGTAATTAAAGAGTTTTTTTTTTTTTTTTTTTCCCCTCCTGGCCTGAGGCTACCTAAAAAGTTTCTAGCCAACCCATCTCATGTGCCAAGGACCAGGAGTCTGGGCAAGCGAGGCAAGCTACCTGCTGGCAATATTAGAGGCCCAGGGGCCTGCTTAACCCATTCTTCTTTCAGAAGAGGCCAGAGGAGGCTCGTGTGTGCCATTGCTGTACTGCCCCCCTGGGCAACAGTGTTGGGGTGCCTACAGTCTACCAAGGCTCAAATGTACCTGGAGGGCAGGGAAATCAGTCTAGAGCTTTGGCTGGAGGGTCCTGAGGCTCCTCTGGCTATGAGGGAAAGTGAGGAAATAACACTAATGTTTGTACTTTGTGATCTCCAGGCATGAAAGCTAGGAGCCCATCACTTTAGGGGCTGGCCCCATCCCTAAAGAAGGTATATACACCTCACTCTGACTTGCCAGGCCAGACCTGATTCTCTTCTCTGACAGGTGCTAGGGAACCATTTCTGAAGCTGAGGAACCCCAGGGAGGTGCCTGCCACCAGAATGCCCATGCTGAGCACGCATCCCCTGAAGCCTGACATCATGCACCTGCCACCCGGAACCTCAGAGTCTCCAGGCTGCCAGCGGCGCCACACACTCCCCGCCAGCGAGTTTCGCTGCCTCACCCCTGAGGATGCAATCAGTGTATTCCTCATCGAGCGTGAAGGTGAGGCGTGCGGGGGGGGGGCTATTCCAGTTCGCTTTCTGTTGCTGTGATACACACCATTACCAAAAACCACTTGGAGAGGAAAGGGTTTATTTCATCTTACAAATTACATTTCCATTCTTGAAAGAAGCAAAGCAGGAACTCAAGGCAGGAGCCTGGAGGCTGGAACTGAAGTAGAGACCATGGAGGAACGCTGCTGACTGGCTTGCCTCTCCCTGGCTTGCTCAGCTACCTTCTTAAAAATACCTCTTAAACCGGATGTGGTGGCACACGCCTTTAATCCCAGCACTTGGGAGGCAGAGGCAGGCGGATCTTTGTGAGTTCGAGGCCAGCCTGGTCTACATAGTGAGTTCCAGGACAGCTGGGGCTACAGGGAGACCCTGTCTCAAAAAGACAAACAAAAAAAACAAAACAAAAAACCTCTTAAAAATACTTCTTAAAAATATGGGGCTGGAGAGATGGCTCAGCGGTTCTTAACCAGAAGACCCAGGTTCGAATCCCAGCACCCACATGGCAACTAACAACTATCTGTAACTCCAGTTCCAGGGGATCTGACAGCCTCTTCTGACCTCCACAGCATTGCACGACATTGCTCTTACCTACATGCAGGCAATACACTCATACACATGAACTAAAAATAATAAATAAAATATTTAAAAAATAGTAAATAAAATATTTTTTTAAAAATATATAATTTATAAGCTGAGTGTGGTGGCGCACGCCTTTAATCCCAGCACTCAGGAGGCAGAGGCAGGCGGATCTCTGTGAGTTCAAGGCCAGCCTGGTCTACATAGTGAGTTCCAGGACAGCTGGGGCTACAGGGAGACCCTATCTCAAAAAGACCAATATATATATATATATAATTTATTATTTTTATGTGTACTGCCTGCATGTGTGTAGGTGCACCTGTGTTGTGCAGTGCTGAGGAGGTCAGAAGAGGGTGTCAGATCCCCTGGAACTGGAGTTAAGGGCGATTCTTAACCATCATTGGGTGCTGGTAATTGAACCCCAGTCCTTTACAAGAGCAGTCAGTGCTCTTAACTGCTGAGCCATCTCTCCAGCCCCATCAGTTACCCTCTTTATACAGCCCAGGCCCACCTACCCAGAGATGACATCACCCATGATGGGCTGGGCCCTCTCACATCAATTACCAGTTTAGAAAATGCCTTACAGACATGGCCAGAGGCCAGTCCAATGGAGGAAATTCTTCAACTGAGGATCCATCTTCCCAGGTGTTTCTAGCTTATGTCAAATTGACAAATTAATCAACACAGGGGCTAAGTCTGCGATCACTCTGTGTGTGTGTGTGTGTGTGTTTTAGAGTATGAGAAATGACAGACCTGAGTCACCTGCTTTCCTGGGCGGTGAGAACATCTGAGTGACCACTTGTGTACGTGGTCAATGGGCAGGAGGCACAGTGAGCAGCCCACCCTTGCTTCCTATTGCAGCGTTCATCTCTGTCTCGGGCACCTGTCCCCTCTACTTGCATGAGATTCAGCACTTCCTGACCCTGTGTCCAGAGCTGTCTTTGGGCTGGTTCGAGGAGGGGTGTCTGGTAGCCTTCATCATCGGCTCCCTTTGGGACAAGGAGAGACTCACTCAGGTGAGTGAAGGGTGGAGCTGTGACCCGTGGCTCTTAAAAGACACTGGGAAAGAGGCTGGCCAGACAGAAGGCAGAGCTCCCTAGAGATGGAATTTCTTCTTCCAGAAGCAGACAGGTTGAGTACAGTCTGTATAGGCAAGCGTCCCCTGCCCAGCCCTTTAGGGGTCCTGAAAGACTTCTGAAGTTTCATCTATGTGGCCTTAGATATGGTTCCCAATGGGGTCCAGCTTGGGTGGGAAGGGAGCCCTGATAAAGCACTCAGGGCTCTCTGGTTGGGTGACCTGATTTCTGTCCCTTGCTCACCCCCAGGAGTCACTGACTCTGCACAGGCCTGGAGGCCACACAGCCCACCTGCACGTACTCGCGGTGCACCACATCTTCCGGCAGCAGGGCAAGGGCTCCGTCCTGCTGTGGCGATACCTGCACCATCTGGGCAGCCAGCCGGCTGTGCGTCGGGCTGTGCTCATGTGTGAGGAAGCACTGGTACCCTTCTATGAGAAATTCGGCTTCCAGGCTCTGGGCCCATGCGCAGTCACTGTGGGCTCCCTCACCTTCACTGAGCTACAGTGCTCTCTGCGGGGCCATGCCTTCCTGCGCAGGAACAGTGGCTGCTGACCAGAGCTGCTGCCTGGCCCAGTGGAGGGCGGGTAGAGGCAGGATGCAGGTTCCTGTCCAGCAGGCACCCCTCACCCCGCATTTAAGCAGAGCTGATTAGCATGAAGAGAGACAGCACTTCCCAGTTGGAGTGGTGGGCAGAGCCAGTAAAGGGGAGAGGATGGCTTCATCTGTCCTTAGGTCCTCTTACATTCCAAACTGCTAGGATGGAGAAAGGGGAACAGTGGGGGTGAGGGGTGGTGGACAGGAGCAGTGGGAGGTTTCTGTTACTACTGTATTCCCTTCTCTTTCTGGTCTGTTTCTGTGCACCAGTGCAGTACCCTGATCCTTGGGGTCCTTCCCCTCCCCCAACCCTGGGAATGGGGGACAGCCAAAAACTCAATGGGGAGGGGCCTGGGCCTGAGCAGTGGAGGCAGCCTTGGGCCATTCTCTGTTGCCCTTGAGCACCCCATGGCTGTGCCCACCCACCTGCCTCTCCAGGCTCCCCCTCTGTCCTGGACCTCTGCCCACTAATAAAGCAGTGCTGTCTCCAATTATGTGTGTGTGTGTGTGTGTGTGTGTGTGTGTGTGTGTGTGTCTTGTGAGTAAGGCACAGTGAGTGGACTGGTTGCCTGGCTGGAGTCAAGAACAAATCTTTACCTTCTCCCTCAAGGCCATTTCTGCCAGAGCAGGCTGCCCTTTGGACTCATCATCACCCCCTCTCCTTCCCCCAGACTCTAGAACAAAGGCAGAGCAGTTGGGGCAGGGACCTCAGGGGCCTAAGCATGCAGCTCAGTCCTCTGAGGCCTTTCAGATCTTCTGTGATCCCAATCTGGTGTTTGGCTCCACTAAACCCTAGAGAAATCCCAAGAGTTTCTCAGTTTGTCTCAGCTCAAGGTTGCCCTCACCCCCAAAAGCTCTAGCTTTCTTTTAAATTTTTAATGTGTATGAGTACTTTTATTTATTTATTTATTATTTTATTTTTTGGTCTTTTTGAGACAGGGTCTTCCTGTAGCCCCAGCTGTCCTGGAACTCACTATGTAGACCAGGCTGACCTTGAACTCAGAGATCCACCTGCCTCTGCCTCCCAAGTGCTGGGACTACAGGTGTGTGCCACCACGCCCAGTGAGTACTTTTATTTTATATAAGTGCACCTGTGTCCAGAAATGCTCCCCAGAGGTTGTCAGGAGAATGCCATATTGCTCACATGTGGGTGCTAGGAACTGAACCCTGGCTTTCTGGAAGAGCTGCCAGTGCTCTTAATGGCTGAGCCATATCTCCAGCCCTCCAGAATAATATTTTTTTGCTTTTTTGTTTATGTGTATTAATGTATTGTGTGTATATATGCAAGTGCACCTGTGTTGTGCAATGCCCATGGAAGACAGAAGAGGGTGTCGGATCCCCCGGAACTGGAGTTACGGGATGGTTGTTAGTGGCCAGTTGGGCACTGGGATATGAACCCAGGTACTCTTCAGGTTCCAACAGCCAGGTACTCTTAACCGCTGAGCCATCTCTCCAGCTCCCAGAATAATTTTTTTAAAAAAAGAAAGCTAAAAGGGTTGGAGAGATGGCTCAGTGGTTAAGAGCGCTAGTACTGATTGCTCTTCTGGAGGACCCAGGCTCCATTCCCAGCACCCACATGGCAACTCATAACTGTCTACCCACACGTGGTACATAGATACACACTCAGGCATGCAAATAAACATAAACTAAAAATTAAAAATGCCTTATTTTTAGAGCTGGGTGTGGTGGCACACACCTTGAATCTCAGCACTTGAGAGGCAGAGGCAAGTGATCTCTGTGAGATGGAGGCCAGCCTGGCCTACATAGTGAATTCCAGGCCAGCTCAGGCTTTAGGGAGATTGTGTCTCAAAAAAACCAAAAAGAAATTATTTATTTTTATTTATGTGTATAGTCGCGTTTGTCTATATGTGCACCACGTGCATGCAGTAGCTTCAGAGGCCAGAAGAGGGTGTTGGATCCCTGGAACAGGAGTTCCAGGGTTGGGAGCAACCCAATGTGGGTGGTAGGAACAGAACCGAAGTCCTCTACAAGAGCATGTGCTGCAAACCGTTGAGCTCTCCAGAACCCAAAGCTCAAACTTTCATTCCAGTGATCTTAGGATAAAACAATACTTTGATAAAGAATGCCATTTAATACACTCAGACATCATCCATACAAAGTTAGCGTTACTTACAAAAATTAGGACTGTAATATAAACTGGTATAACAAACAACAACAACACACCATACAGCAGGCCCAGTGAACCTCAACCATCCCCTGGAATCGGGTCAAGGTAGCTCAGCCTCATCCCCACACAGGTGGGCGTGAGGCAGAGGCAGTGGGGATGCCCTGGCATTAGAGCCAACCTATGAGACCAAATACCAGTGCTGGAGCTGGCCGGGGCTGATGGGTTAGGCAGATCTGGCCTCTTTGCTAAAACAAAGACTGTTAGCATCCCTGCAGTAATATCTCCTTGTTTGTCTCTGCCCCTAGACCATGCAAGGCCTCTCCTACAATGTTCAGGCCAGGAGCCTTAGGAGCAGGCTCATGAGTCCATGGAGGAATTCAGGGAGGGCTTGTAGGGCAGGGATGGGAGGAGAAAAAGGAAGAGGGATTATGGAGCATGGTGGGGACCTCAACCTGGACAGCTGCTCCCTCTGGACAACTGAGGGAACAGCTGTTTGACGAGGTCATAGTCACAGTGATGGCGGGGAGAAGGCACCTGCAGACGAAGGCACCTGCGAAGAAGGGTGATCACCCCTTTTGGGGTAGGGAGGGAAACAGAGCCTGGGACCTGAGCCTTGGAGAATCAGGTGTCCCCAGTGGGTCAGGAGCATGCAGGGCTGACAAAGTGTGTGTGTGTGTGTGTGCTGGGGGGTCCTCATCTCCCCTAGGAAACCCACCATTATTGCGTGTCTCACATGAAGCCAGCCTTACCTGGCAGAAGAGCACCTGGGGCCAGCACCCCATCTGTCCATTAGTCTCTGCAGACAGGTGGCCCGGGGCAGATACAATCTCTGCATGGTCCCGGAGGGTCAGGGGTCAGTGCAGCACTTGGTCCAGCTCGTACTTCTCACAGAAGCGACTGGTGAAGGGGAAGCAGGTGAGGTACTCGATCCAGGGCCAGTCGATGGGGTAGAAGTAGAGCCAGATCACCAAGGAAGCGAAGAGCCCGGCAAAGACCAGCAGCGACACCAGGATGAGCGCGCGCTTTCGGTACTTGTCACTGGTGCCGAAGGTGATGTAGGGCAGGAAGGCAAAGGCCAGCAGCATCCCGCTGAGGAAGCCGAAGATGTGGGCGATGTTGTCTATCCAGGGCAGGAGGCCACAGATGAAGAGGAAGAGCATGATGGCCGACAGGTTGAAGAAGGCCTTCCAGGGCCGCTCCAGCAGCTGCCAGCTTTGGAAGAGCTCCACAAAGAGGCAGGCGAGGAGACCAAACTGTGATCCGGCTGGGCCCACCTGGGATGGGGAAGGGAGAAGTGGTACCTTGCTCTTGGGTAGCAGGGGAAGCCCAGCCCTGGTGCCCTCCTCCCACGCAGGGGATGCATCAGGAGCCGTTGGGTCTGCTCTCTCCATCCTCGGAGCAAATACTGAAGATTGGGTGCAGGATGCATGTGCTTAGTATGAGCCAGACTGCTCCCAGTGGATAGCAGACAGTGAGGACAAAACAGAACACGCAAACAGACTCAGGTTGAAAGGGTCAAGACCGCCACTCCTGAAGGTCAAGATCAGACATGGGACTTCACTGAGCAAGAAGAGAGTAGGGATCCCAGTAACCCAAAGAGTAGCCCTGTTCCCTCCTGGCAGGAATTAAGGGATCAATCAATAAGCCCCCAGCTTAGCTGTCCATCTGCAGTTAAGCCTGACACAAGAGGGCCCTGTGCCCCTGCAGCAGATTCTGAGGTGGGGGTGGGGCAGGAAACAGTAGGGCTGGCCCTTCCCACATGTCACAAAGCTTCAGGCCTGAAAGGAGGGGCTTTGCCTCGCCCTCCTCGCCCTTGTCTCCCAAGTCCCTACCTCTGCCCGATAGGGGAGGAAGATGGCACTGGCCAAGTTGCCTGTGATACCGCTGAGGATGAAGATGATGGAGATGCGGTGCCAGCCAGCCAGCTTCTCCAGGTCCCGTAGGATGGTCATTTGGAAGACCACAGACACAAGGCAGTGCACCACACTGGGGGCGGGGACACAGCGTCAGCCCTGCCGTGTGCGCACGGCCACTAGCCGGGTACACCAAAGTGCGGTCGGGGCTGGCAGATTGAGCCAGGTGGGCCCTGGCCTGGAAGCCCTTTTTCTGGCATCTAGGTGGGAAGGCATCAGAGTCTGGGGAGGGGGTGGGGAGTGGTGAGGAGCCTCTTACCCAGCATGTAGGAAGAGAGACAGCCAGATCCTATAGAACTGGTCAGGAACTTCAGGATTGAGGAAGGGCAGCAGCCCGCACACCTTGTCTAAGCAGTGCACCTGGGGTGAGGGGCACAGGGTGGTCAGTGCTGCCCCAGGAGGCAGGCCGGCTGGGTTTGAGGCTCCGAAGTAGGAAGGACCATTTGAGCCATGGCCCCCCACAGTGCCCAGCTTCCTTTACCCAGGCAGATAGCCCTCCCTTGCCTACCTGGGAACAGAGTGTTGCCTCCTCATGGAAATAGCCATGCATGAACTCACAGTACTCCCGAGTGGTGATCTCACAGCTGGGGACAGGAAGGAGACAGGGCATTAGAGTTCTAAGGAGTCCCTACCACTTAAGGCTACAGCCCAGCAACTGGCCCCTGCAGGCAGGAAGGGGAGATCTCCATCCTGGAGCAAGCTCCTTTTCTCTGGGATCATACCCTGGGGTGATCAAGAACGGGGGACAAAAGACAGTTATGGAGCCCATCAGCTTGGGTGGTGGAAATGGAGGAACATCAGCCACGGGATGCTATAGCTTAGGAGGCAGATGGCACGCTGGCTCACCTGCCCTTGGTGCCAATGCAGCAGGGACGGCCCTTGATTTCACAGTCTATGTGTGGGAGGCCTGTGTAGTTGCTCTGGGCTTGCTCTGTACAGATCTAAAAGAAGGGGCATCGATGGGGTTCAGTGACAGGAAGCCAAACATTGCTGCCTTCCTAAGACTACCTGCCATGTGGGACACTCACATGCATCAATCACTCACCGGCCACTTGGTGATGTCATCAGGCCAGATATGGGCACCACTGGAGGCTGGCTCCTCACAGGTCCTGGAGGCAGTGGATGGATTGGACAAAATGAGGGTCTGGGGTACCTCAGTCTGCCACACTTACCCACTAGTGTCCCATCAGGGAGCCCTGGCAGCTGGGGGAGGGGGTCACTCTAGATCCACAGATGGCTCTAGGCTGTACCTGGGGTCCTGATGGCATACAGCCCCTGATGTCCGCCTCTGGCCCAGATCAGAATTGTCCATAGGGGGTCCAGTATCATTCTGCCACTTCACAAAAGTGGCCAAAGTCTCCTGGAGGGGTGAAGGTCGGGTCATACCAGGGCAATGCCACCCAGCTGGTGTAGGGACCATTCAGGACAAGGGCTATTCCCATTTCCTCAGGCATCTCCCAGATACCACCCACTGCAACTTCCTGAGCCTGGTTTTCACCTCTGGACCTGGGGAGGACCTGAGCTGGCCAAAGGCCTATAGGCTGGAGGGTAGATGAGGAGGAGGAGGGAGGGATTCGGTGTCACACTTCAAAGGGCCCTTCTCCCAGGCAGGGTAAATGGAGTGGGTGTGGATCTGTAGTGGGGTTGGCAGGGTCAGGGGGTTAGACCCACTGAACAGTCCTTCTTCTGAGTCTGGATGCAGCCGGAGTGGTCATTCTGGACACAGCAGCCTGACTCGCACTCCTGGTCCCGCTCCCGCCGCACCAGCTGCTCAATCTGTTGGTCTTTTCGGATGCAGGGTGAGAACTTGGCTCCCAGATGGATCAGGTCAATCTGGGATAGGGAAGAGGCTGCTGAGCCAGCATCCCAGACCCAGGAGGGGTAGGACACCCCATCCCCACAGTGAAGCCTCCTCTGATGAGGGGTTAAACAGGTGGACTGCCTGCCTGCTCAGCATGGACTGACAGGAAACGGGGTTCCCTGCTCAGATGGTGCCTCACCGAGCTGGGGCCGACCCAGAAGTTCTCCTGCTGGATGTATTTCACGCTCTCATACACACCTTTGTTCCTCAGCACCTGTCAAAGAGATAGTTCAAGGCTTCAGAGGTATAGGGGAAGGGAGAGGGTCTGGGTAGAGTTCCCAGGTCAGAGCCACCAGGAAAGACCAATCTATGTTAAGCCCCGAGCACCTCCAGCTTGGGCTTGTGATGGGAGATATTTGGTGCCCATTTGTGTTGAAGTCCCTTGGGGGAGGCTGGGACCCCCCCCTGGGGGGGGAGCCCGACTTACTAGCTGAGTGGTGACATGCTGAGCAAAGCCCACAGGTGCAATGCCATAGGTGCAGGTCACCAACAGGGTGATGATGATGTGCACAAAGGTCAGCCAGTAGGTGAAGTAGGGCCTGTGGGCAAAGGCCTCAGGTCAGCCTGGTAGAGCTCATGCGCAGCCCCCTAAGCTCTGTTCACCCCAGCTCTGCCGTTCCCACAGAAATTTTAAAAATTATTTATTTTTTTAATGTATGTGTTTTATTTATTTTTATTTATTTATTTTTTGTCTTTTTGAGACAGGGTTTCCCTGTAGCCCCAGCTGTCCTGGAACTCACTATGTAGACCAGGCTGGCCTTGAACTCACAGAGATCCGCCTGCCTCTGCCTCCCAAGTGTTGGGACTACAGGCGTGCACCACCATGCCTGGCTTAATTTATTTTTCTTTTATTTATGTATGTTATACATGCGTGCAATGCCCACAGAGGCCAGAAAAGAACATTGGATTCCCTGGACTAGAGTTATAGATGGCTGTTAGCCATCATGTGGGTGCTGGGAATCAAACCTGGGTCCTCTGCAAGAGCAGTCAGTGCTCTTAACCACTGAACCATTTCTCCAGCCATTTCTTTCCAACCATTTCTTTTTGAGACAGGATCTGCCTAAAGTCCCAGCTATAAATAAATATTATTAACACGTGTGTATGTGATATGTGTGTGGGAGAGCACATGCATGTGGAGGTCAGAAGACAACTTTGTGGAGTCGGTTCACTCCTTCCATCTTTACATGGATTCTAGGGACTGAACTTGGGTCACTATTTTCCCAGCAGCAGGCTCCAACTTCCGTGCCTCTGACCAGCCCGCATACCTTATGTTTTTGTCTTGGAGATGTGTTCCAGAGCCTGTATATGGTGGTGCTCTATGAAAGTGCTGTCTGCCACCCCGGTTAGGGATGCACTGAGGGGGGTGGGGAGGGAGCAAATGTCTGTGGGCTCTTTCTAGGCTGTCTGTTGCTGCCTGAGCTTGTCATCACATGCCCAACCTGCAGGAGGCGCTCTGGGAGGTTCTGACACCCAGCCAACTCAGTCTTTTGCCCCGGCCCGCTCACCGGTGGCTGTCGAAGCTCTCCAGCTGCCGCTGCACGGTACTGCTGATGCTGCGGCGGTAGCTGCGGTTCAGCCAGTTGCCCACCACACCCAGGCCGTAGTGTCGTTTCTTCCGGTCAAAGGCAAAGTGCTTCACCTTGGAGGCGATGCGCTTGCCACGCTGGGTCACGGGGACTGGGGCTCGGCCGTACTCTTTCCTGATGGTGACAGTGGCTCTCAGCCTGAGGACCCTGCCAGGGGCTCAGCAGGGGTGGAGACCTGGGTAAGGCAAGGGGCTGGAAACTGGAAAGACCTCACGCTATACTCACAGAGGGATATGCAACCCATCAGGGGTGACTGGGGAGGCGGAGTGCGGGACCCCTCGGAAGTAGCTGGCAGAGAGGGGGGGAGACTCAAATACATCATCAGGCATGGAGCTCATTTCTTCCTGGGGTGGGAGACATGAAAGACAGTGTAAGGAGGACACTGTCCCAAGTACTGTGCCTTGCACACCAATTGAAGACAAAACTGGGCAGTTCTCTTCAAGATGGAAGGGGAGCCACATGCCTGTCAACCCTGACAGTGGGTACCATCCCCAGTCCATGGCCCCATATACAGGAGCCTAGTCCGACAGCTAAATGCAGGGTACACCCTATTTGGCCTTTGGACCTTTCAGGGCTCCTGGCAGGACATAATCAAAGTGAAGTGCACCTCTCCCAGCTCCCAGGCCACCCCATCCAGTAAGCCCACACCCCATGCTTGCCTTACTAAAAAAGGAGGAGTCGAAGGTGTCTGCTCCATCAACCGCATCGTCCTCCAGGAAGCTAGGGTAGGCAAAGCTGCGCTTGACCACTCGGCACCGCTGCCCAGTGGCATCTAGAACAGAGCGCCCCTGGGAACAGGACAGAAGCTGACCATCAGTACCAGGGAAGACCCAGCATCCTAGGTCCGCAGCCCCACAGGAGTGAAGAGGCAGCACTGGAGGTGGGGTCCTGCCCAAAGGCATGGAGCATCTGAGGTGGCTGGGCTGAAGGAGTCGCTGAGAGCTGAAAGCCAGGATGGGGCCCCTGCTGCAGCGTGCCCCGCCCAGCCTCTCTTTCCATGGCTTGGGGTCAGCTCCTCCCTGCAACCTTCTGCCTGATTTGAGCAGCTGGTACCCCAATACTCAAGGCAAACACATTCCATACCCTTATTCTCAAGGCTTGGGTCACGCCCTCCCCTCTGCCTCTTGGCCCAGCACACCAGACCCTTGCCCATCTGTCACTTTTATCTCCTGCCACTCCTCAAACCGCTGCTCCCCCAAACCTTCTTCCTATTCCTGGTTTTGTGAAGACCAGTCCCTTGGCTGAGAATGCTATTCCCGCCTTTCCTCCCCTGGTGAATACTTCCTTGTTTTCCTGGGCTTACTCCCACCATCCCTGGCCATTAGCACCTTTCCTGAAATCACCACTCTGTGACACCCTCCTTAAAGAATGCAATCTCCCTCTAGGTGGAGACTGCTACTGTCTCCTCACTTAAGGGTTAATCCACTGGTGCAGGCCAGGGACCTGCCAGGGGACCACTCCTAGGAAAAAGGGTTCACCTTCTTAAGAGCATATGCTTTTCCTTCCCAGAATTCCCACCTCGTACTACAGACCCTACTAGTTGAGCCATCATGAGGTTCGGCTGGGTCTGTCCACCTTTCCTCAGAAGGTGTAACTATTCCTTCTCTTCTGTTTTTTTCTTTCAGGCAGAAGGCTCCAGTTCCTTCTCTTCCCCCATCCTCCTCTTCCCTTCCAGGCAGCTGAGTGATTCAGAGCTTGCCTGCCCTGGAGCTTTCCTTTTAAACTCTTAAGCACAGAGGACAGATTCTTAGGTGAGCTGTGAGACTGCCCGGTGGGGGAGGGGGCATACATCTTGCAGCAGGTGCCTTACCTTGAGGAGGGCAGCAGCTGCCTGAAAACTCATATGAGCCACAGACATCCTCTTGCGTCGGGGTAGATGGGAGTAGCCAGAGCGGACGCTGGTGAAGGATGTGAGGGACAGGACCCCTGGAGTCAGTGGTGGGTGGGTGGTATGGGGCCGGTCCACTTCATCCGGGTGGCGGAAGGCCCGACCCCGGGCCAGTGGGTCCACAATCTGCAAGGGACAGAGGGTAAGCAGGGCTGACCAGGCCCTGGAAAGTAGCCCAGCCAACCCCTCACCTCCTGGGAGCCTACCTTGGGCATCTTACAGGGTTTTGGAGACTCAGTGCCCTGGAAGGACGGCACCTCTTGGCTGGGCAGCTCCAGGTCTCTCTGACATGAGGCCTTAAGCCGGCCATAGCGGACGCTACAGTGGTGCAGACTGCGCCTCTGCCAGTTCTGTCGCTTGCCCTCCCAGTCACCGCTGACCCCGAACCACTGGGCCGTGCCCCTGTACAACGGACAGCGTGTGGATGGAAGCATGCTGACATGGACAGGAGCAAGTCAGGGGGATGTGCACCTGTGTGCACAGCGGAAGTACGGGGTACAGTGCATGTGTTTAGAGATGGCATGGGGGAGGACGACACATGTGTGCTGAGGAACGGTAAGTGGGGTAAGGGTGCGTGTGTGTGTTTGTGTGTGTGTGTGCGCGCACGTGTGTGTATGTGTGTGTGTAGGGGAGGTGGGGCAGGGTATGACAGCACATGCCTGTGGAGAAAGTGATAGTGCACATACAGGTACATAGGGGAGATGATGTATGGGTGGGGGTGCCGGTGTAGAGGAGGTGACGTGGGGTGAGAGTGCAGGTGTATAGGTAACACTGGATAGAGAATGACAGTGTATGTGGGTGGGGCAAGGTGAAAAGGGTGGTGGCATGTGTACCCTGTGTGGATGCTGTCCCCATGTGCCTTGGGGAGATGGAGGATCAGCCTTCCCTGGGCCCGCCAGCTGGAGCCCAGTGAGCAGGCTTAGTGTGAAGGCCACACCATGCACAGAACTTGGAAGGATCCTGGGAACCACTGCAGTGTGTTGTCCCCAGCTCCTTGAACCCTGTCCCCACATGGAGACTTTCTGTAAAGTACATACTCCTGGGCCTCAGTTTCCCCATTTCTGCCATCACATTAGATTCCTGCACTCCATCCTTGCAGAGAGCTGCTGTTCATAACTCTGTCTATGCCTTCTGGAAAGGGGACATAGGGCTAGGCCCCATGAAAGATCGGGTGCTCAGAACATGCAATCTGCTAGGGTGACCGTGCAGGGCAGGGTACTCACTTGCGGATGCTTTGGGACAGGGAAGCCTGCCGGCGGAATCCAGGGCGCTTCTCCGTGTCATCCTGCCCTCGTCCCCAGGGCTCTTGGAGGCTGACACTCTTCAGGTAGGCTGGGTTCTTGGGTCTCTGTGGGGAGGTAGGGAGGACGGGTGGTAAGTGTACAGCCCTGATCCCAGGCTGGCTCTTCTTCAGTCCTCCAGTGGGAAAGTCCTGGGAAAAAACATAGCTCCTCCACCACCCGGGAGGTTCTGTGTCCTCACTCCCTTTTGAGCGCTATGAATTGAACTTAGGGACTCATACAAACTAGGCAAGCACTCCACAATAGGCAAGCACTCCACCATAGGCAAGCACTCCACCATAGGCAAGCACTCTACCCCTGAGTGGCACCCTACTGTCCAACCCTTCAATCTGAACTTAACAGTTTTGAATGTTTTCCAGTGACATCTAGGGATGCAGCTCAGTTGGTAGTTTGTCAACATGCACAAAGTCAGGGGTTCGATTCCCAGTACCATATAGCTGTGGTGTACTGGTGCACACATGTAATCCCAGCACTTGGTAAGTGGAAGCAGGAGAGTCAGAAGTTCAAGGTAATCCCTGGTTATGTAGCAAGTTCAAGGCCAGTCAGGGATACCTAAGACTCTGTCTGAACAAAACAAACAAGGGCCTGGAGAGATGGCTCAGTGGTTAAGAGCACTGGCTGCTCTTGCACTGGACCTGGGTTCGATTCCCAGCCCCCACATGGCAGCTATGAATCGTCCTTAACTCCAGGTCCAGGGGACCAGACACCCTCTTCTTGCCTCCTTGGGCCTTGCATGACATGAGTGCACATATGTACACGCAAGCAACACACTATACACATAAAATAAGAATTAAAAATTTTTTGAAATATGCCGGGCATGGTGGCGCAAGCCTTTAATCCCAGCACTCGGGAGGCAGAGGCAGGCGGATCTCTGTGAGTTCAAGGCCAGCCTGGTCTACATAGTGAGTTCCAGGACAGCTGGGGCTACAGGGAGACCCTGTCTCAGACAAAAAAAAAATTTTTTTTAATATTATTTTTCTTTTTTATGTGTATGAGTGTATTGCCTGCATGTACGTAAGTGCACCTACGTAGTACAGTGTCCATGGAGGTCAGAAGAGGGCAATGGATCCCCCTAGAACTCGAGTTACAGATGGTTGTTAGCCACCATGTGGGTGTTGGGAACCAAACTTGGGTCCTCTGCAAGAGCAGTCAGTGCTCTTAACCACTGAGCGATCTCTCCAGCCCCAACTCTAGTACACCCTCCCTACCTCAGCCCAGGATGGTCTTTGTCTGCTTTCACATGTTCTACAGAGCTCTTGGGGTGAGTGGACGTCACCAACATAGCCCCCTTTATGTCCTAGGCTGTGTGGGAAGCCCACAACATTGGGGCCTGCTCTCAATAAGCTCTTTATTGGACAGGAGTCCAAACACACAGAAACACTGACCCATTTCCCTGTCTCTGTGGGAGCCAAGGCAGTGGTTCCGGGGCTGTGGAACCCTGTCCTATGCTCACTCAGGCCACCACAGACAGCCCACATCCCTCAGAAGCACAGAGGGTCTGGGCCAGGGAGCTTAGATGTAAATAGCCAGCGCTGGGCTTGCCAATGAGCACTGCCTTGGGACCAGCTTCCTTGTTCCTTGGCCACCAGTGGCCAGAGCTCCCAAGTGTGAGTTCAAGGCCTCACTGCCTACAGTGATCCATGAGGAAAGGGTATGTTTAGAAAATGAAACCATCTAGAAGGTGCTGTGGGCACATCTGTTGCCTGTGGCCGGGGCAGTGAGTCCTGTCCGCTCACCTCAGGTAGCATGCTGTCCTGCTCATCGGGGGCCTGAGTGTCGGGTGGTGGGATATTGATGGAAAGATTAGGCGGCTTCCGACTCTGCAGGCGGCTCCTGGACACAGAGGAGAGGCTGCTGCCATTTCTATCAGCCGAGGCCATGGTGGGGAGTGCTGGAAGGGAGACAGAGGGCAGTGTGAGTATATGGAGAGGCAGTAGGACTGGCGGTATGAGGACCCGGGTACCAGGGCAGGCAGGCAGCTCAGGACCAGCACCCATCTGCCTCATGTTGCAGCAGACCCAGCGGTGGAAACGAGCCAGACCACCCCTGGGCTGGGAGAGGATCTCAAGGTTTATTTCTGTCCTTCATTTGCATTCCAGAGGAGGAGGGGTAGGGCGGCCTAGATTTCCACCTTATTCTAACTCTCCTGCCAGTTCTTCCCGCCAGAACCAAACCAAACCAGGAGAGGAGGATGAAGAAGGGGGCAGGGTATGGTAAGGCAGGCCAGGAGGTCAGAGTGGATTCCATGGACCAAGGGCCCTTCCTTTGTCTCTGGGGCAGGCCTCAAAGCACAGGGAGAAGGCTCCAGGAAGCCCAGTACACTGAGTGGCACCAGCTGTGGGGCTCCAGGGGTCAACTGTGCAGGGCAGGTGCTTGTCAGGGGAGTGGTCCTTGAGTTATGTGCCAGATGTGGTGGCTCAGCCTCGTTCCCGTGGCTGCCCAGTTCCTTCTCAGAGGTAACAGAAAGCTGGGTAGAGTGGCACACACTGTAATCCCAGCTACCTGGGAGGCTGTGGGCGGGGGGATCATTTGGGTGCAGGAGTTCAAGGCCAGCCTAGGCCATATACTAAGTTTCCATGTGGTGGTGCAAGCCTGTAATCTCTGTACTTGGGAGACTGAGACGAGAGGATTATGAGGACAGCCTGGACTATAGGGAAGCCCAAGCTTTAAAAACCAAGATCTGAAAAAAGGCAACTGAAACTGCCTGATACGTCTTTTTTCTTTCTTTCTTCCTTTTTTTTTTTTTTGGTCTTTTTGAGACAGGGTCTCCCTGTAGCCCCAGCTGACCTGGAACTCACTATGCAGACCAGGCTGGCCTCGAACTCACAGAGATCTGCCTGCCTCTGCCTCCCGAGTGCTGGGATTAAAGACGTGCGCCACCACGCCTGGCCTTCTTTCTTCCTTTTTAAAAATTTATTTTTTATGTTTTGCTTGCATGTACGTGAACCTGTGTTGTGCCCGAGGAGGTCAGAAAAGGGTGTCGGATCCCTTGCAACCAGAATTACAGATGGTTGTTAGAAGCCATGTAGGTGCTGGGAACCAAATCCAGGTCCTCAGGAAGAGCAGTCAGTGCTCTTACCACTGAACAGTCTCTCTAGCTCCAGACAAAATATTTTAACAATACAGGTGATTTCTGCTCACTAAAGACTGAGAGCTGCAAAGCAAAAAGCAAGCTCTGGATCACCCTCAGGGCAGCCTCTCTGCTCCTGGAACAGCAGAGGTTCTTCCAAATGTTCCCACACTCACACCTCCAATCTGGCATGGACGTCTTTCCCCAGGACACACACAGAACAACTTTACCTTCTTTAAACAAAGCAAAGATTTCACTGAGTGGAACGTACCAAGACTGACTTCATTCCTGATGGATGGTTACGCAGGATGTTTTGTCTAGTGTTGCAACAAGCACAGTTGCTCATATAGAGTGGGTGTGTTTGAGTACTAAAGACAAAGTTCTAGAAGGAGGATGGCTAGGGTAAGGGGCAAGGACATTAAGAATTTCAGTGGATCTCTACGGACAGGGCCATAAAGACAACATGGTTGTTTACTCTGTTAGGGAGCTTTTCCCTGCTTGGGCCACTGACCCCATTCTCTGGTGACAACCCCCCCCCAACCCAAGACACCCACTGCCTGTTCCTACAGCTCCAGGAGGCTCAGCCAGGAAAAGTGCTGATGGGTAGGGCCATCTGACCCCATTCTCTGGTGACACCCCTGCCCAACCCAAGACACCCACTGCCTGTTCCTACAGCTCCAGGAGGCTCAGCCAGGAAAAGTACCGATGTGACAGCTGTCACATGTAGCCCTAACTTTTACTTCTCTACATCTCTACCTTGTCTCCAGTTACCCGAGCTCTCGCCTGAAGGACCTCATCAGCCTTCCAACCCCGCCACCTGCTGCCCCGTGAACCCTTCCCCCAACCTGATCATTCTTCTTGGAAGCACAAATAATGCCTGCCTCTCTCTACTCAGTTTTCGAGACTTCCTGTTTTTACTTCAAGCCCAGACTCCTCATCAGGGTTTCTAGTTCCTGTGTGGCAACCCCTCTGTTTATTCTCTTGTTTTGCCCAGACTCTGCCACTCTGGCCTCTCATCTGGAGATGGGCAGCCCCAGCTTGACCCACATGTGGCCTGATGGCCATCATGAGAGCCCTGGATCACTGTCACCCAAGTCCTCACCTATATGGCAGGAAGAATAATGCACACGCTTTAGAGGCGCTAGAGGATGGACAGGCAAACACACAGACAACGCTCACAGCTCCCCAGAAGCGCTATTCACCAGAGCTTAAAAGGTGGCAACTTCCAAATGTCCATCGATGGAAGGAGGGATAAAGAAAATGGCAGATCCATACTACATTCTCACCTCTTATTACGGCAGCCACAAAAAGGGATGAGGCTCTGACCCAGGCTGCAGCCTTGAGAACATCATTTAAGTGAAAGATGTCACTCAGAAAAGATCACCTGTGTTGGGCATGATGGTGCACACTTGCAATCCCAGCACTCGGGAGGCACAGGCAGGGGCACTGAGAGTTGGAGGCCAAGGCTGGTGAGATGACTTGGAGGGTAAAATTGCTTGTCACCAAGTCTGACAACTGCAGTTTGTTCTCCGCTACCCCACATGGTGGAAGAAGAGAACTGATTTCTGAAAGTTGTCCTCTGACTTCCAGATGCACATTGTAGCACAAGTGCACGTACACACACACACACACACACACACACACACACACGCACACATGTTTGGGCACGAGAGATGGCTCAGTGGACTGGCTGCTCTTGCAAAGGACCTGGGTTTTGTTCCCAGCACCCATATGGAGGCTCACAACCACCTGTAACTCCAGTTCCAGGGGATCAGATACCCTCTTCTTGCCTCTGTGGGCACTGCATGCTTGTAGTGCACTTATATACATTCAGGTAAAGTACTCATACACATAAAATAAAAATTAATAAATTAGTAAAAAATTTTAAAATGTGAAAAAAATATTAAAAGTTATGAGAAGGGCATGGTGGCACATGCCTTTAATCCCAGCACTTGGGAGGCAGAGGCAAGTGAATCTCTGTGAGCTTGTGGCCAGCCTGGTCTACAAAGCAAGTTCTAGGTTAACTGGGGCTACAGGGAGATCCTCTCTCAAAGAAAAAAGCCCCCCAAATTATGAGAGTTCAGTCTGGGATACACAAAGAAGTCAAGGCTAGTCAAGTATGAAATTCTGTCTCAAAAAAAAAAAAAGAGCTGGGTATGGTGGCACACACCTTTAATCCCAGCACTTGGGAGGCAGAGGCAGGCGGATCTCTGTGAGTTCAAGGCCAGCCTGGTCTACATAGTGAGTTCCAGGCCAGCTGGGGCTACAGGGAGACCCTGTCTCAAAAAGACAAAAAAAAGAAAAGTCAGGCATGGTGCTGCATTTTGATCTCAACATCTGGGAGGATTGCTGTGAGTTCAAGGCTAGCCAGAGCTACGTAACAATTTTCTGTCTGACAAAAACAACAGAAAAAGAAGGCCAAATGAGAAGCTAGAGGTATGCTTCAGAGGTCAGAGCACTGGTCTAGCAGGTGTGAGGCCCTGGGTTTCACCCCCAGCTTCACCTAAAAACAAACACAGAAGCCTCAAGCAGCTGCTCCACAGACGTTGGGCCTCTGACTGCTCAGGTCACTGATCCCTGACCATCGTAGGGCAGAAGGGACCCTCTAATCCTCACCTGCAGCTCGGATGCCACTTCCTCAGAGGGGCCTTCCCTGGCTATCTGTATAGCCCCTGGCCCCTGTTCTGGGCAGGCGATTGTCTCTGTGGCTGTCTGAGTGGATCATCTCCAGAGCCAAATAAACAAGTGAGGTAGCGGTGCTTGCGGCTACCCACCGGCCACCAGCTTCCTGCCTTCAGATGCGGACTCGGGTTGGGATTCTTGGGGCTTATCGGAAGGTTAGAGTCTAGACCATGTTCCAGTCCTCTCCTTGCTCTGTATGGATGGCTCCTGGGGTCAAGATGGATAGATGGCTCTGGGTCAACAAGGACAGCTGCCCAGCACTGTCAACTTGTGAGAACAGAAGGGCAGGTTAGAGGGGTCATCTTCCTGACCTTAGTTTCCCCATCCATAAAATGGGTCTTGTTCTACTTGTCTCCCAGAGGAGGGGGCTCTGGTCTAGGGCTTGACTGGAGCCAGGCACGCAGTTAAGATTGCCCGTATTCTGTTTCCAATATTACTTTACACTTAAAAAAATTTTAACTTTTTGAGATAAGGTCTCATGTCGTCCAAGCTGGCCTTGAGCTTGTGATTATACCTGAGGATGCCCTTGAACCACTGATCCTCTGCTCCCCTTCCCAAGTGCTGGGATTACAGGCATATGCCACTATCACTACCCCCAGCTCACTATTACATTAATAGCAATATTCAATTTACAAGTCCTGGAATTATTGGCTTTAATTTTTTTTTTTTTTTGTCTTTTTGAGACATGGGCTCCCTGTAGCTGACCTGGAACTCACTACGTAGACCAGGCTGGACTTGAACCTACAGAGATCCAACTGCTTCTGCCTCCTAAATTCTGGGATTAAAGTGTGCGCCACTATGCCCAGCTTAAAAGTCTTTTTAAAGTTTTTGATATTATTGTGTGTGCATATGCACATGGCAGAGGGCAGCTCTCAGGAGTTGGTTCTCTGCTTCCATTGTGGGTTCCAGAGATTGAATTTAGGTCCTTAGGCTTGGGTAGTGTTTTGCTAACTGCGCCATCGCCCCAGCCCTAGTTTCTGATTAAGATTTACTCTCTGGGCCTGGGGAGATGGCACAGTCCTAAAAGTGCTTGCCATGAAGGCCTGGGTTTGATCCTCAGTATCCATGTTAAAAAAAAGAAAAAAGCGGGGATGGTGGCACAGGCTTATAATCCCAGCTGTGGGGCAATGGAGACAGAAGAGATCCATGGGGCTGAATGGCCAGTCAGCTGACTTAGTTAAGTTCCAGGCCAGTGAGAGACTGGAGAGATGACTCAGTAGTTAAGAGCATTGGCTACTCTTGCAGAGTACCTGGGTTCAGTTCCCAGTACCCACACGGTGGCTTACAACTACCTGCAACTCTGGTTTCAGGGACTGAAGACCTTTTCTGGCCTCTGTGGGCACTGCACATACAGTACACTTACATACATGCAGGCAAAAGACTCATACACATAAAAAGTTGTCAGAATTTTTTAAAAAAGTGGATGGTGCGTGCGCGCGCACACACACACACACACACACACACACACACACACCAAAAAAGTAAAAAATGAACAGAATCTGGCTGGGGCTGGGAGAAATGTCTCAGTGGACAGCATGCTTGTGGTCTAAGTGTGAGGACCTGAGTTCATATCCCTAGAAGCCATGTGAAACTGGGCAGCGCAGCACACATCTATAACTGCAGCATTCCTACAGGGAGCTGAGAGACGGACAGGAGATGCTTCAGGAGCTCATGGGAAAGGAATATGCTGTGCAGAGACCCTGACTCAAACAACGTGGAAGGGAATGGCTGACAACCAAGGCTGTCTTCTGACCTCCACATGCTGCTGCATGGTGTGATGCCCACACGAGGCTGTAGCTGGGTGGTACAGTGCCTCCCTGACATGTAAGAAGCCTTGGGTTCAATTCTCAGTACCACAAACATGAAAGATTCACTTTCCATTAGTCAACCTGATTTTCAGGACAGCGCTGAAGCGATCGGACTGGGCTCTGTTGTTTTTAATGATATACTTGAGGAGAAATCCGCACAACATAAAATGAACCATTTTAAGGAGAACAACTCTACTCCATCGTGTTTCTACCTTTTAGGGAGTCCTGAACAGGGCGTATGTTGTAAAAAAGGCAGCGCACAGCAGGCACTCCCAGGAGCCGCTGTAAAGTGTCACAGCGACTGGACAAAAGTACCATGTATGCCAGGCCCAGCTCAGACCTGTATACGCATCCTCTGTCTTCAAAACATTCTCTGAAAGAGACTTCCTGTTTGTAGATGGGTAATGGAAGTTCAGAGAGGTTGAGTGACTTGCCCAAGCTCACACAGCAAAGGGTGTAGCTCAGACTCAAGACGTCTGATGCTAGGTGTGATGCCCCCTCTAGAGACAGGTATCCTCTTTTCCTAAAGTTGGGGTATACTGGGGGCGAGAAGACACTTTTGATGGAGCTGTGGAGTCACCCACAGAAAGAGCCATGGTCTAGCATTTCAGTGCTTCTCAAAGTGTGACTGAGAGGCTTAGACTGCCCAGAGGTGCTGACATGGGGTGAACTGGAAGCAGAGGACTGGTATAGGCCCCTCTTTGATCCCACCTACTGGGCCCTTCTATGCTTAGCATACTGGATTGAGGCCTGTGGAGGCTAAAGCCCCCCAGGACAGGTGCAGGGGGGCTTTGGAGAGCAGCTGAGGCAGAGCTGGCTCAGGGCACTGCTGCTTAAGGCGGGAACAACAATCTCAGTTTGGCTCCATCACCCCAAGGAGCCAGGAGTCCTGGTCCCACCCCTCTGAGATCACAGGCAGAAGACCCATGGGGTTGGGCTGGCGGGCTCTGAGCAGCCCTGGCAGTCCCTTGGATACAGCTCCAGGGCAACAGCCTCACCTGGGGCCTCTATGCTAAGCCTCCTTGGTTTGGCCTCATCTGGGACCAGAGTTCAGGGAGAGGTTATTGGGAGGACATTGCCCTGGGAAACTGGTACGGAGGGGAGGGGCAGGCAGCAAGAGGTGGTGGGGGGTGGCCACCAGGCAGGCAAGCTCAATATCTATGTGGCTGCACCCCACTAATAGGAAGACCCTTCTGGAACTCTAAGCTGAAGGCACCTCCCATGAGTCATGGCTGTAGGCCTCCCCCACCCCCATTCTGCCAGCACAGAATCCCCCTGCATCTCCCCAAGCTCCCACCTCCAGTATCTGAGGTCCTGAACCTGCCATGAATCTCCACCTTGCCTGCCTGGCTAATGCCTACTGCTCCTTTAAGGAATGTCACTTCCAGGAAGCCTGCCTTGTCACCACCAGACACAAACCAAGCACTTTCTCCCCTGGTCTCACAGCCTCCTGCAGATCTGCCTGATGAGAGCTCCCTACCCTCCTCTGGGTGACAGACAGCAGGTCCCACACCCAGCTGGTCTCCATGAAGCCCTAACCGAGTGAGTCTGGTGAAGGTAGGAGTATGTATGGCTAGGCATGGTCAGTCCGGATGGATGCTGGATCTGGAAGGCTCCCAAGGGCTCCCCACCTTTTCCTGACCCATTGCAGGGCTTGGGAGAAGGTGGCTGGGTGCTGACTGAGGATGAGGCCTAGCAGAGCCCCCCCCCGCCCAGATACCTGGTCCATCATAAGCACTCTTCTCCCTTCTCAGGAGTTGCTGACTGTATCCCAAGGCCAGTCCAGCTGGGAACCCCAACACATGCCCAGGAGACCCCTGTGCCGCCATCTCTGCCAATCTCTGGATGAAGAGGAAGGCATGACTCATGAGCGTAAGACAAGGAAAAGTGACCAGCTCTAGGACAATCTCAGGGGTCCAAAGAAAGCAGTCTGATGGTAGAGGGGTGAGGAGCCCCATGCCTCCTTAAGACAGCACAGAGCACCGGGCAATAGTCCATAAGCAGCCACACCCGTGTGCCTCAGTTAACTTTCTGTTAACTGGTGGTTAGACAGGTGATTGCTCAGATCTGACTTCAGGAAGCCCAGACACTTTCTCCTAGGCCTTCCCCTGACCTCCTGTCCCAACCTGTGCGGGAGTGGGTGGGCTAAAAGCTCAACACTTTTCAGGGCTCAGTGATGGGCAGCTGCCTGGGGCAGTGGCAGGGACCATCAGATCCACTCTGGACTCCTGGGTGACCCATGTCCATCACAGACAGCAGAGACCAGACAGAAAAAGTACGGGAGCTGCCCTGACTGCCACTTATCTCCCGCCCCCAGAAGCAAAGTGCTTGCTCACTTCAGAGGAAATTGTGACATCCTGGGAGCAGGCTTCCTCCTGCTCACAGCTGCATGTGCTGAGGTCTCTAAGACCTCAGGCCTACTTCCCAGCTGGCCCATGGGCAGAGGTGGAAAGTGCCAGGGCTGCCACTGCCATCTGTCTGAGTTGGATCCTCACCTAACCTTGTGGGAGAAGTCACCCTAAAAAAGTCTTCAGCCAGATCTCCAGAGGTGGCTCTGGGGTCAAGGGACCAGGGCTGAGGGTGGGTTACTCCATGTCCTCCTCTTCATGGTGGTGTCTGGCAAGACAGGGTGCGCCATGGAGAGGGAGAACCCCTGAGGCACCCCTGGGAGAGGCCTCTTTGTCCTCCATGCCTGGGGCAGCATGCCCTGCAGAGAGCTTCAGATAGCACTGCCTGGCCAGGGGTGGCCCAGATCAGGCTCAAAGAAATGCAGACTCAGAAAGCACTGCCTCGGTAGCCCAGATAATCTGGTTTCCTCACAAAGGGTAGGGCCGGCCACTCCCAAACAAGACAGGTTCAGTCCAAGCAGACAAGGCAAGGTCACCTCAGGGAGCTCCCTGAAGCACTACTAGGCAGGTGCCCCTCCTCTGCCATGCTTGAGCCCAAGCTCTACCCGGTGCCAGTGCCTGGCCACCGTCCCCTCTCAGTCTGCCCCAGGAGAGGTTCCACCTGAATCTACAAGTCTGACCTGAGTCTCCTCCCCGATCTCTCTTCACTTGCCCATCACCAATGTACCCTGGCAGTAGGATTTTGGAAGCTCAGCATTCTATACTAATGGAGGGTGGATCCAGTACTCAAGCTCTTCCGATGTGAGGAGCCAGATGCAAGAACCAAGGCCACATATGTCCAGAAATGGGGACAGAATAGAGGGAGGGGTCCTTGGACAAGAAGGGAGCTGCCCTCTCCTCTCCAGAGGAAGGAGGGGTATTATTCACTGCTGGATATTACCAGAGGGGAGGGGCACAAGTCACCTGAAAGAGGAAGTGAGGAAACCACACCTGGTCCAGTTTTAGCCCTGGAGCTGTGGGCAGGACCCCCAGCATCCAGACAGTGGGCAGAGGAGGAGGAGGAGGAGGAGGAGGCAGGACCCCCAGCATCCAGACAGCAGGCAGAGGAGGAGGAGGAGGAGGAGGAGACAGGACCCCCAGCATCCAGACAGCAGGCAGAGGAGGAGGAGGAGACAGGACCCCCAGCATCCAGGAGGCAGGACCCCCAGCATCCAGACAGCAGGCAGAGGAGGAGGAGGAGGAGGAGGAGACAGGACCCCCAGCATCCAGACAGCAGGCAGAGGAGGAGGAGGAGACAGGACCCCCAGCATCCAGACAGCAGGCAGAGGAGGAGGAGGAGGCAGGACCCCCAGCATCCAGACAGCAGGCAGAGGAGGAGGAGGAGGCAGGACCCCCAGCATCCAGACAGTGGGCAGAGGAGGAGGAGGAGGCAGCGGCGGATGGCCCATGCGTGAGGCCCGGCTGAATCACAGGATGATGACAGTGTGGGTTGGGGGAGCAAGGAAGCGGCTTCCTGGCCACAGAAACTGAAACTGCATCCTCCCTCCCATGGCCCTGCTGGGAACCTCTGCATTTTCAAAGGAAGTGGGGCCCTCAGCCGTTGCAGATCCCCAGCAAAACTGCACTGCTGCTGACCTCCGAACGTTCTCCAGCATGGATGGGTAGTCCATGAAAAGGCTGCCATTTAAGGTGCCCCCATATCAGTCCCACAGAACCAGTGACTCGCTGCTGAGCGCCTCCTGACCCTCACGAGAGATTTGTAAGGATGGGGCCCAGGGCAGGGACGTCAAAAGGACCCAAGATCTGAGGACAGGGTCTAGGAAGGGTCATGAGAGACAGAAAAGGGGGTCGGAAAGCAATAAGTATGGCCTGATGGGAGGCTAGGAGGATCACGAACAAGTCAGGAGAAAGAGAAGCCTCTTCCCAGCATGCTTTTCCTCGGAGGTGTGGAGTGGGCGGTGAGGACACAAACTCAGTGGACTCTACTGTACTAGCACGTAAGCTGCGCGTAGTGGCCACCCACCAAAAACACAAAAAAACAAAACCAAACGGCTTGTGGGTTCGCACTCTCAACACATCCCACAGACAGAAGGTCTCTCCCCACTGAACCCCTATTTCTTTCTCTCTTTCAGTTCCCGGAGCTTGTGCCAAACTCATTGCACAAGGTAAGAACTGGAGGGGCAGGTTCCAGCGCTTGGCAACCTGCTGACATCTTTGGGGTTTTTCCCCCCAAGACCCCAGGATCTGCGTTCCGCTGACCCAATTAGAGCAGCTTGGGTTTCATAGCCCACCACAAACACGGGAAGCAGGCACTGGGCACCAAGAACAGCTAACGGTAGGATGTAAATGTGAGAGTATGGGTGCCCCATTCTTAGGGGCAGCCCTCTACCCTATCCACCTGGACTTTCTGTGGTCCACTCGCCACTGGGCTGGCAGGCAGAGATATGAATACTTTCCTTTTCTGCTGGAGTCCCTAGTCCAGGATGTGGGTTGAGATGGGGGTGCTCAAGCTCTGTATCCCCAAAGCTCAACATACAGGGCTGGGATGTAGGTCAGTGGTAGAGGGCTTGCTCAGCATACACATGGCCTTGGGCTCCAACCCAGCACAGCAAAATAAAACAAAAGGCAAGTTGCTGTTGACATACAGGGAAGTGGGGGTAGCCAAGTGTTCCCAGCAGGGTACCCTTCCTGAGGCCCCTCTGGAAATTTCTACTCACGCAGCTGGCAGAGGCAGGCCCCCTGGACAGCAAGAGTTCTGGTGTCTTGGGCAGAACCTGGGAGTCCTCTCATACCCTAGGCTTGCTCAGAGAGCAGCAGGCTGGGGTGCTGACTGTGGAAAGAGGGCAAAGGGGTGGTTGGGTTCAGGGATGCTGGTTCAGCAGTTTGGTCTCCTGAGAACACAGTATATTCTACCCAACTTCTGCTGCCCCTTACATCAGAACATGGGGGCATCCACAGAGGGCACGCACACACAGAGGCATGGGAATGTGCATACACACACACACAGACACACACACACACACACACACAGATGCCACAGTCATACGGGCTGGCTCTAGTAAGGAAGCCTCTTAGGAACATGGGTTACTGGGAGTTGGGTTTTCACTGGTTTTTGGAACCAGTTGTGGTCTAGTACATGCCCAGTAGGTGGAGCAGGATGGGGTGCCACTTGGGGGGAAGGGTAGAGCAGGGGAGGTATGCTTTACTTCCACTGATAAAGTGGCTCCGTGTCATGCCAAGGTGTGACCCCCGCCCCCGACAGCTGGGATTCTGTCTAATGCCTGTAAGTCCACAGCCCACCCAGTTTTCAGCTGCCTCCTTGAGGGTGTGGCTACAGATATGGAAACTGCCTGACTAGGGGAGACAGGGTCACAGCACCAGCTGTGCAAGTTTAGGCAAGTCACTTAATATCTCTGAGCTTTGTTTTTGTTTATACAGAAGATGTTAAGTAGCCTCCCGATAGTCTGAGACCCTGGGTGTCTCTGTTACAAATAATGTGTCATTCAGCATGCTCAGCTGAGAGACAAAGTCTCACCCTATCCTCCTGAAGTAAGTACCTTGCCCAGTGTCAGTCAGAAGCAGGTGATGGCAGGGCCAGGTGTGAATACTCAAAGCTCTAAAGAGTTGCAGGCCACCCTGTCATTGCCCTTGACACACTCAGGACTGGGCGCTGGGCAGTCTCTGTCTGAGGCTCAGATCTGCTTCTGACTGCATGGAGCCCCTCAGCGGGGAAGGAACATGCCAGGCAAACACTTTGCAGCTTGTAAACAGTCATTAAGAAGCTAATAAACCTGATTTCCCAGAACTCTGCCCTGGGGCACCCCATTTCCCCCAGGAAGAGGCTGGCCCCAGCCCCAGTGGGCGCCAGGGCTTCAAGACACTTGGACAAGGGCCCATCCAAGCTTTGCCCCTAGCAGGTGAGCCTTCAAGGCCACCTACCCACCGCCTTCTATCTTGCTTTGGGGCAGGGCAGAACTCCTGTGTTAAGGAGTGAGGGCTGGGGGACAGTGGTAGGGCTCACACACGGCCTGGTCACCACGTCAGTGTTTCCTCTGCTATGAGACGGGGTGACGCCCACCACAGAGCAACCAGCAGAAACGGCAGATGCTGAATGTGCGGTGCCTGGTATACAACCAGTGGCCAACTGCTGGCGTTTTTTCTTCTCCCCCATGGCTGAGCTTTGCCACCATGGTTGAGATGGCCTATGTATCTCAGCCAAGAACCCAGAAGTGGCAGGGCTCTCCTGACAGGCAGGGAAACAAGGTTAAGTCACTGGTTCAAGGTCCCACAGTCAGGAAGTGGTGGGGCTGCAGCCTACTGGGACTCGGGAGGCCAAGAGGCAAAAGGCCACACCTGGGGTGGCAGCTCCAAGAAGTCTGAGTACAAAGACCTTTGAGACCTTTGGTTCATGAACACCCCCC
>NW_008336853.1:152420-160097 GCF_000622305.1 Nannospalax galili | reverse complement strand
CCCCCCCCCCCCCCCGCCAACACCCCAGTACAAGTGACAACATCTAAGGCTTGGGTAGCACTTCTCAGCTTATCAACGAGCTCTTACAAACATTATCTCATTAAGTGAGGCTGAGGTGGGAGGAAGCTGTCATTCCGCAGCTTCTGATAAAGTCCCAAAGGGCTCACCCTGGGTCTTCAGTTACCAGTCTTGCTCCTACCCATGGCATACCCCTTAACTGTACTTTTCCAGGCCTCACCTCCTGGTAGCCACACAGAAGCTCTTGCTCCAGGGGAACTCATCTGGAGAGGGAAAAGGCACCTTGTGCCTCAGGCAACACATCAATGCAGAGAAGCAGAGCTCTGCAGCACACAGCACTCCCAGCCCCAAGATGTGCCGTGCTCCACAAACAGCTTTTTTTAGAGTTCAGACAATGTGGACAGACATGTGCTTATCTGGCGAGCCAGCAGGACTGTGATGATGGCTCCTTTTACAGTGTCCCCACCACAGCCACGCCTAGGCTGAAGGTTGTCCACAGGTCACTGCTGGAACCCTCAACTCATAGGCCTCCACTGTACAGTTGGAGAAAGTGAGGCAGAGACTACTTAAGGGACTCCCACCCTACCAAGCACTCTTATAGGCCCACACCTACTGGCTTCAGGACCTTGCCTCCTGGCTCTTGAGCTTGGAATCATTGGCTCTTCTGGCTGATCACTCTGTCTACCCCACACCCTGCCAGTACCCACCAGTCTCAAACCACTGTCTCAGATGGGCCAGGGTCAGTAGAGCTGAAGCTGCCTTCCGGCAGTTCTCTATATCACCCTGACAATGAGAAGATGGGTTTTCCCTCTTCTTGTCCACTACTCAGGGAGGTCAGGGGAACTCAGGGGTAGTCCCGGGAAAGCCCTCATTCTTCCCAACAACAGGCAGGCGTGGCTGGTTCTTCCTATGAGGCTGCCTGTGTGCCAAGAGCTGCCTGGCCTGGCAGTGTCCTCGTCCCAGGGCCGTGCTGGCTGCTGAGGTCAGTCAGCACTCTCAAGTACTGACGTCTTGCCACTCCTCCCCCAGCCTGTCTGGGCTGGGTAGGAAACTGGGAGCTGCAGATGGTGAGCTCACTCTGGAAACCCCCTCTGGCTGTGGGGCAATACCTAGGCGGGCTCCCAAGTAAGTGACCTGGAGAACCCAGGGGACACATGGGGGTGGGAGGCTGGAGAATACACACAGCTCCCATATGCTACATGATGGCTGGGTATAGGAAGCCAAGCCCAGAGGTAGGACCAAGTCTCTCAAACAAGCAGGCACACTCAGAGCCCCTTGAGTTCTTCCTGGTCTCACCTGGTGCCTGGCACCAG
Organism: Nannospalax galili; assembly: GCF_000622305.1. Lineage (NCBI taxonomy): Eukaryota > Metazoa > Chordata > Mammalia > Rodentia > Spalacidae > Nannospalax > Nannospalax galili. The sequence continues at coordinate 158,766 of NW_008336853.1, read as the reverse complement.
GGACAGGAAAGATATACTGACACCCCCCAGTGGTCCTCCAGGGCCTGAGTGGTATGACTTCCTCTTCTTTCAGAACTTTCCGGGGCAGTGGGGGTGGTGGTGGGGTGACGGGGAGACGGGACAGTCCAGAATGAAAAAATGAAATAGAAGTTATAGAGATTTGTTTATCAGGCTTTTGGGGAGATGGCTTTGTACGGTTCTGAGTGCTCAGCTTTGAGTCTTGAGGGTAACTAGTACTGTCTGGCCAGTGGAAAAAGTCTTACTTGCCAGATGTGGTAGCGCAGGCCTTTAATCCCAACACTTGGGAGGCAGAGGCAGGCGGATCTCTGTAAGTTGGAGGCCAGCCTGGTCTACATATTAAGTTTCAGGTCAGCCAGGCCTACATAGTGAGACCTTGTCTCAAAACCAGACCATTACAAGCAAGCACTACCAGGCCTGGCCTCACTCAGTCTTTATAGTAGAAAGACACAAATCACCAACCGACCAACCAGAGATGTCTGCCTGCTCTCCCACTCCATCAGGGCTCCTAGGTGAGAAATCCAGATACAGACAGGATGGAGGGAGATGGAAAATGTCAGGAGCTACAAAGATAGCCTGAACTTCTGCACAAAGATCTGGCTGCCTCATCTGACCCTGTCCCACCTGGCCAGCAACACCTCCCCTAATACCATTCCCAGAAAGCTAGGAGTCCAGCCCAGAAGCCCAACTCCACAGCTCTTAGCCATCTCTCTGGGGTTCTGTGAGATGGCTTTGAAACTCTTCATCTCCACCTGGCACTCAACTAATGCCACAACAGGATCTGAACCCACCCTGGTCAGGGTTCCCACCACCACGGGGGAAATCTATACTGTTGGAAGGATGAGGGGGAAGGAATTAGGAAGTCTAATACCCCCAGATGCTACTTTTCTGGTGTAAATAACTAGGATGGGAAAATTCTAGTTCGTCACATGGCATCACCTACCCATGAGGCCTCAGCTAACTCCAGCTTTGGGAAACTCTCTGGGAACAGAGCTTACCCCTTCCCCCATCCCCAGGGATATTTGAGCTCAGGGCTACTGTGGTTCACCCTGTATGGGAAGCTATCCTAGGGTGAAGATCCCCCTCCACTGGGCCAGTGGCCAGCAGGCAAGAGACAGCCTCATGGCACAGACATAGGACAGGATGCCTGCCAGGGCAAACACTATCCTCACACCTCCTTACCTCTCTCTCATTTAAGTTTACTTGAAGTTCCTCCCCAGCCCCTGGAGAAGTTGATGGGCCAGGTTCCATCTTAACCTATCAAATTCGTGGGCTGGGCACTTCTGTGTTGTAGGGCCGACATGCGCATTATAGGAGCATCCTGGCTAGACAGCCAAAATGTCTCCAGACGTTTCCAAATAGTCTTTTGCAGTCAAAAGTGGCCCCCCTCTTAAATCGAGAGCCATTGCTGAAAACCAAGTTTCGCTTTCCCTCCCTGTCACAACAGCAAAACACAAATACCAGGGCCACTGTTCTGCCACCAAATGAAATGTTACACACACACTGGAATCCTGTTTGGCTGTTTGGGAAACAACAGCCACTCACTTCACTTGTAGGACACACCCCATCTTCTCTCTGAAGTCCCAACCCTACAGACCTTAGAATTTCATCCAGCTGGGACAGGCGGGGACTCGGGTACCCCTCTCTACCCTGCGGTGAGGGGAAAGGCTTGGACACATTACCACATTACCTATGCCTCCCTAACCTCTAACGATGCAGGAACATAGCAGGGCACAACTCTCCAAGCCTCAGTCCAGAAGTCAGGACCAATTTCTGAGCTCCGGTCCAGTCTCTGGACCCGTGGTGTGAACCGCAATCTCCCACCCCCGCACGTGTTTCCACCTCGGAGAGGTTCAACACAGAAACTTAGGTCCCCAGGACTTGGGGGCTTCACCGGGGAGAGAGGGGTGGAGAGTCTAGAAGAGGGTCTGAACCGCGGGCACTTTTGGGTGCAAGGCCAGGCCACGCGTCCCAACCCGGGCAGTGCCCTCTCTTCCTGCCTGGACTTTAAAACTTCTGCCCAAGAGACGCGCCCCCACATTTGGTGACCGTGCCCCGGGGATCTCCCAGTCGGAGCCGAGCCTAGGGGGGATCCAGCGACCCCCCGCCCCCAGCGCGGTCCGGGGCGCTGCGCTAGGCGGGTACCCCCAACCTCCCGCTCGGCCGCCCGGAGCAGCTGCGCCCCGCTCCGCGACCCCTGGTTGCTCCGCAGCGCGGCCGCCCCGTGCTCCGCCCCACCTGACGCCGGGTGCTCACCTCCCGGGGGCCGGACGGCCCTGGACGCAGCTCCCAGCAGCGTGCACAGCGGCCGGGCGGCGGCTCTTCGGGGGCGGGGCGCCGGAGCTCCGCCTCTTCCCTACCTGCGCCCGGGCGCGGGGGCGGGGCCTCGGGGCGGGGCCTCGGGGGGCGTGGTCTGCCCTCTGTGTTCGCGCTCCCCCGGCTCCAGCCCTTGCCGCTCCACCCCGTGAGTGCTCCGCTCTGGGTCCAAGCTGGTTTCTCCGTGGCGCGGTCCTCTCCCTCCCGCTTCCTTTCCCCTCCGAGGACGAAGCTCTGTACCCTGCCATCATGACGTCACGCCTTCGCCGAAAGTCAAGTCACCCAGGGCTGGGGATGTAGTTCAGTGGAAGAGCACTTGCCTAGCAAGCGGGATGGCTTAGGTTCGATTCTTATGCTCCGCTCTGGGTCCAAGCTGGTTTCTCCGTGGCGCGGTCCTCTCCCTCCCGCTTCCTTTCCCCTCCGAGGACGAAGCTCTGTACCCTGCCATCATGACGTCACGCCTTCGCCGAAAGTCAAGTCACCCAGGGCTGGGGATGTAGTTCAGTGGAAGAGCACTTGCCTAGCAAGCGGGATGGCTTAGGTTCGATTCTTAGAAACACACACGCACACCACATACACATACACACACCACACACATACACACCACACACACACACACACACCACACACACACACACACACACCACACACACCACACACACAGACACACCACACACACACACACACACACACACACACACACCACACACCACACACACACACACACACACTCACCATACACCCACACACCCCCCCCACACACACACACCCACCCACACACCCCCCACACCCACACACACACCCCACCCACCACACACACACACCACACACACCCACACACCCCCCACACACACACACCCCCACCCCACACACCACACACACAGACCCACCCCCCACACACACACACACACCCACACCACACACACCACACACACAGACACACACACACACACCACACACTCTCACACACACACCACACACACACACACACACACACACACACACCACACACAAACACTTGCACATACACGCAGTCTCACCTTCCCTCCCTCCAGCCCGTCTCTCCAGCGTTTGACTGCAGGAGCCCCTACCGGAATCCTTTCCTTGAAGCACATTTGGAGCATCTTGACTGCTTCAAATCACTGCAGCTCTGGCCTCCAGGGAGCCCTCCCTGATCGCTCCTCTCTCTATTGGAACGACCTCTTCTCAGGCCTGGGGCGCCTTCTAGGGGAGGCTAGATCTTGCTGAAGACTAGATCCCATCACCTTGGCTACGTCGTTAGAACTAAACTCTCAGAGCCTACTTGGGCCCCAGGCTGGCAGTTAGTCTTGAGGACTCTCCCTTAGGGCAAAAATCCATGTTGCCCTGGGCCCAAGGACACAGAAACTTCCTGCTGGAGTTGAAAGTTGGTTCACACAGGAGTCTGCAGCAGACACAGAAGAAGGCTTTCCAGGTCCTGGTCAGCCATCTGGACAGCAATTGGCTCAGGCCATGACCCTAGGTACTCTGGCCTAGTCATAATTGGCCAAGCATCAACGACTGTCAGGTTCCCTGGCTCGCTTGATTGAATGCAATGAGAGACCACTGTAAAGAATTTCTGCTAACAGGGTATCTTCAGGAGCTGGGGGTTCAAATCCTGACCTTGCCAATGACTGCCTCTGTGATCTTAGACAAATCCCCCAAGCACCAGTAAGTCCCATGTAGGGCAGGTGGTACTAACTAGCAGTTACAGTTATCTTTGTAGCATTGAGGGTGGGCCTGTGGGCCCTCCCCTCAAATCTGAGCCAAAGGCTTTTTGTCTCATAGCCTTCATTTCTAGTTACACTGGGTCCAGAGGAGCCGGGCTGTGCTTCCTCATCTCCCTCTGGACCCTAAAGCCCCTCTCTTAACTCTGTCGCATCCTGAGGTGGTGGCACCTTGCATTGCTCCCACTTACCACCCTTCCACTCCCATGGCCCTGTGCTAAGGCCAAAATTTATAACACACTCTCCACCATCCCCACACTCCTGCCCAGGACCACTGACAGGACCTGTCCAGCTCCTACCGAGCAGGTATGGAGGAGAGCGGTGTCCCTTCTCTAAACTCCAAGGGTCTGGTTTATTAACCTCCCACTTGGACTTGACATGGAAGCCTGTGGCAGGAAGGGAATGGCATAGAAGAGAACTGGACCTGTACCTCAAGGTCTGGAGCCCCTGTACCCATGGAAACTCAGACTTGGAGGGCTACAGTGGTGATGGTCTCAGGGTGAGTCAAGACCCTGGTCTCTGGGAGTGGTCCTGAGCCATCTTGCTCCCCAATCCATCCCCTTGATATTTGTCAGACTTGGGTGTGGGTAGAGTGAAAAAACAGAAAGAGGGGGAAGGACTCCTGGCTTGCTGGGGGATATCCAGGGTGACACATCTCTTTTCCCCAGCCCCATGGAGAGGCATGGCTGGGAGGAGGACAGCTGGTCGAAGCCGGGGGTTATTCCTTTGAAGCAAATGTAGGGAGCACTCAGCACATTTGGGGGATCTCTGCAGAAAGGAGTCAAGTAAGAACCTGCCCTTGGGGCTGAGGGCTTGCCTAGCATGCGTGCATGCAAGATGCTCAGGGTTCAATTCTCAGCACTGAAAAAAAAAAAAACAAAAAAAAAACCAAAAACCAAAACCAACCACTAAGGAAACAAAAGCACTCCAGTACCATGCAGGAAGAAGAGTCTAATGTGCTGTGGTAGGAAGGGTGAGGGCAGCCGGCCAATCCGGGTCCTTTTCTCCTCAGTCTGTTGTCTCCCTAGATCCCTGGCACAGTTCCGTATAGTGAGTACCATTATGTCCATCCTGTGGTGAGGAGGTAGAGGACATGGGTGGGGCGGCTGGGACTGTGTCCAGGCACAGTCTGACTTTAGATCTAGCAGGCGGTGCTCCAGCACTGCAGTGTATTGCCAAGCACATGGATTAGATATCTATGCCGCAGAAACCCGGTGCCATGCTGGCCAGCCCTGTAGATGCACAGGTGCCGAGCACAGCCTTGGCTACAGCAAGCCACCTGTCCTGCTGGAGAGGCAAGAGTGAGAAACAGGCCAGGTGTGTAATTTGGGTGATGTCATACAGCTGCTAAGGGCACTAAGGCAAGTCTGTATGCTGATAAGAAATTATCTCCAAGATGCACTAAGTGGAGCAAGGAAAAAGCAAGATGCGTATACTACTTTATAACTTAAAAATAATTTCAAAACTTTCGAGACAGGGCCTTCCTCGATAGCCCAGACTAGCCTTGAATTTTTAAAATTAATTAGTTTATTTTTATTATTTTCTGTATATGAGTGTTTTGCCTGCATGCATGTAAGTGCACCACAGTGTGCAATGCCAGCGTAGTGGCTGGCCTAGAACTCACTATATAGCCCAGGTTGACTTCAAACTCACAGTAATCCTCCTGCCTCCACCATCTGAGTGCTGAGATTATAGCCATGTGCCACCAGGCCTGGTGTTTCAGTTTCAAAATGAGATGCCTTGCCCTGTGTAAGCAAGGCATGTGCATGCTCTCCAACTAGGGATCTGGGTACTGCACACCCTGAATCTGCTAAGACTTGCCTTGCAAACATGAGATTAGGGCGAAAGGACCTTGAAGTCATATTGGCAAACTTGAACAAGCTCTGGCACTTTTCCTTACCTGTGAAGAATGACCAGTTCTTGTCCATAGGAGCAAAATGTTAGCAGTCAACTGTCATTGAGAATTTTTATGTGTGCATGCATGAATGCATGCGTGTGTGTGTGTATGTATGTGGAGGTTGGAGGATAACCTCAGATGTTATGACTCAGGCTCTGTCTACCTTGTTTTAAGACAGGGTTTCTCATTGGCCTGGAGCTCACCAATTCAGCAAGGCGAAGTGGCCAGCAAACCCCAGGGATCCATCTGTCTTCACCTCCCCAGTGCACCAAAAAGACCAGCTTTTTTTGGGGGGGGGTCTTTTTGAGACAGGGTCTCCCTGTAGCCCCAGCTGTCCTGGAACTCACTATGTAGACCAGGCTGGCCTTGA
>NW_008336853.1:80058-151649 GCF_000622305.1 Nannospalax galili | reverse complement strand
ATCTTTCCCCTTCCCCTTCCCCTTCGGCACCTCCCAGAGCCCCTCCCCCCACTGGAGTTCATACATTCTGTCATTTGTATTAAAGTCTATTATGTAAAGTTAGTGTCTCCAGATGTCCCTCAGTGCACATTCATCCTCCAGGGTTTAGTCAGCCTATCTAGAGTCTCTCCCTTCAAGAAGATCAGCTCTTCCTCACCCAGCAGTCATCAGCTACCAATAATTCTTTGACTAAGATTGGGGCTTGATGTTTATTATTTCCATGGTTCTGTGCTGGGTTTTTGTCTGCTTAAGTTTGCATGGGGCTTGTGGATGCTGACACCATTGTTGTAGGTTTATATGAGAAGGGTCCTAGGCCCCTATAGGACTGTCTCCATATGGCCATGCACCTCCTCCTTGGCTCTTACAATCTTTCTGCCCCCTCTTCTGCAATGGTCCCTGAGCCCTGGGTGGGTGGACCTCAATAGAGGAGTCCTGTTCAAGGACCCACACTCTGCTGACTCTTATTCTCTGTGTTTTGGCCATTTCAGACCTTTTGTGTTCTGGCCCTTTGTTGCATGAGGGAGTTTCGTAGATGAGAATAGAAAGATACATTGTGCTCTCTTCAACCCTTGTTCCATGTTCAGTAAGTCTTGGGTGTAGAGGTTGCATCCTAGATGTTCCACTTAAGCTTGGGCAATTCACAGACAATCTGTGTGTGTGACCAGTGGTGTAACTCTGTTGAATAAGAAGCTGCTTGAATAAGAAGCTACTGTGATGGGTGGTGACTGGGATACTTGTTTATAAGGGTTTGGTGCTAGGATCCACAAATAAGGGAGAACATACGTCTTTTGTTTTTCTGAGTTGGCACAGACTAACTGTTAAGAAGACTTGTCAGTAGTTAATGAGATATTAAACCTACACAAAGCTCCTGCAACCTACCTTGAAGGAACACTGTGCCAGGAAAGGGCACCAGTGACCATGTCTGGGGACCCTTGGACCCGCCTGCCACTCAGGGAAAATCTGGGGCATCCAGCACCCCAAGGAGCATGGGAGGAAGATGATGTGGCCAGACTCCTAGAGTTCTGAGAAACTACTCAGCTTTCCCCCCTGGTGCTTCCTTCCCCGAGCTGACTTTGTGTTCCTTCTTTGCCTCCCTCCTGGGCAGCATGCTCCTTCTCGGGCTGTTCCCACCCCTTACCAGCCCTCCCCTTGTTCATCGTCCTCTCAGCCAAGGCTTTGTCATTCTAGATGGCCTTTGGGAATGAATGGACTTTGTTATTTTAGAGCCCTTGTCACTACCATGTCCCTCTGAGGTTCCTCATCAGACTTCTCCAACAGACACTTTGGAGCCCCTTCCTCCCAACTCTTTGGAGGCTGCAGTTACCCTGGGAGGGTATCATAGTCTAACAGAAAAGTATAGCTTTTGGAGGACATATAAAGGCTGAGGTGTACCCAGGTGTACTAGGCTGATGTTACTAGTTAGGCAAGTTTCTTGGCTTTGGGGAACTGAGCCTCCTGGAAAGACTTGCCACCCAGAAGCCATAGACTAACGAACTCAACTGTTGCGGGTTCTCCTCAGGCCAGCTGTGAAGACCCCGACCTGGATCTGGTCCCCCGCCGATTAGGGGGGACAAGTGGCACGGAGTCACGACACACAGACCCCGGGAGCCGGGTACAAGCAAGCACCAGGCGAGGTGCCGCAGGCTCGGTTAATGCAGGAGGGGGCAGGCCTTATATCTCCCTTTTCTCCGCCCCCAAGTCCTTTTAGTCAGCGTATCGTTTTCTGATTGGTCTGTGCCACACAGTCTGTCAGCAGTCACTGGGCTCACGAGCCGGTACGGAGGCGTGGGCTCCTTTTGGCGGGCTATTTGCGGACCAAGAGGTGAAGTGAATCCTCGCTGAATCCCGGGGCCCTGGGTCCGCGCCATCTTTGGAGGCCTCCTGCTACACTCAACAACATAAAAACTTCAAACTTATGAGCCAGGCATGGTGGTGTATGGCTTTAATTCCAGCACTAGGGAGGCAGGGGCAGGTGGAGCTCTGTGGAGCTCTGCTCTACATAGTGAGTCCCAGGCCAGCTGGAGGAGGAAGGAGGAGAGATTATTTACAATAAATGTAATGATAAAGGATCCACATCCAGGAAGTGAAAAAGAGGTCCCACCAATGCACTAAAAAACGACCTAGTACCCTGGGAGAAAACTGGAGAGAAAAAAACAGACAATTCCGAAAGGAATGAAAATAGTCAATGATTGTATTAGTTACTTTCCTCAGTGCTGTGGGAAGGCTGGGTTCACACTGGCTCACAGTTTGACGGTGCAGCCCACCATGGTGGGGAAGGTACAGAAGAATGAGCCTGAGGCAGCTAAAGTCAGTCTAGAAACTCTCACAGGCATGTCCAGAGGCATGTCTCCTTGGTGATTTTTAGATCCTGTCAGGTTGACATTAACCATCATAGTGACTGTATATGAAGGTACTCAGCCTCCTCAGTCAGTAGGAAAATGAAATCAGAACCATGAAGACTCAAGCATCCAGATCTGTGTGAGTAGTGGGTGCCCCAGGAGGAACGTGGGCTCCTTGGAGAAATGACCACCCCAGGGCTGGAACAGGGCACGTGTGTGCCAGCTGAGATTTCTTATCTATCGCAGAAAGCAAAGAAGCTTTCAAAGATGAATAGGCTCAGATCACAAGGTTGCAGGAACCAACTGGACGGAGCTGGTTCCACCCGACTGATAATGACTTGAATATTAAAGACTATTGGTGAGTAAGATATAGCAAATTCAAGAAACTTCATATGTCATGTCTGAGAATGTCTGAGAATTGGATTTCCAGAGAAGTTTTGACAACTCTATCATCTCTCTATCATCTACCTATCCTCTATCTTATTGGGTGTGTGTGTGTGTGTGTGTGTGTGTGTGTGTTGTGTGCACACATGAGAGCCACAGCACATGTGTGGCGGTCAGAGAACAACTTTCAGAAGTCAGTTTTCTCCTTCCAGCATGTGGGTCCCAGGGATTGAACTCAGATCATCAGGCTTAGTGGTGAGCACCTTTACCCTCTGAACTGTCTTGCCAGCCCAGGACTTTTAAATTTGCTGGTCCAGGGGACAGGCTTTTCACATTTGAGTCTAGCACTCAACCACCGAGCTACACCCCCAACTCTTTTCATTGAGACTTTTTTTTTTTTTTTTTAATCTTTTGGAGACAGGGTTTCCCTGTAGCCCCAGCTGACCTGGAACTCCCTATGTAGACCAGGCTAGCCTCGAAGTCACAGAGTGCTGCCTCCCAAGTGCTGGGATTAAAGGTGTGCGCAACCACACCCGGCCCTCATTGAGACATTTTTAAAAACACTTTACTTTTTGTTTTCAGTTATGTGGACGTGTGTGAATAGGTCAGTTTGTGCACATGAGTACAATGTCCACAGAGGCTAGAAGAGGGCATTGGATCCTCTGGAGCTGGAGTTATAGGTGGTTGTGAAACACACAGTGTGGGTGATGGGAACTGAACTATGGTCTTCTGTAAGAGCAGCATGTTAACTGCTGAGCCATCTCACCAACATGGATTAGCTTTTAATGGCGTCATAACAAGAGAGTCTAGCACTTAGCTGCTTAAAACAATTTTGCAGGGTCAAGATTCCAGACCTGGCCTAACTGGGTCCTTTGGTTCAGGGTCCCTCACAGGCTGTCATAAATGGGTTGCTTAAGCCTGCAGACATGTCAGGTCCCCAGCAGGGAACCATATACCTCTAGTCTAGCTCATGTGTGACAGGTTTCAAGTTCCCCCTGGTAGGGGTTGGGTGTTGAGCTTGGTGTTCGAGTATTTACCACAAGGCTAGGGTTCCGTTCCCAGCTTGGGGGTAGGCATCACAAAAAGACCAAACAACAGCAACAGGGAACTCAGGTTTGCCCTGGTATTAGACCACAGCTTTAGGTCTTCAGTGGCTATTGTTCAGAATCAGGCAGAGTATGTCCCCTGGGCCCTGTGCTCAGAAGGTTCTAGACTTGGTTTAACACTACTGTCACCATCTTGAGATTCTTGTTCTATTTTATTTGATTTTATTTGCATTTTTAAATCAATCTCTTTTCTTTCTCTTTTTGTTTCTTTCTTTGTTTCTTCTCTCTCTCTCTCTCTCTCTCTCTCTCTCTCTCTCTCTCGTCTCACTATGTATCCCTGACTGGCCTGAAACTCACTATGTAAACCAGCTGACCTCAAATTCAGAGATCTACCTGCCTCTATCTCCAGAGTGCCACTGTGCCTAATTAATATTTATATTTTTAATTATGTATAGATGTGTGGGGATGTACACATGAATTATGTGTAGATGTATGGGGATGTACACATGAATTATGTGTAGATGTATGGGGATGTACACATGAATTATGTATAGATGTATGGGGATGTACACATGAGTGCAGAGGCCAGAGGGGTTGTCAGATCCCCTGGAACTGAAATTACAGGCAGTTGGGAGATGCCTGACATGTGTATGTGTGCTGGGACCAAAACCCCAGTCCTCTGGAAGAGCAGCAAGTGATTTTAACCACTGAGCCATCTCTTCAGTCCTATGTATGTAAGTATGTATGTATATATGTATGTATGTAAAGATCTATGCATTTATGAGACAGGGTTCTTTTTTTTTTTTTTTTTTTCTTTTGGTCTTTTTGAGACAGGGTTTCTCTGTAGCCCCAGCTTTCCTGGGACTCACTATGTAGACCAGGCTGGCCTTGAACTCACAGACATCAGCCTGCCTCTGCCTCCTGAGTGCTGGGATTAAAGGCGTACGCCACCATGCCAGGCTATGAGACAGGGTTTTATGTAGCTAAGATTGGCTTCAAATTCACTGTGTAGCCAAGACTGGCCTTAAACTCCTAATCCTCCTGTCTCTACCTCCCAAGTACTAGTTTTACAGGCCTGTGCTACCACACCCCATTTATGAAGTGCCAGGGCTCCAATTCCTAATCTCCTACAGTGTCAGAGATGCCCTTGGGCGCTGAAGTCTGGTGGACCCTCAGGGTGTGGAAGTCCAGCAAGGTTCAGGGCAGCCACTGGCTTTCCTAGAGTGTTATAGAATGACGTGAAATCAAACAAGTTGAACTTGTTTTGTGCAAGCACAAGTTATGAAATGTAAACTGGGTGTTTGCGCTGAGTCTGCCTGTGAGGGCTTCTGTTTGCATGCACCCACAGGATAATGATGAACGGACGGTGAAGGGCCAGGGAGATGACTCGGTGGGTAAAGGCTCTTGCTGACGAGCTTGACCAATCCCTAGGACCCATGTGGTAGAAGGAGAGAACTGACTCCTGAAAGTTGTCCTCTGACCTCCACACACATGCTGTGGCATTTGGACACACATGCAAAAAACATAAAATTTAGTTAAAAAAAAAGGTGAAAAGTATAATTCGTATTATTAATTTATTTTATTTTATTTTATTTCTTTCTTTTTACATTTATCTCTTTTGGGGGGTACCTTCATCTGTGTGGAAATCAGAGGTTAAAGGACTACTTGTGGAAGTCCATTCTCTCCTGCCATCAGGTAGGTTCCCAGGATCGAACTCAGGTCATCAGGTTTGATGACAAGCACCTTTACCCACTGTGCTGGACAGCTTCAGTTGTCAACTTGACACACCTGGGGAGAGGGACCCTCGACTGAGGAATTGTCTCCTTTGGCTTGGCCTATGGCCGTGTCTGTGGGGCATCTTCTTGACTGTTGAGTGATGTGGGAGGGCCCAGCCCACTGTGGGTGGTGCCACCCCTGGGCAGGTGGGCCTGTGTTGTATAAGAAAGCAGGCTGAGCAGGGGCCAGGGAGCAAGCCAGTGAGCAGCGTTCCTCCACGGCCTGTGCTCCAGCTCCTGCCTTGAGTTCCTGCCTTGGCTTCCCTTGATGATGGACTGTGCTGGAAGCCAAATAAACCCTTTCCTGCTCAAGGTGGTTTTGCTCAGTGTTTTACCACAGCAACAGAAAGTAACTAACATACCCACTGTGCTATCCTGCCAGCCCACATTTTACTTTACATTTTTTATTTTTACAAAAATTTAACTAGGGGCTGGAGAGATGGCTCAGCGGTTAAGAACACTGGTTGTTCTTGCAGAAGACCTGGGTTCGAATCCCAGCACCCACACGGCAGCTAACAACTGTCTGTAACTCCAGTTCCAGGGGATCCGACAGCCTCTTCTGTCCTCTGCAGGCATTGCAGGACACAGATGCACTTACCTACATGCAGGCAATACATGCATACACATAAAATAAAAATAAAAATTTTTTTAATTTAACGAATTTTTTATGTGTATGAAGTGTATTGCCTGTATGTATGTAAGTGCACCCATGTCATTCAGTGCCCTTGGAGGACAGAAGAGGCCATCGAATCCCCTGGAACTGGAGTTACAGACAATTGTTAACTGCCATGTGGGTGCTGGGATTTGAACCTGGGTCTTCTGCAAGAGCAGCCAGTGCTCTTGACTACTGAGCCATCTCTCCAGCCTCCTTTACTTTTTGGACAAAAGGCCCTTGTTGACATATTTTTCAGCGGCACTTGGCATACATTCCAGAAGGTGGGCGTACATCCCAGGGGCCATCTCATAAGCTGCCCATTGGACCAGCTAACAACTAGAGGCAGCGGTATGAACAGGAGGCCGTCATCGTGTACCACTGAGTCTGGCAATGACCATCACGTGTAAAGGTAGATGACCATTTGATGACAAAACAAAGTCACAAAGATCCCATTCTGGGTTCACGTGGGGGATCAGCCTGTCATCTGCCTTTTCCAGGGTTGAGCTCTGATTGCTCACAGTAGGACATTAGGCCCTTGGTGTCTCTTGATGGGACACAGTAGGAAACACACTGCCACTCTGATGATTTCTGGGTTTTGTTTGATTTTGTTTTTGAGACAGGGTCTTGCTATAGAGCCCACACTGGCCTAGAATTCACTGTCTAGTCAGGTTGGCTTTGAATGCTCCCTCTTTCTGCCTCAACTTCCTAGAGCACTGGAATTACACATGGGTACCACCATGCCGCCTACCAGCTTTATGTGAACAAATTCACTTGACTGTCTCAACAGCAAGTTTTCAGATGACTAACCAAGATACAGTCTCAGTGGATGAGTGGAACCTGTAGCCCTGAGCACAGCCCCTTCCTCTGCTGTCTGGGTCTTGCCCTGCTGCGGGCTGGTCTCTCCTCACAAACCAGGATGACCACACAGGCCACAGCTGCTGGCAGGAGGCCCTCCCTCAGAATTTAGCTCTTTTTGTGAGGTTTAAAATTTTTTATTTTATGAGTATAAGTTTATGCGTGTTTTTGCCTGCATGTATGGAGGTATACTACATGCATGCAATGTCCATGGAGGCCAGAAGAGGGCGTTGGATTCACTGGAACTGGGGTTACAGGTGGTTGTTAGCCACCATCTGGGTTGTGGGAGCTGAACCCAGGTCCTCTGCAAGAGTAGTAATTCCTCTTAATAGCCAACCTTCACCCCCTACCCCCTTTAAAAATAGGATCTGACTCTGTATTCCTGGCTGGCATGGAATTCACTATGTAATCCAGGCTGAACTCTGTGATCCTTCCCTTCCCCTCCCCTCCCTTCCCACCACCACATCCAGCCTGTGGTGTCATCCTTAATCACTCTCCACCTTACTTTTGAGACAAGGTCTCTTATTGAACCCGGAGCTTGCCAGTTCTACTTGGCTGGCTGGCCAGTGAACCCCCAGGATCTTCCTGCCTCTACCTCCCAAGGGCTGGGATTACATAAACATGCTATTGCACCCAATTAAAAAATTTTTTATTTGTTATTTTTATGTGTATGAGTATATTGCCTTCATATATGTAAGTGTACCTGTGTCATGCAATGCTTGTGGAGGTCAGAAGAAGAGGGCGTTGAATCCTGGAACTGGAGTTACAGGTAGTTGTTAACCACCATGTGGGTGCTGGGAACCGAACCTGTGTCTTCTGCAAGAGCAACCAATGCTCTCCAGCCCTCCAGTTTTAAAAATTATTTTTTATTGAAATTTTGAGAATTTCATGCAATATATTATGATCATATTCTGACCCCCTCCCCTATTTCCATTCCCCCTTTCTACCCTGTGCTTGATTTCCTGTCCTTTATTATTGTTTCCTAAAGACTTACTGAGTCTAATTTGTGTCTTCAAAGTCCCTTTGGTTTGGGTCCACTCCCTGGAGCCTGGTCAACGTTTACCAGGCATCACACCCTTATAGAAAACTGACTGTCCCTCTCCCAGCAACTATCAGTTTCCAATAGTTCCTCAGCTAGGACTGGGGCTTCTTACCCACCTCCTCCCTTTTATGCTGGGAATCTATCTGGCTTGAGTTTATGGAGGTCCTGTGCATGTTGTCACAACCACTCTGCATGAGAGTAACTGCCTTGCTGTCTGGAAAACACTGTTTCCCTGTGGTCATCCACTGCCTCTGGCTCTTGATGTCTTTCCACCCCCTCGTCTACAACGATCTCTGAGCCTTGGGAGACAAGGGTTTGATATAAGTGTCCCATCCAGGCCCAAGCACTCTGTGATCTCTTATTCTGTGTTAACGGCCACCGGCTGCAAGAAGCTAGTAAGAGCTGAAAGATAACACTTATCTATGGCTGTAACAGTAAGTCATTAGGAGTTGGCTTAATACTATGTCCATTTGGTGGAATAATAGTAGAATGTTCTCCCCTGTGGCCTGTGACCTGTCTAACCACAGGTTCTTAGGATGGATTTCAGTGCCAGGTATGGGTTTCATCTTATGAAGCAGACCTTAAGTCCAAACCAGAAAGTGGTTGTTATTCACATAGCATTCACGCCACTACTGCACCAGTGGCCACACCTTGCCAGGCCGGTTGCTGTTGTCGCTTGCAGGGTTCACAGCTGGGCAAGGTTGATGATTGCTTTTCTCTTCCAGTAGCACGCACAGCACCCTCCAGCACTGTGAGAGCTAATGGTGGCGAGGAAGCTTCGAGGCCAGTATCAGAGTGATTTCTCCTTGTTTTGCAACTCATATATGCAGTGTCTTCAGCAAGAGTTTTACCATCAAGTTCTGCCTGGTAACCAAGAGCAATGGCAATGACCAGTATTTTTGGAGAGTCTTATTGGACCCCTAAACCAACAACTTCAAAAGAGAGAGCCCATTCCTGGCACTGGGCTTTTATTTGCTAGCCTATGGTGTCTGATAGGGACATTGTCCCCCTGGTATAGGATAGATTCATTTAAATGCTTTTTATATTGTCTATGTGGAGTTTTTTTTTTTTTTTTGGTCTTTTTGAGACAGGGTCTCCCTGTAGCCCCAGCTGGCCTGGAACTCACTATGTAGACCAGGCTGGCCTCAAACTCACAGAGATCTGCCTGCCTCTGCTTCCCAAGTGCTGGTACTTTCATTTTGATTTTTTTCATTTATTTATTGTTTATTTTTGTGTGTGTATGCACATGCTTGTGCAAGCACATGCTGCAGCATGTGTGTAAAAGGCAGAAGACAGCTTACAGGAGGAAATTCTCAACCTTCCATTATGTGGGTACTATGGATCAAATTGAGGTCCTCAGGCTTGGTGGCAATCACCCTTATCCACTGAGCCAGCTCACCAGACCTTTTTTTAAAATTTTTATTTATTGATTGAGTTTTATTTTATACATATGAATGTTTTTCCCATAGGTATGAAGGTGCACCACACGTGTACAATGCCTGTGAAGGTCAGAAGAGGGCATTGGATCTCCTGGACCTGGAGTTACAGATGGTTGTTAGTTGCCATGTTGGTGCTGGGAACCAAACCAGAGTCCTCTGCAAGAGCAGCCAGTGCTCTTAACCACCAAGCCATCTTTCCAGCCCCATATTTTTTTGTTTTGTTTAGGGCAAGGTCTTGCTGCATAGCCTAGACTGTCCTGGAACTCAATAGCCCAGGCTAGCTTTGAACCTATGGCAATCTTCTTGCCTGAGCCTCCCAAGTGCTTCGATTACAAGCATGAGCCATCATGATGGGCAAATTAGTGTCTGTTGGGTAGGCATGTCCTCTGAGACAGTCAGTCCCCCCCACCCCCAGTCAGTCATGAGGGGAAGGGTCTAAGGACAGATGCTGAGAATGCTGAGAAGTGCTAAGGACACTGGGTATAAGGGGAGAGTTGCCATCTTGGTGAACTGGGCTCACGGACAGCTGGCAAGCTGCAGGTGGGCAGCAGATCTCAAAGTTTAGCTGAGATGTAAAAAACAGGGCCCATGGGCAATCATGCCTTTGTAAGTAACTGTTTCCCAGGCGTCATAAACTAGACAAAAACCCAAATAGAATATAGTGTGTCCATTTTGTCAGTCCACATTAGGACTGCGTGGCTCTGGGATCCCAGAGAGAGAGAGCGCGCGCGCGCACACACACACACACACACACACACACACACACACACACGGTTCTCTCAGGGGAGAATTTGGCACCACAAACTAGTGTAGTTGGCAGGATACAACAACCTGCAGGAGGTTAGAAAGATGATGTCTCTGATATGGAGAAAGGCTGACGCAAAGTTGGGGGAGGAGAGAGTGTGGGCAACCCCCATACACTTAATGGGGTTAGTGGCAGTTACAGGGGTTGTGCAATGGACAGCAAAATTTGTAACTAAAATGAGGCCACCTATGCAAACGGGGACAAATTCAATGGAGAAAATCCCTGGACGGCCACCATCCTGTAATTGGTGTAAAATAGCTCAGTTGCTTAAGTGAAGGGGGCTGCCACCATGTGTGTGTGAAAATTCTTTAAGGACTGTGGAAAGCTTAGGTGGCTTGGCCACTTCTTGCATAATAAAAGACTTGTCTGAGGCAAAGACAATAGCCCCAGGGGAGGCTGAAGAGACTAAGGAGTTGCCGGCAAATTCAGTTTTAACCTCAGAACTTGCAAATAAACCCCAGCAGAGAGAAAGAGAATGGGAGATTTTAACTTCCTTAAGGTTAGGGGACCAGGAGTCAAAAGACCCAGGGGAAAGATAGTAATGAGAAAAGAAATGACTTGGAAATAAAAATAGCTAAAGATGGCCCTCAGATTCAACCTTTAATACAAAAAGAGAAACAAGTCATGCTTGGACGTGCTGATAAAAGCCTTAACAATACTGTAACAAGCAGAAAATACTCCATGCTGCAGCTGTTGGGACTAGGGAAGACTTCCAAACAAGAAATGAAGGAGCCCCTCATCATGTGGCTCATAAGGATATGGGACATGGGAGCAAATACTATTAGTTTAAGTGCTTCAGAAGCATCACAGCTGAGTTATATAACCACCCATCTGTCCTTGAGACATAGGCTGTTTAACCTAGGCCAGTACAGGGGGCAGCAGTCCCTAAGTGAATGGCTTGTGCAATGCATTAAAGATACGTGGTCATCGCCAATGGAGACTCCCATGATTATCAGGGGCTGGAGGACTATAAGGAGGGACAGGCATTACTAGGAGAACTAGGTATGAGAAAAGCAATATACAGTGCCCAGTTTCCTGGGCCAGACAGGGCTGTGTTTACCAGAGATATAAAGGAAAGCTTAATTCAACTGGGACCTCGAGAATGGTATAGAGCTTTAATGGTTTTGCTAAGTCCCTTAATGGGACAGGATCTTCGTAAAGTGAGGGAGGCTTTGGCAGATCTAAGTGACTCAAATCAGCATGTAAAATGTGTCTGTAAAATAATAGAACAAACTACAAGAGATAGACAAGACAGAAAAAGAGGTCCATTTGAGTTACTGGAAGACAAATGTGGCAAGATTTATGTCGAGCCCAAATTCCTAAAGAAAAAATTGACAAAAAACCAAATTCTGTACTAAGGAGTTTCTGGAAGTCTTTAGAAACCTGAAAAATAGTTCACAAAATGTGTACAAAGGATAAAAGCTGTCCCGGGTTGGTTAAGATCCCCAAAGATTAAACAAAGTACATTTCTCTCCTGAGAAAGGCTATGCTAGGGGTGGAGGCAGTTTTTCCCACCAGGGCCTCCCCCAGCAGCCAGTTATGGTCAATGAAGAGATGGCAGATATGACTAAGCCAGGAGGAAGACCCAGGGCCTGCCTGACTTGGGGAACCAACATTCTGCAGCAGGGACAAGAGGGGCCCTCTTCTTCCTTAGCCTGGTGCAGGGTCAGGCAACTTGAGCCAGCACCCATGACTATCAAGGATAAGATACAAAGAGGCCCCAGAATGTGGAAATCCCCAGAATGTGGAATGACTCCATAGGGAGTCAAAGAGTAAAGAACTAACCGAGTTAATGCCTCTTACCCATGCTATGGTACCTAACAGAGATCTATGGAGAAAGCAATTAATACGAATAGATAAAACCTTTCCGTACTATGTTAAACCTTGTCTATGATTGGCATAGTCTGGCTGGGGATGTGGGCCTCAGAAAGCAGTGCTGTTATTTAAAAGATATGAAGTACACCTGAAGAAACAAAGGTCAGCTAGAGCTGTAAGATTCCTGGGAGCTTATGGTTGGGTAAGACACAAGTGATATCCACCAGAATGGTTGGGAAAAGCCCACAACAGCCTAATCCTGTATGATAATAAAGAACAAAGGCTCCCAAAACTGTACAATTGTTAAGAAAAAATTAGTACCAGTACCAGGGGTGGGTTGCCCCCTGTCACCCGGGTTCTCTTAGGGCCCCTGCTCCTGGCACTATTAGACAAACCACATAGCACATCTTTATCTGAGTTTTTCACAGTTTATGTCCTGGGTAGGGGAAACAGAGTAACTTACAAAGGTGAACATCCAGCATGCCCTGTTCCACTCTGTGGCTAAGCGGTCCAGATCGCTTCTATGCTCCGCCCACAGTCTCCATTAGCTTTCACCCACACCTTGTGGGCCACAGTCTCACCCCAGATTGGTAAATGCCCCCTCTTGTGTCCACACGGGCGAGATACCTGGGCCATTTTTTCCACGCCGTGCCCGCTTCTGTTCCAAGATGGCACAAAAAGCCCATCCCTCCCAGGCTAACTCTCCACAGTCAATTCTCCCTAGCAGGCCCCACCCCTCCCAGGAACCAGGCCCCTTGGGACACACTCGGTATAAGCTGTTGGCTAGAGAGATCCTAGAGGTCCTCAAATGAACCAAGGCTATTGCCACTAATATTGATTGTACATCAGAAAAGGTGGGTAAGGCCATGTTGTTGAAGACACTGCGTGATATGAGTGGGGCACCTTGATCTTGGACTTCCCAGTCTCCTAAATGGTGAGAAATAAATTCCAATTGTTTGCTAGCTGCCAGTACTTGGTGACTTGCTATCACTTCCCAGATTGACAGGGTACCCCTCTTTCAATTCCTTGAGGGCCTCCCCTCACCCCAACACACTGCTTCTTCTCTACCTCTCTCTGGATCAGGGATCTGTGCTTGTAGCCGGAGTCTGTCTCCTGACCCCGTGTTCCTGGGCTCATCTCTGCTGTACCCACACTGTTCACCTCTCCTCCCAGGTGGCCTTCCCTGCCCTCCAGCAGCCTGGTCAGGTCCTCAGGCACTGCCTTACCATCTGTCCTTGAAGCTGTGTACCCGAGGCAGCTCTGACACAGCCGGCCATTCCAGAGACACTTTTCTCGACGTCTGCTCTCTCCCTGGTCCTCCTCCTCCTGCTTCACTCCCTCTCTGGCACCTCAGAGCCACCAGGGGCTTTTCCACATTCTCTTTGGTGATCTCATCCGATCCTGAGCTGAAATCTCTGCCATGGCACTTCCAAGGTACTGTGGTTGGAGGATGTCCATCTGTCTCTGGTTACTGTGTGTTTAATGCGCACAACAAAACTCATACGCAGATCTTGTCTTGTTGACTAGTCCCCCTGGACAAGTGACCCTGGAGTGACTGCATCCATTGCCTCTCGCCCCCTCCCCATCCCATCTATCGGGCAGTTACATTTGATCACCTTCAAAATTCAGTCTTACAATGCCAGGCAAGGTGGTGTATGCCTTTAATCCCAGCACTTGAGAGACAGGCATGTGAGTTCAAGGCCAGCCTGGGCTTCATAATGAGACCCTGCCTCAAAAAAAAAAAAAAATCAATCTTGCATCTGGGGGTGGTAGTGTGCATATATAAGCTTAGTATTCCAGGGATTGAGGGAGAAGGATCATGAGTTCAAGGTCATCCTGGGCTACATAGTGAGAACCTGTCTCAAAAAAAAAAAATCAGCCTTGGATTAGCTGCCTCTTGCCATCTCTGTTGCTGCCCTTGGTCCAAGCCTTGATCTTCTCCCCCATTTGTTAGGGAGCCTGGCCCCAGGGCCTTCGAGTAGTAAGCCCTGAGTACCAAGTGATGTATAAAGATCAAGGGTGGAGGTGAGATGCACCGGAGTGCTCTCTAGGCAGGTGATTGTAGCACCCAAAGAAAGCACCTTCTACAGGAGAACTATAAAGGAAGGTTCTGGAAAGCAGAGGCAGAACAGCCTGGCAGAAACAGTACCGTTTCCATAGACGGGGAGACTGGCCATGTTGCCTTGTGGTTGGAAGAAAGCAGATACTGAAGACAGTATGAAAGATGGTGACTCCAGTGGGGTTGGCCAAGGGGGACCAGGGAAGCGTTGGGTGCTGGGTCTGGGGTTTCCATGGTGGAAGAGCCTGAGGGCCTCCTCCAATCAACCAAAGCTCCTGATTTGATGTTCCCAGCTCCAATGAAATACTGTTGTTCAAATTTCTACCCTGCTGAGATAAATCCCTTCACCCAAAGTGTTCTATGAGACTCTGTGCCAATATTGAAGGGGAGCAGCAATCAAGGAGAATATTTACATGCAGTATCTTTAAAAAACTGATATTGCTGGGCGTGGTGGCGCACGCCTATAGTCCCAGCACTTGGGAGGCAGAGGCAAGCGCATTTCTGTGAGTTCAAGGCCAGCCTGGTCTACATAGTGAGTTTCAGGCCAGCTGGGGCTACAGAGAGACCCTGTCTCAAAAAAAAAAAAAAAACAAAAACAAACATATTAGGGGCTGGAGAGATGGCTCAGCGGTTAAGAACACTGGTTGTTCTTGCAGAAGACCCGGGTTTGAATCCCAGCACCCACATGGCAGCTAACAACTGTCTGTAGCTCCAGTCTCAGGGCCTGGAACTCTCTATGTGGACCAGGCTGGCCTCAAACTCATAAAGATCCACCTGCCTCTGCCTCTCAAGTGCTGGGATCAAAGGTGTGCACCACCGTACCTAGTCCTTTTTATTTTATTTTTATTTACAGGTATATGTGTGTCTATGTGTACATATGTTCATGTGAGTTCAGGTGCCCTTGAAAGCTGGAGGTATTTAATCCTCTGG
Organism: Nannospalax galili; assembly: GCF_000622305.1. Lineage (NCBI taxonomy): Eukaryota > Metazoa > Chordata > Mammalia > Rodentia > Spalacidae > Nannospalax > Nannospalax galili. The sequence goes on along the minus strand of NW_008336853.1, from coordinate 136,466 downwards.
ATTTAGGGTTATGTGGTTGTGAGTCCCCTAATAACAGGGAGCCATGAACCGAACTCTGGTCCTCTGCAAGAGCAGCACGTGCTCCAAACCACTGAGCATCTCTCAGGCTCAATGTCTTTCTTTTGTTTTCTTTTCCTTCTTTTCTTTCATCCCCTCCCCTGCTCTTCTGATAGGGTCTCACTCTGTTGCCCAGGCTGCCCTTGAACTTAAAGGAAGCCTTGTACCTCAGTCTCCTGAATGTTGGGATTGTAAGCATGGGCTGCCATTCCCAACTTCCTTCCCTCCCTCCCTCCCTCCCTTCCTTCCTTCCTTCCTTCCGTCATCTCTCTCTCTCCTTCCTTCTTTCTTTATTATTTATTATTTTATGTGCATGAGTGTATTGTCTGCATGTGTGTAAATGCACCCGGGTCATGTAATACCCGAGAAGGCCAGAGGAGGTGTTTTGATCCCCTGGAACTGGAGTTACAGATGGTTGTGAGCCGCCGTGTGGGTGCTGGGAATCAAACTCAGGCCCTCTGCAAGAGCAGTCAGTGCTCTTAACCTCTGAGCCATCTCTCCAGCCCTTCCCTCCCTCCCACCCCCCCCCCTTCCCCCCCCCTTCTGTGTGCATACATGTACGGGACACAGGTCAACCTCAGGTGCTAACCCTCAGTAGCAGTCCACTTGTACTTTGAGACAGGGTCTTCCAATGTGGCCCTGGGCCAGAAATCCCAGGGATCCACCTGTCTTTGCCTTCACAGTGTTGGGATTTCAAGCTCACACCACCATACCCTGCTTTTTACCTGAACTCACATTCCTGTGCTTGCAAGGCTATCTCCTCCCCGTTCTCCTTTCTTTCTTTTTGAGATGAGGTTTCCCTATGTGTCCTAGGCTGCCTTGGAAGTCATTGTGAAACCCAGGTTGGCCTTAAACTTAGAATTCTGTCTCAGTCTCCCAAATGCTGGGATTATAGATATTCGTGTTTAAAATACACTTATTAACCTTTTCATTTGGCTCAAACTACAGGAGACTATTTCCTCAACTCTGTTTTTCTTTTTTGCTCAGGCTCCAATAAGGCTGCCCCCCCCCCCCCCAAGAGAGCAAACTAAGGAGGATTGCTTTCTTGGGTGAAGTTCCCTTTGCAGGCATCAGGGGTCACTGTGGGGCTACTATGCTGTCCTCTTTGTTAGGGAAGACCGCATTCTCCTAACCCCCCACCCCATTCCCAACACCCCAGGGCTCTCAGCTTGAGCTCACCAGGGAGAGCTGACCCAGTTGCTCAGCTTTTCAACAAGAACGCTGACTAGTGTGAAGCATAGAACAAAACCCCAAGGGTGTCATCAGCATCCCGTCCTGTTCCTCTGGCAGCCCTAGTGGGTAAAGGGCATTGGCCCTTGACTTGTGTAGGAGATGAACAGTGGGAAGAGTCTTTCTCAAGGACCCATTTCAGGATGGTTCTAGTTTCCAACAGTTCAGAGGACCCTTATGATTCTCAACACCACTGGGAGGGGGTGTCTCCCCAGACACTACCACTCCCATGAACTCAGAGGTCCCCTCTCCTCCCGCCAACCAGCTCTGGCTGAGCTTGGTCCCCCTGGGGCCCTGAGGCCCAGAACCTCTCCCAGGCCCAGGGCTGCTTCTCATGCCTCTTCTTGCTTCCCTGGTTCATCTCACTCCTTCTCCCTCCCACTCCAACCTCCCCTCTTGCAGGATTCCTATCTCAGCAACTCAGCCTGTTCTGAGCATCTTTCCTGTGCCCAGCGATGCTCTTCCTCCTGGTCCTCTTTTCTTAGTCTTCCAAGTGCAGCAGGCTTTACATTTGAAATTGGAGGTGACTGTGGCTCTGAAAGGGTGGATGCTTTGCCCAGAGTCACACAGCAGCACTAAGTGTTAGGCTGGAGGCTGCCCGTCTGACACACTCCCTCCCTGGGAAGGCGTGGCCTGCACTGTCCTCCCAACACCCTGAACCCCCCGCCCCACTTCAGTTCACATTCACTCTTGGCCCATGTACTTGTCTTTCTAAGAGTGGTATTTATTTATTCTTTGGTTTTTCCAGCGAGTATTTCACTGTGCCAGGCCTAGGAGATGAAGGCACCACCGGCCTACATTTAAGTTCACAGGAGACAAGACTTTTTCCTGTGTGTCAGCTGAGTCTCCCAGGCAGCCCTCCCAAGGGGCAGAAGCTGTTTCCTGCTTCTCCTGCATCCCCCCTCCCTGCAGTGACCTTCTGGTCCCCCCTTGGGGGACTTGATGCTGTTGACTGTTGCGGCTGTCACATCTGGGTGGGGGATGGACAAGCCTGGCTTAGCGGGCTTGGGAAGGGGGTCTGGAGCTGATAGCTCAGGGATGAAGGCTGATTCTAGCAGACTCCCTTTCTCTAGTACCCAGAGGCTGATGCACTGTGTGTCCTTGGAGCAGCAGGTCTGTATTCAGCATCTTTTGTAGAAGGTCTTGTTTGGGTCTAGAAGCTCAAAGTTTAATCATTGTATGAATGATTAGTACACTCAAACAGGGCCCCTCCGATACCCCATCTTTTAATTTTAATTAATTACCTTTTTTTTTTTTTTTTTTTTTTTTGAGACAGGGTCTCCCTGTAGGCCCAGCTGTTCTGGAACTCACTATGTAGACCAGGCTGGTCTCGAACTCACAAAGATCCGCCTGCCTCTGCCTCCCAAGTGCTGAGATTAAAGGTGTGTGCCACCATGCCTGGCCTTAATTAATTAATTTTTTTATTGTTCTTTTTGAGACAGGGTCTCCCTGTAGCCCCAGCTGGCCTGGATTTGCTATGGAGACCAGGCTGGCCTCGAACTCACAGAGATCTGCCTGCCTCTGCCTCCCGAGTGCTGGGATTAAAGGGGTACACCACCATGCCCGGCAATTAATTAATTTTTTAAAGCAGGGTCTCACCATGTAGCCCAGGCTGGCCTCCAGTTTGTAACCTTCCTACCTCAGCTTGCTGAGTGCTGGGATTCCAGGTGTGTGCTACTAAAAACAGCTTTGACAGTAACCCTCTTGATTCCTTATTCACCTAGGCCTTGCCAGGAAACTTCCAGAACAAAATACAAAAAGCCTATTACTTTTTTTTTCTTTCCTTTTTCTTTTATAGAGTCTTATGAATGTTAGGTAAGTGCTCTATGACTTAGCTATCCCCAGCCCTCTTTATTTTTCATTTTGAGAGAAGGTCTTCCTAAGTTGTCCAGGCTGGCCTTGAACTTGCTCTGTTACCCAGGCAGCCCTGGAACTTGCAATTCTCCTGTCTCAACCTCCCTAGTAGTTAGGATAACAGATCTATGCCACCAGGTCCAGCTCTCTTGAATTTTTAATAAGGATAAACACAGCCCTTGCTTCCATAAAACCTGACTTCTAGTTTCCTACTAGGCCACCGAACAGTCTACAGTCCCAGTTTAGAGAGTATCCCATAACCAGATAAGACCAGTACAGGGGAAGAGGTACCCTGGATGGAGCAGTTTTCAACATGGAAATGTTACAGAGGGGAGACAGAGGTGAAGGCAGGTCACAGGAAAAGACAAGAGTGCCAGATACAGGAAGAACAGTCAGTTTAATGACACAGCTGGGTCTGGTTACGGACATCAGAAACTACAAAAGGTCGGGCGGTAACAGGGAGGCTGCACGAGGGTGGGACGGGAGCAGATTCAGGCACAGGAGCCACAGCAGCAAGACATCCTCTAGGACGATACATGTGACCAAGGGGCACACACGGGGGTCCCCAGTGAGGTTGATAGGATAGATGAAGAGGACTGACTGGTGGCCAGATGGAGGGCAGGAGTGGGAGGTCCTGGGTTTCAGCTAAGGAGTAAGACTGTGGCCCCTGGTCCGCTTGCCATGCTGCTAGTTGAAGTGGGCAGGTTGGCATTCCAGGGCTGTTTACTGAGGCCTCGCCCCCTGGTGGCCATCCTGTTGGGATTTTTCTGAGCCCTCATTTACCCTGGCTGTTGCCTTTCTAGGACAAGTCAGTCAGCCAAACCCTCTTGGGGGAGGGCGGGGGAGCCAGATCTTTTGGGTTTGTTTGCTTTGTTTGAAACAGGGTCTCTCCATTCAGCCCTGGCTAGCCTGGAATTTGCTATGTAGACCAGGCTGGCCTCAAACTTACAGTGATCCTCCTGCCTCTGCCTCCTGAGTGCTGGCATTACAGATGTATACCACCACATGTGGCAAGCTAGATTTTTTTTTTAAACAACTCTAAGAATCAAGAAGTGGGAGAGCTGATCAGAGTGGGCTGGGCCGTTCTGGCAAGTTGGGTCACCCCAACTCTCTAACCTGCCCCTCCTCTGTGCTGATGTAGGACTTTCTCCTGTTTCCCATACAGCTGTCTGCCCAGAAGCATGACCAGGATCCCTTCCAGCCCTCCACAGCTGGGCAAGACCGAGGTTTCTGGGTTCGTAGGTACACATGATAGATATGTACGTATATATGTATATATTTTTATATAGCTTGTATATAGAATATATCTGTATATATGGTAGACGTGTGTGATACTCTAGAGATGTGAGGTGAACCTGCATGCTGGTCAGCAGAATGAAGCTGGGTTAGTTCCTTCTGAAGTGACTGCTTCCTGCTAGCCACTTGCGCTTGGCCCCTTCTCTAACAGCGAATAGAAAAGCTAAGAAGAGCGGGCGCCCTCCTCCCCCGTGACGCAGAAGGGTCTCTGCCCACCCTCCTGTGCTGGGGTCAGCATCCAGACAGCCAGCACTGCCTCCCAGCAGCTCAGGGGACTGCGGCCGCAGCAAAGGCCTCCTTTTGGGGAAGTCAAGTCGGGGATTCCTCCAGCTTCCTTGGCACCCAGAAATGGAAGGTCAAGGAGGGTCTTCAAAACTCAGCCTTCTGCTCAGAGTGCTGCCAGGGAGGGGGGAGCTGGGAGGGGTCCTATGGCCCCGAAGAGGGCAGCGTGGCCGGTGGGCTGTGAATGAGATAGGAGATGAAGGAAAAGGTTACAGGGGTCAGAAAGACAGGGTACCCAGGGCACTGGGAGAAGGGCCTGGGGGTCAGTCATGAGGTGGGACACTTTCTGCTGAGAGACTCAACATGGGATGTAATCTTGCACTGTCTCCAACCTATTGTGTGACCTCAAACTAGTCTGTTAGCCCACGATCTGTCCCTCTAAAACGCTGCCGCCCGGCTTCTGCTTTGCCTGCCCCAAGCATCCACGAACTGCAAGATACCACGCACTTTCCATTCATTCTGAAATGGAATATATTGTTTGGCCTGGCCAGTCCCTCTGGCCTCCATGCAGTGTCTCCATCCACACAACTCTTTTTTGCTTACATCCTTTTCACCACATCCCCTTGCCCCAGAAGCCCTCCACCCACACACGCTGACGCAGAGACAGTCCAATAAACAGAAGAGTCTGGCCCACTGTGTTTCCCTGATAAGAGAAGTTGGACAAGGGCCTTCTAGAAGTCAGCTCTGAAACTCCATCCCCACCCTGGGCGCTGAAGGGGACCTGGCAACAGGTTGAATCTTCAGGCCCTGGTCCAGGCAGATGTGCCTTCTTGAGGGCCTACACCCAAGCCCCCAGGAGACCAGGGATGGAGATAAAGAGGGTCAAGGAATTGAGGGGGCAATCCCATACATGACACCTGGGGGAAGCCCAGCTTGGGTGCTCAGGCTCAGGTGGAGACAGTTGGGCCTTGGCCTGTCCATTCCCTGCATTACCTGTCTTTATTCATCTACAAAGGGCAGAAAGGGGCAGAATACATTTTGGCAGTTTCCTAATGTTTGGGGTTTGGCTAGAGCTAAGTCCCTGGGCTCTAACTGGGGCAGAAGGGGGTGGGTGGGGCTCTGGCCATGTGTTTCTGATTTACTGGGGCTTGCTGGCCAGCTTTCCTTGCGGTCCCTCTAGGCTCCTGTAAAAAGCTCTTTTCTCAAAAAGCAGGAAGTCTTGTCTCATGTCTGTAAACAAAGTCATCTTGGGCGGCAAGAGGCACAGCCAGCCTGGGGAGGGGAGTGGGAGGGAAGGTGAGCCCCTCCCCTGTCTGCCCTCTCCACAGTCTCCTCCCTGATCCTTCTGGGTGACGGCTGGAGGAGGGGGTTTTCCAGCTCAGCCAATGCCCTCCTCTGGTAGCTAAAAATCTTGCCTCTCATTCACTCCAGGGTCCGGGTCAGGCCAGGTCCAGCTGTGTACATCTGGAGTTGGTCTGGCTACAGCTAGTGGTTTCTGAGAACTCTGTTCTCCTGGGGAGCTTCTGATGGGGTAGTGGCGGGGGCACAATTTGACTGGTTGGTCAGCAGCCGGAAGGGCAGCAGGTCTGGCCTCTCCCTGCCCTTGGGGACCTCCTCCACAGAGCCTGGTGGGGAGGCCTGTGAACAGGAGGTGGCACCAGGGCCTTGGAAGAGTCTGAGGAGATGTTGCCTTTTCCATGGGAAACTGCTGGGAATGTTTCTCTACAACACGTGTCCCAAGCCGCTGGCTGACCCTTGATTCTTATTCCCGCCTCTGCTCCACTCCTTCCTACTCCAGCCCTGCTTCTGCCCTTCCATTCAGCTCCTAGAATCAGCTGCTTCTTGGAGGTCTAGGGAAGGCCTGAGCGTTCCCAGCCGCCACTCCTCCTAGCCAGCAGGAATCACTGAGGCCGGCCACCCTCTTGGAGCCTAGAACCAGGATCTGGCCTCTGGTCAGAATGGAAGTAAACATCTCCTGGTACTATCCATATGAGTGACACCCATGTAGGTCCCTTGTGGGCCTGGGAATGTGTGCGTGTCCTCGTGAGTCTCCTGGCTCCAGGCCTGTTGAGGCAGGAGGTAAATGGGAGCACTAGTCAGCATGAGAGGAAAAACAGTCCTATGGGATTGGTACCCAGGGAGGAAGGGGTGGAGCTGGCCTGGGCTGCTCTGAGCCTAAGGAGGGGACCTTCCCTCCACGAGGCCATTGCATCTGTGCAGGGTCAGCACCATGGCCTTCGGTGCTCTGAATGCCCCCTGCTTTAGAGATGCTCTGCCCCAAAGAATCTGCTCGGGGTTCACAGCTCTGTACAGCCAAGAACCAGGAGCTGGCCTGCAGTCAGAGGGGCGCTATCACACAGGCCCTTCTGTGCTGTGCCTGTTTTTAAACGTGACAGAGTCCTATGTCTGCATGCCCAAAGAATTCCTGCCACAGCAGTCAGCCCCTGGTCCCAGGAGTGATAGGAAACCTGGGGGACAGGGGGAGACACAGCAGAGAGGCTGCCCAGCCCACCCTCACCCCCTCCTCACGTGGTGGTGTTGGGGACCTGCTGTACCCAGCCCACTTCCTTGTAGGCAGCGGTCACGTGGCTGTAGATGAGGCCACGCAGCTTGGCCCAGGCTCTCTGCGTCTCGGGTGGGAAGTCATTGGCAAACTCCTCGGCGATCACCTCCAGGATGACCCCAGAGAGGATCTGGGGGCAAAGGAGGGAAGGAGGAATAAACGCCTGGGCACCCTGCTTCCCACGGCCCCCGGGACCCCTGCTGACCTGTACTGGCCTGGGGGATCTTTACAACCTACTGGCATGGTAACTATGGGAGCCCATACTCTCAAGAGAAGGGGTGCCTTGGACCCACCCCTCTATCCTGCTGCCATGCCGCTCTTCCTGTCCAGCCAATCCAGGGGCTGACAGTGGCCATCTTTGCTGCCCAGGGAGCGCTCCTAGAGCCACAGGCTGCAGGGAGCTGTTGTGGCCCATGGGCTTGGGGGCTCTGGAAAAGAACGGTGTGGAGGGCCGCGCACTGATCCAGCAATCCGACCTACCTTGAAGTACACAGGCTCCACTTTGTGCTTGAGGGCGTGGGCCTTGCCGACAAGGGACAACACAGAGGACACCTTGTCGGGGTCATGCAGGTTCTCCACAACAGTGTTGAGGGCTCCCATAACCCGGCAGGCGTGCTTCCGCAGCTGGGGGCTCCGCTCCATTTCCAGGGGCTCCTCCATGTGTTTGAACTGGCTGAAGTACTGCTTGGCTGATGGGAAGTTCACAAAGAACCTGGTGGGAAATAAGGGATGGGTGCTGAAGCAGGGGGCTGTCTCCAAGCCCCCTTGGAGCGGCTAGGAGGGGTGCAGGCCCTCCCACACTTGTAATGACTCTCACTCCCACACAGAACAGCCCTTCAGTTACTCTTCTGGCCGCTGCCTGCCCCTGCCCGGGGCCACCTGCTGGGCTTGCTCTGGTTGGCAGCCTCCTTCTTGACTTGGGGAGCCTATACCCCATTGAGGCTCCAGGCACTGAGAAAGCAGGAGCCCAGGTTCTAGAATCATTCAACTTTAAGTTTAGTGTTCTTTATTTTTTGAAACAGAGTCTCAATATGTAGCTCTGGCTGGCCTGGAACTCACAGAGAATGGCCTGCTTCTGCCTCCTGAGTGCTGGAATTTAAGGTGCATACTACCATGCCTGGCCTGAACATTTTTTTTAATGTTGCCCAAACTGGCCTTGAACTCTTGGGCTCCAGCAACCCTGCCTCAGCCTCCCAAGTAGCTGGGACAACAGGTATGTACCACTGTACCCTCCTCTCTTCCTCCTCCTCCTCTTCTTCTTCCTCCTCTTCCTCCTCCTCCCCTTCCTCCTCCTCCCCCCCCTTCCCCCTCCACCCCCCCCCCCTCCTCCTCCTCCTCGTCCTCCGCCCCCCCTCCCTCTTCCTCCTCCTCCCCCCCCTTCCCCCTCCACCCCCCCCCCCTCCTCCTCCTCCTCGTCCTCCGCCCCCCCTCCCTCTTCCTCCTCCTCCCCCCCCTTCCCCCTCCACCCCCCCCCCCTCCTCCTCCTCCTCGTCCTCCGCCCCCCCTCCCTCTTCCTCCTCCTCCCCCCCCTTCCCCCTCCACCCCCCCCCCCTCCTCCTCCTCCTCGTCCTCCGCCCCCCCTCCCTCTTCCTCCTCCTCCCCCCCCTTCCCCCTCCACCCCCCCCCCCTCCTCCTCCTCCTCGTCCTCCGCCCCCCCTCCCTCTTCCTCCTCCTCCCCCCCCTTCCCCCTCCACCCCCCCCCCCTCCTCCTCCTCTTCCCTCTCCTCTTCCCCCCCTTCCTCCTCCTCCTCCCCCTCCTCCTCCTCATTTTCCTCCTTTTTTGAGACAAGGTCTTGCTAAGCAACCCTAGCTGGCCTGGAACTCTTGGCTTTGAACCCACAGCAATCCTATTGCCTTTGTTTCTCGAGTGCTGGCGCTACAGGCACGCACCTCCATACCTGCATAGCACCCAGCTTCTTAAAGTGTCTTTTAGGCACTGGGGATTAACTCCCTGAGCAACTTTTCATTTATCTTTTCTAAGAATCAGATTTCTCATCCATAAAACAGGGTTCGCCATTGCTATCCCATGATTTGTTGTGATGATTAAGAGAAACTGCATTCTTAGAAGACAGAGCTCTCCTTGTGAACTAAGGCCAAGATGACCTAGCTATGGTCACTCAGCCAGGGAAGAGAAGAAACGAGACAAGTCTTTCTCCGTCCAGCTCAGTCCCTTCCTTCCTTGATACCTGGCAGTCAGTGCTGACCTGTTGATTTAATTTAAGCAACCATTGATTTTACCTGCATGTGTGGTTTGTAATTACTTCTTTCAGGAGCCTTACCTTCTCGGTGAGCCTGAAACCTCTGAAAGCGGACTTTGGGCCTTCCTAGCTCTACCTGAACCTCTGAAAGCGGACTTTGGGCCTTCCTAGCTCTACCTTTCCCTGCTCTAGTTTATCTGAACTTGTCTAATGCCCTCAACTTGATTTTATTATGTTACTCTCATGCTCATGAACACTCATTGGCTTCCTAGTGTATACCAAAATCAAAACTCCTTAACTGGCTATTCCAGACTTCTTATAAACTGTCCCCTGCCCACTTCTCCAGTACCATGTCTACACTGGCCCCTACCCTTGAGTCATCTCTGTTCCAGCCCAGTGGCTGCATATTTACCATTGGCCAACCTTCCTTTTCACATAGTGGAAAGCCTGACGCATTCCCCATAGTAGATGTGACCCTCCCTGCTTGCCCAGGCTGACCCAAGGCCACTGCTGTCCCCTCATGGCTATTAGTGCCACTTGGGTAGTCTTTTCTGTCACCTTTTCAGCCTGTCAGACCCAGACCTCAAACCATAAGCAGACAGTAGGTCTCATAAACACTTTGACCCATCATCCTGGCCCAGGGGTCCCCTTGCTGGGATTGGATGTCATATGAGACAAAAGGCGGGTCTCAGACAGAACATATATCATTGACTGGGTCTTCAGAAAGCGTGTGGAGTGCCATGATCTGTGTCTTTAGGTGTCATCGTCCCTCTGTCTGTCCCCTGAGGGATCAGAGAGCTCTGATTTGCTGAGCTGGCTTGCGGCCAGGGCTCAAGTCTCTGATGTGAGGGAGCTAGACGCAGAGCATCTGGCCAGCCAGCCTTTCAGGAGGGAAGATTCCGACAGTGGCCAGGGCACCATCCATGTGGAGCTGGGGAGGGGAGGGATCCTCTTGGATGCTGGGTGTGACGTTGGGCAAGCATTCACGACCCTCTTATCTGTAGGAGTTTGAGAGAGGCTCTCCAGTTGGCTCCTTCAGAGATGCATGGGTGTGGACCGAGGCAGCAGTGGACTTGAAAACACACCGGACTTCTCTGGAGAAGCTTTGGATTGAGGGACAAATGGAAAAAGGCCAGTCTGGATTTAAATAAGCATTCTAGGGGCCAGTGTGTTAGCCTTTGCAACACCTGCCTGGTTGTATCTAGTTGCTCCAGATAAACAGGTATGGAGTCTGTCTCCCTCCAAGGACATCACAGGGGCCGTGTATTGAGCACTTGACTATCTGAGTGCTGTTTTACTCCCCAGCTTATGGACCAGCATCAGGAATGAATCAGGCTGGGCAGGGACTGGGCCTAAACCCAGGGTGAGTCTCCTGCCTCAACACCCAGTGCAGCGTGCGGCCTTGAGGAAGGGCCTTCCCAGGGGCAGAGTGTCAGGGCGCCTGTTGTCACCTTGACTTTTCCCCCAGCCCATGTTTCCTCCTGAGACTCCCAGGTTGACCTGAGCTGCTGGGGAGAAGCCTCGGCAGCTAGTCTTGGGGAGTTTCTCAGCTCCCAGAGGCATCTGGGCTTCCAAGAGCCTGAAATAGGCTTGTCTGAATGTGAGGGGGAAGGTGTCAGCGTTACAACCAGGAGGGAGGGTGGTGTTCCCTTCTCAGGCTCCTCTCTGGCAGGGAGTGGAAGGAAGTGTGGGGTCTGCCTCAGACCCTAAGGCAGAGTTTCCTCCTCCTCCACCTTCTCTGCCAGGAACTTTGAGTAGCTGGTCTTCTCCTTGTCCTACAGGCTGAGTGAGCAGTGGGAGGAGTGATCAGAGGGCCTGGACCTGTGGATGTGCATGTTGGGCATGGAAAAACGTGGAGTTGTGACCAGGATCTGGGAAGCTGTGAGAAGGAGAGGTCTTGGCCTTGTTCCCTTTCTGCTGGCCAGGCCTGGGGTAAACAGCAACAGAGGAAGTCAGTGGCACCTGGAGCTGGCTGAGACAGTGTTAGCCCAGGTTGTCAGGCTAGAGTCAAGTGGAACGAGGGGTTGGCGAGATCAGCAATCCAGATCTGATTACCACCTCGGGACTTCTCAGATTTACTATGGGCCTTTGAGCACTGAGCTTATCTCCACCAGCCAGGCCCAGTCCCTTGGGTGTTAGGGGGTGTACTGAATAAGAAAGAGCTCACAGGATCCAGAATGAGGCCTGTCATATCCTGTCAAACCGCCCCCCCCATCACTGGTAAATAGCAAGGCCTGCACAGAAAATCTTCTGGTCCTGTGGTCCCTGCCTTGCTTTCTCTTGGTGACCCACGTGAGCACTGTGTGCTCCGGGTGCCACAGGAGAGCAACCCTCCGGGGATGCAGACCGGCACATCTGCGGCTCTACTCCCCACTGTGCACTTGTGTGGGTGCCCACACTGCCAGTCTGCGACTCCCGAGTGTCTTTGGCTTCAGGATCCATAGTCCCCTCTTCTCACTTCTTGCCACCCCAGGCTGGGTTTCTGGGCCTGAGAACTCTGACATAGTTGCCCCTTCCCCTCCCTCTCCTAGCTCCTCCCAAGTGCCTCTTGCTCTTTTCCTCCGAAGTCTATTTCTGAGTTGGAATCCAGGCGTATCAATATAGGCTGGGTAGGTCCCAGGCTTGGGGGAGGCAGAGGACGGAGAGAAGCAGAGGAAAGCTGGGAGAGGGGGCCGAGAGGGGGCCGGGGCTGGGAAACGGGCACCACAGCTGTCCTTCCATGATGCAGTTTCACCCTGCCTTCATGTAGCAAGGCTCCTCTGCTCTGCCCTAGATTTGACAACCTCCCCCTGCCAAGAGTGAGGGGCTGAGTGTGGTTGCTCTCGGCCTGCACCCCTGGGTCCAGTGTGTGTGGAAAGAGTCTAGATTTGATTTGTAGCTGGAGTCAGACTCCAGCTTGATGGCCTGGGAACATCACTTTTATAAGAATGGTATCTGGGAAACCAGTGTGCAGGTGCGTGACTACAGTGCCACTCTGGGTGGGGGTCCTCAGGGACATTTGAGCCAGACACTGCACCCCTGGCTGGGGGCGGGGGTTCCAGGGTGGGGCCATCTCCTGAAAGTCACCCCCCCCATAAAGCTCATCTGGGATTACATCCTAGGAACCTGTGTCTCACTTGCAGCTGGTCTTACTCTTGGGGAGATGAGAGAAGCAGCTGGGCAGTTGGGACTCTGCATCTGCTAGCCTGTGCTTTGCTCTGTTTCCCCAAGGGGCTGAGCTGGACAGGGGATTCTGCTCCCCTTTGGCCCCCTTCTTGACTGAGCCTCAGTTTTCCCCATCTCTAAAATGGGGGAGTGCCTACTGCTCCCTCTGAGGGTCTGGTCAAATGCCTGTGCAAACGTCTCAGTTGGGTGGCTGGGGTCACCCATGGGGAAAAACAGACCCGGCTGAGCAAGTTCAGGGCGAGGAAGGAGACTCTAGTACTCTCCTGTTTCTGGCTCCTAGTTCCTGGTGAGCCCCGCGCCCCGGAGCCAGGAAGGAATTAGCCAAGGTTTCCATCACCCCGAGACGCCCGCGGTCTCCAGTCGCAGCAGCCGGGGAGGTGGCCCTGGAGCTCGGACCCGGGTCGCGGGGTCGAGCCCGCCTGTGCCAGGAGCCACTGCCGCTCTCCCTGTCTGGGCCCGGCCCGGCCCGGACGACACCTACCTCACCAGGATGGCCACCCCCACGTCCTCGCAGTTGGCATACAGCCGGGCCCACGTAGCCTGCACCGCCTTCCTGTCCGCCTCGGACAGCTCCTCGCTCCGCTCCCTGCGCTCGATCTCCATCTCGCCCGGCACTTTCTCCATGAGCACCTCGGAGCCCAGCCCGGCTTCGCTCGGCGGCGGGCTCGGGGCGCGGGGAGCCGAGGCCGGCTGCGTGCGCGGCTGGCGGCGTGGAGTGGAGCCCGGAGGGAGGGAGCGTGTGTCTATGCGCGCCGTGTGTGTGTGTGTGTGTGTGTGTGCGTGTGTGTGTGTGTGTATGTGTGCGTGTGTGTGCGCGCGCGCGCGTGTGCAGGGGATATGAGCGAGGGGGCGGGGGACCGCGAGCTGGGGGCGGGGATGTGGTCTGCTGAAAAAAAAAGGTTTAAAAAAATAAATGCACTCCAAACCCCCAGTCCTGTGTGGGTGAGCCAGTTCTGTCAAGGTGAAGGATGAGGGGTCGGGGCGTCGCGGCTGGCGCCTGCCCGCCCACCCGCAAGGCCACCACGATCCCTGCTGGGAAGGGTAGGTGTGGCCAATGTACGGAAGGGTCTGGGAGGATCAGGGAGGGGGTCGCCGGGCACTGACCAACGCGGGGCGCACAGGAGTGCGACCCGGCTGGTGCGGGAGTCGGGGCACGGTGTTCAGGCTCCCGTTGCGCGCGGTGTCTGGACCCGTGGGTAAGTGTACCCTTCACACGGCAGGGAGCTGACTCAAAGTCAAACACTCCCTGCCCGAGGGGATGAACTGTGCTTTCCTTGGAGCATGGCAGCTCCTGAGCCTGTCACCATTCCCAGCCGGGAAACCCCCAGGCTCTGACAGGTTTAGGGGTTGGGGTCGGCTGGCGCACCAGCTGACTCTCTGAACTTGGGCACATGTCCAGTCTGTGGCCCTCCTGTCCTGCCCATCAACACCACTCTGGGTGCACAATCAGTGGAAATGAGTCCTGGGAGGCTAATTAATGACAGGCAGGCAAGAACCAGACACTGTCCTGAATTCTGGCCATGGCCTTTGGCAGACTAAAGTCCCAGAGGGAGGCAGTCAGGTGTGACAGACAGGATGTGGGGAGCTAGAACTCTTGAGGAAGTCACAGGACAGTGGATATATCTCTGTCACCCTCAAGGATACAACTTGGGGGATGGGAAATCCCGCATCCTGGTGGACTGGTCAGGGAGATGAGAGACTGGGCCAGAGGTAGAGGCTACCCTCTCTTGAGAGACCCTTGAGGCCCCATCCTGCAAGAAGCTGGCCAGTCCTGGGCATAACCAGGGGAAGGAAGCCTGAGGCTACAGAGGGCCTGCAGTGTCTAACACAGATGCCCTAGTACACATGGCCTGTCTCTGGATCTTCCTAAGGCTCCCTGTCCACCCTTATGCTGCTGAAGACCTGGAGTCCCACTGCCTAAGTGCCAGGGGGTCCTTTTTAGCTTTGGTTCCTGTTGATTTAAAATCTGCTTTCAGGCCTGGGGTAAACAGCAGGTGAAGGTGAGTCCCACCAAGCCTGACAACTTGAGTCTGGTCCTTGGGACTTACATGGTGGAAGGAGAGAATCAACTCCCGAAAGTTATCCTCTGACCTCCGTACACACACACACACACACACACACACATACATACACAACTTAAAAATTTGGTTTCAAGATTCTAATAGAGAACAGTGGGGACCTCCAGAGGCCTAGCGGGGCCCTGCCTGCAGCTTAGTGTCGGGGCATCTGATGGAACTCCTGTGCAGGAGGCCTCCAACACTACCTTCCATCTTGGTTAGGGAGGGAAAATTGAACGTTTTCTGTGGGTCTTGGATGGGGTGGAGGACAGTGTGGGTTCAAGTTCTAATGTCACTCCTAGTCTGTGTCCCAGCCCTACCATGGCTGGCTCCTGCTCTGCCTACCCTGAGCCCTTCTGATTGTTCCTCATAGCTGGTACAGAAACCTCCCCAAGCCCAGAAGATCCATATCAGATGTGGAAAGACTATTTCTATTGATTTTTGTCTTTTCCCTCAATTTTTAAATTTTTATTTATTTATTTATTTATTTATTATTTATTTATTTATTTTTGGTCTTGTTGAGACGGTCTCCCTGTAGCTCCAGCTGTCCTGGAACTCACTATGTAGACCAGGCTGGCCTTGAACTCACAGAGATCTGCCTGCCTCTGCCTCCTGAGTGCTGGGATTAAAGGCGTGCGCCACCTCGCCCGGCTTTCCCTCAATTTTTATGACTTATAATGTAGAAATATATTTGTACGGCAATCCAGTACATAATTGATACTTATAATTTATATCTAAATTATATAAGATAGTTATATAAGATAGAATTTATAGTTCATATCTGTTCTGTGAGTGCATACCTCAACTCTGACTTTTACTGATGAGGGAGCGGGATGGAGAAAGTTCAGCCGGCTACTGGGAAGGCGCCAGGGAACCAATCTTGTGGGCTCGCTGTCTTTTGGCTTCATCATCCACTCTTCTTCCCCTCCGCTCTCTGGATGCCTCCACTCTGCGGCATGGCTCCACTGCCTCCCAACCTCAGTCACTGAAAAATGCTGCATGCTTTTACCCCAGCCCTGGCAGTCTGCTGAGGGCCTGTTCTCCAGCACCTGCAAGTTCAGATGCCTCCAGCAGCTCGAGGCGGTGGCCATCAGGCCCGGCCCCTGCTCCTCTTTGAAGCTTTCCCTGATGCTTACGATGCCCAAAGTGCTCCACAGGTGCCTTTAGCAAGGCCCAGACGTTGTTTGGCTGTTGAGGCTAAGGCCCAGGCGGCATCAGCTCTACATTCCAGACAGGTGCTCAGGGCGCTCAGGGCCACCATGCATGCCTTGAAGGGGAGGAGAACTTGGGCTTGATGAGGTTAATTACTCTTCACAAGGTCAGGCCTGCTGACCCCACTAATCAGCTTGAACCTCCTAATCCATCTCCAGCAGGAGCCTCAGGAGAAACAGCAGTGGCTTGTGAGAGGTGGCCAGGCTGCTGTGGCTCCTGGCCTGCGGCCTTCTGCAGACTTGGTCTGCGGGGGATGGGGCAGCTGAGCCATGTGCACCACTCTGTTTCTTCTTGGCTTGGCCACGCTCTGGTGCCGCAGATTTGCCAACCGAGTTGAACCGTGAGAAACTGACAGGGCTATGGATTGGGATTTGGGGTGGAGGAAACTACAGGGTGGGTTACAGTCAAGCTGAAGGTGGATGGGGGCTGCCTGGACCTCTGGGTGGTCTGGGAGGGGATTTGAAGGAAGGCTTGCACAGAAGGTGCTAGGTTGCAGCCACCTGCCTCCTTTGCCCTTTATGGCTGGGCTGTGGGGAGGGGAGTCTGAGGCTGGGCACTGCCTACAGCTCTTCCTGCCTGCTCTTCCCTTCCACAGAGAGCCCAGTGGAGTGGATGGGGCAGTTATGGGGAACAACTCCAATACAGACCTTCAGTCTTCTGGCAGGTGATGCAGGAGAGGGGTGGGGGAGGGAGGGTGCTGCCAAGGAGGCTGTTGCTGTATGTGATTATGTGTGTGTTTGTGGTGTGTGGTGTGTGGTGTATGTGTGTGTGTGCGTGTCTGTGTGTGTGTCTGTGTGTGTGTGTGTGTGTGCCATGTCCTGGCCCTTGCCTCCTTGTACGGTGGGCAAGCTAGGAGGGAGTGGCAGTCCTCCAGCCCCCTCTTCTGGACCTACGCTGTGCTGCCTAGCTTCATGAGTGTGGGGCAGTCCCAGGAGGACCTTCCGTTGAGGGAACCGGGGAGCAGAGGGAGGAGGCAGGAGCAGCTCCGTGTTGCTTTGCACTCCCTGTCTGTGTTCTTCCCTCCCTCTCCTCCTTCCTCTGCCCCCCAACCAGCTCAGCAGCTCTGGCTGCTTGAACCTCCAGTAGGATTCGCTGTCCAGTCCCCAATAGAAGGTGCAGGAGGCGCATGACATCATCAGCGTCGAGTGCCATTGGCTGGGCAGACCCTGCGGGCAGGACGCTGTCTCCTGTGGCCAGAAAGTTAACTCTTCCCTAGGTTGAAGCCATGTGGTCTTGGGGGGGGGCGCAAAGTTGTGAGTTCTAGACTTTTCCTTCCCAGGCTGGCCAATGTCCTTTGATAATAAGGAGCTACTATGCCCTCCAAAACATTAAAAATGTAAAGCAATATTTACTTATACCTACTTGTAAGACCGTCTGTTGGTACTTATGGAAACCCCCCCCTTAGCACAGAGACCTGTCTGAAAAGCAACTCTCATTCCTAGTGAAGACAAGGAACAAAAAGGGTCTTCTGTAGGCTTTGGGGTTCAGGGCCCACAGGCAGGAGGGTGTTCTCAGCCATATGGAAGGGTCAGTATGCATGCCTGTGACACTTGTCTCTTTCTGGGCCGGGAAACCCACCTGCACTGTGACTCTTAGATACATGGAAACTGGCCACAAAGAGAACTTAAGTCTGGCTCTATCTTCCAGTCCCGAGAGTCTCCCATATTCAGACCTCTATTAAGATTCAGTGGGAAGCCCAGCACACCTACGTCAAACAGGCATTTCTATGAGACCTTTCCTACCTCTGTGGCTAGCTGAGGTCACCATCATCCCGTTACCATTACTAATTACACATCTGTCACATTCATCTTCCATAGGAGGCCCTCATTTATCGTTTAGCTCTCACCACTGTTTGGGTGTGGAGTTGCTGGGTAGCCAAAGTTTAAATCCTGGTTCCCCCTTACTGGGAGGCTTTGGACAATTTACATAAATCATTTTATTTTTCAAAAGCTCAAGCGGATAACAGTGGCTGTGAGGCTGCCGTGAAGCCTCAGTCAATGTGAACGGGGGTTGTCTGACTCCCAGGTAGCTGTCTTGTCTATATAAAATGGGCCTGAACCTCCTGTCAAGAGAGAAAAAGCCAAATCTGGGGACCATCTGGCCCAGACTAGTCTGGTGTGACTTGGCCAGAGGGAAGCAGTTGCTTATTAACTCCTTGTGACCCAGTTGCCTGGAAAAATTGGTCTGACAGCAAGGAACCATGGCTGATGGAAGTTGTCCCAGGCTGTCTGGGACTGCACAGGGACGACAGCTAGGTATGGGAGTCAAAGGAAGAGGAACATGACAAGTGTATCCCCTTCGACCCTCTGATTTCAGTGTTTCCCTCCATTTAGGGAGAAAGAGCCTGTGAGGTTGACCCACACCTCTTGAGATGGTTCAGCATCAGGGACTGGGATCTGCTGGTCCAGACAGGTAGGGCAGGACAAGAAGAGGGCAGGGCTGGGGATTAAGGTTCAGCCACACAGGGGCGCAGGAGACAACCTTTAGCTCTGTGGTCACTTGATGGAGGTTGAATATGAGGGTAAGTTCTTCATTGAGCTCCTATCTTGAGTCTGCTACTTACACTCCAGGCCACAGGGCAAGAGCTGGTTTGAAGAGAAGCAGGTGTGGTCCTAACCACCTTTTCTAGGCTTAAGGGTGAGATGGTAGCTATGCCGGGGCTGAGGGCAGTGCTGAGATCTTTTAGGGTAGAGGGTGTTCTCTGGGAGATCCATCCTGAAATAGGCATCCTATCTTTGGGATGGGAGAAAGTGCTAGTCTGTTTTGGCTTTCTGTTCTAGCTCAAGTCCTGGTTCACCCCTAGCCTAGGAGGATGCTGTGGGGCTAGAAGCAACATGAGGGGGGGGGAGAATGGGAGGCTGCAGTGGAGATGGTAGGCTCTTCTTTGGTCCCTGGACAGGCCCTGATTGTGGGGCTCCCGAGCAAGGCCTGCTTGGGGCCAGAGGAAGAACGGAGATACTTGTTGCCCTTGGGCTTCCTCCTTTCTGAGTTCCTGCTCTGAGGGACCATAGAGCTGGAGAAAAGGCTTCCTAGGATCCACCAGGGTAACTCTAGGGCACCCCAGCATCTCAGACAAGAGGCAGATGCAAGCCAAGAGCAAGAAGACTCCAGAATCAAAGGACAGACAAATGATAGCTTGGGTTTAGTCATCAAGGGCTCTCCCTTTTCTTCTCCAATCCTTACCATGACCCACAGAGACTGTATACTACTATCCATATCCTATAAATGGGAAAACACGAAGAGAAGCTGTTAAGTGGGGAGCTTTCAAGGTTCACTGCCTACCCAAGTTTGTAGCCGCTTGCCCACCTGTCTCTGCCAGCTATTCTGTTAAACCCCTTGTGTTCTAGAGCTGGGTCTGTGTTTTGCTATGGTGGCACTCGCTTCCGATGGCATCTGCCTCTCTTCAGTCCCTAGAACTCATTCTGTCATTGGCCATTCTGCTGAAATTATCAGTAAGAAAGGCCAGCTGCATCTGTGGCATGTCTGTCTGGAGCTGGCTGGAAGCAAGCACCAGCTTGTGCTGTGAGGGTGCTTTGTGTCTGTGTGTGCGAGCGAGTGTGTTCCGTGTGTTCTAAACGGGCAGTGGCGTGTGGGAAGAGAAAAGCATGACACTTGTTTTTGTCAGCGTGCTGACTGCTCAGTAACTCAGCGGCCTCCCTTGTCCCCAGCTGCTCTGCCATTTCTCCCTTTACAGTCCTGCCTGATCCTGAGCAGATTTCCGCTTCTGCTCCCAGATTCAGGCTCAGACCCTGCAGGCGGCTGCTCCCGACTGTCTCAGAACTATTAATCTTCAAAAGCCGCCCCCTCACTACGCACATGCATCTCTCCTCCCCATCTAGCCCCCCCCTCTCAGGCCAGAAGTGATGCCCCTGTCTGGCCAACCCCTGCCCTTGACTTTGAAGCAGCAGGAGACAGAGTTCTCTAGACAGTGGCATCCCAACACTGCTCCACATCTGTGGTGTGAGGGAGGGAAAGGGTGACAGATGCGACATCCGAAGGAACCCATTGCCGGGGGAGTGGGGGGCTCTACTTGCTGGGGAGGGGCTTCTGGTACTGCAGGGTTGGGGGGTGTGCACAGGAGGTTCCGTGGGGAGCTTCTCAAAGTAGGACAGGGAGGAGGGCAGGGAAGGTCGGACCAGGGGAAAGAACCTGCCAGAATGCTCACCTGACTCTGGCCATGAGTCCATGACCACCTGTCTTAGCTTCTGTCAGCCTGTCTGTCTCCTGGGAGGCATGGGTCTTCCTGGACTGCCAGGCTGAGGGCCAGAGGGCACTGTTCCTGGGGACCCCGTCTGTGTTCTGTGATCCCATCTTTAGTCTGTAATTTAGTCACTGCGTTCCTGTTACCTCACCCCTCTTTCCTGCCACTTCCAAGTTGCCTGCCTCCTTCCAAAGATCCAAGAAATTGTCAGGCCAAGGTCACAGAGCAGGACCAGGGTTGGCTCCCCGCCCAGACGCACTTCCACAGGACAGCACCTCTTTGCAGCACTGTTCTGTGAACCTCCTCCAAGGATCCATTCCAGACGAAGGGCAGGGAAGGGACAGGAAGGGGCTGCCAGCAGTGGGGGGATGCAGCCGCCTGGGCTCTAGCAGCTGGGGTGCCATGTGGGCTGGGAGGGGGGGGGCTTTCTCCCCCAGGGAGCAGGCTGGCTTTGGTGGGAGCAGACTGTGTTTACACCTTCCCCGCACACCCTGCCCACGCTCGGCTTATTCCCAGGGCCTCTCCCACCCCTGGGCCCTCTACACAATCTGCACATTTTCAGCTCTTGCTGCAGAAAGTTCCCTCTCTCAGCCTGGAACTCCTCTACTGGAGGCTCATGGTACCCAGATGCCCTTTCTCAGCCCATTGATTCTCATCATAAGGTCAAGAGTGGGCCTTTTATCAAGGGGAAGACACTTAGATTCTGTCCATGACACTGTGCCCACAGAGGCAGAGTCCTTTCCTTTCCCATTTCCTTAGAAGTAGCCACTGTTTGGCAATGACAGCAGGTGCTTTGTAGGAAGGAAGCTAAGGATAACGGGGGCTGAAGATCTGGGTCACTGCTGGGGCCAGGTGCTGGCTCTGATGGGGAACAGCCAGGGACCTAAGAGCAAAGGAGCCTGAGCCAGAGCACCTGGATGAGTCTTAGTTCCACTACTTCTTCCCCTGGTGACCTTGGGTAGGTTCTGTGGGTCTTTGTGCCTCGGTTCCCTCATCTATAAGGCGGGGATAGAGATACCTACCTCAGTGTTGCTGTGAGGGTTAGATGATGTGGAATGTGCTTAGCACACCTAGAGAGTGAGTGTTCCAGGTATGAGAGTCTGTGGACTGTAGATGACCACAGTGGCAGGTCCATGACACAATTTTCCTTTCCTCACCCCATGATACTCCCTACCCTGTCTCTCCTTATTCACTACAGCTGGGTAATGGGCAAAGAGGGGAGGCCGGAGGGCAGGGGAAGTGGTGGTGGGCAGAGGTGGGGGGGGCGATCTCCTAGCAAGGGTCTCTCTGTGTCCGGAGCTCCGTCTCAGCCTAGACACCCCCACCACTGGCTTTGCTTCCCTAAGCAATGTCAGCTGTGGAAGAAGACAGGCGCTGCTTGCCTTGATGTAGTTCCTCCGTCTCAGTGCTAATCTGTCTGCTGGTGAGAGCCTGAGTGACAGAGAGAAGACGACTCAGAGCTGCAGGGTGGCCAAGGGCAGCAGCCTGGAGCAGGGAGGTGCCGCTGTCTGCCTCTTCTGTGGCTGACACTCAGGGTTGCTGTCAGGCTCTCCTGGAGATTGGAACATGACCGGAGAACTAACAAGGAGGCACAGAGGAGCGGGGACACAGCTGTACACAGCTGGAGCAGCTGCTGCTGTCCCGTGTCACCCTGAAGTACAGATGTGGCTTTGGGGAGAACCCAACCATCCCAAGTGTGTGTGGTGTACATGTGTACAGAACAGTCCTGAGACAGGACTATGGCAGAGGTGCTGGCCTGAGACTTGACAAAGTAAAGCCTGGGGCAGGTGGCTATGTAGAGGCTTACATTAACATAATGCTAATGGCATTAATAATACCATTAATAATGGCTAATGAGGATCAAACATTATATGCTAGGTACTGTGCCCAGTGCTTTATTTACAAGCACTGCCTCATTTATGAGGCTGAAACTGCTGTTATCCTCATTTGTCCAGTTAGGAAAGCAAAGTTCACAGAATTTGCTCAAGGTCACAGCTAGCAGTGAGGCCATGACCAGCGCCTGGGAACCTGATGCCAAAGCTTAGGCTGGAGATGGCAATTTGGAAGAAACTCAAGGTGCGACCTACCTACAAGGGCACAAGGAGAGGTGCTGTGGAGCCGCCTGCCCTGCCTTTGCAGGTGGCCCAGGGTTGCCAGGGTCATTCCTACTGTCCTCGCTTCAGGTTCATGTCAATCAAAGGCAGACCAGACCAGGGGATCTTTTAAGTCCTTGGATGCCAGCTGAGGAGAGAGAGGAGAGCTGCCTCCTTAGGATCCATCAGTACCCCTGAGAGAGGACATGGCGGCGCCTGGCAGGGATGACAAACAAGGCTGTCGCTCACAGACACTGCCACTTGTCACTCTGTTGCCTCCTTCCACTAAGGGCAGGACCCCGGGGAGACGATGACAGCCAGCAGCCCAGCTGGAGAGGAAAAAGACTGTTTTGGATTTGTTTGTGTTTGCAAGGGGGGGTGCAGAGGGCACAGAGCTCAAGAAGGTGGCTTCAAGGATCCATTGACAAGCATTTGGACCACAGACCCTCTCTGAGGGATACATGTGCCCTCTAGTGGGGGATTAAGACCAGAAGGTGGCTATGAAAATGCAAACAAAAAAAGATGAAATGACAGATTCTGAGTGTTTCAGCTTGGGTCAAGGTGCTAGTCCCTTCCCTATGTCAAAACAGACAGACAGACAGACAGACAGACACACACACACACACACAACCATATGCATAGGCAAACCATGTCAACTAAGCATTTTTAAGAAATTGACATATGGGGCTGGAGAGATGGCTCAGCAGTTAAGAGCACTGACTGCTCTTGCAGAGGACCTGGGTTCGATTCCCAGCACCCATGTGGCGGCTACAAACCGTCCTTAACTCCAGTTCCAGGGGAATCTGACACCCTCTTCTGACCTCCGCGGCATTGCACGACATGGGTGCACTCACATACATGCAGGCAATACACTCATACACATAATATAAAATAATAAACACAGTATACTTTTTAAAAAAGAATGTTTTTTTTTGTTTTGTTTTGTTTGGTGTTTTTGAGACAGGGTCTCCTTGTAGCCCCAGCTGGCCTGGAACTCACTATGTAGACCAATCTGGCCTTGAACTCACAGAGATCCGCCTGCCTCTGCCTCCCAAGTGCTGGGATTAAAGGTGTGCACCACTATGCCCAGCTCAAAAAAAAAAAAAAAAAAGAAGTTGACATATATTCATTTGACTGTTTCTTTACAAGCATGGAAGTGGATCTACACTATACAAATAGATGGACTCAGCAATGGAAGAGGCACTTCCTGTCCTGCTGCGGAGGACCATGCAAAGACCCTGGCGAGGAAGCCTAGTTCTGCTAGTGCAGCTCGGCCAGCTCACATGACCCTTTGTTCTCTGGACCTCAGTCTCCCCACTCAGTAGATGTGTCGACTCTATGTGGGCTGATATTGATGTGAAGAACTCGTGACCTCCGCAGGAAACGAGCTGTCTAGGAAATGAAGGGAACCACCAGAGACTCTCCAAGAGCCCTACGGATTCCCCTATCGAGAAAGACTATAATCAACTGTGTCTGGAGGCGCTGACAAAGACTTGCCTACCTGACAGACACTTATGGAGTGAGTGCCTGTGTGCCAGGATACAAAACCAGATTACAAGCTTCTGCCAAAACCAACCAGAAAACCGGGCAAGATGTAAGAAACAGATACTTGACAACAGGCAGCACGCAGGACAGCGACCCCACGACTGCCTCGGCCTCCTCCCAGAGACAACTGCCTGGGCCTCAGGGAAGGGAAACTCCAGCAAGTGTGTTGTACAAGAACAGAAGCGGCAAAGGTAACCCAACAGGATACAGAAAACATGCTAGAAAAACCAACCGGACTTGATCAAAAGTAAACTCATGCTCGTGTGAAGACTGGAGGAAACATTTGCCAAACACATATCCGAAGACAAACTGCTCGGTAGCTCAGTGGTAGAATGCTTGCCTAGCATGTGCAAAGTCCTGAGTTTGGTCCTTAGAACCACACATACACAAACAAAAAGACACAAATAAATAAAAACCTGAAAACCAATATCTCAGAACAGCCCTGCATCAGGATACACAAAAGACTTCTACAGTTCAGGGCCTGGGGAGATGCTCAGTGGTTAAGAACGCTTGCTGCCCTTGCAGAGGACTGGAGTTTGGTTCCCAGCAGCCATGCTGGGTAGTTTACAACCACCTGTAACTTCAGCTCCAGGGGATCCAATGCCCTCTTCTGGCTTCCATGAGCACCTGCACTCCTGCACATTCTGCCCACAGACAGGCAGACATACACATACACATAGTTAAAAATAAAAAAAATCAGGGGATCTGACAGCCTCTTCTGACCTCCACATGGGCATTGCATGACACCAGTACACATACATAGATGCAGGCAATACATACATACACATAAAATAAAAATAATAAATAAAAATATTTTTTAAAAAGGGGATCACTGCTTTAAAAAATGGACTGGAGGGATGGCTCAGTGGTTAAAAGCACTGGCTGCTCCTGTAGAGGACCCAGGTTTGGTTCCCAGCACCCACATGATGGATAACTGTATCTTCAGTTCCAGGGAATTCGATGCCCTTTCTGGCCTCCAAAGGCATTGCACACAGGGTGCACTTACAAGCATGCAGGCAAAACACTCACATAAAATTTAAAAAAACTAAAAATTTTAAAATATTACAAAGGAACTTTTACAATTTAAAAAGTAAAATTTTAAAAAATTTAAAAAATGTATGTGTCTGAGTGTGTCGCCTGCACATAAGTGCACCTGTGTTGTGCAGTTGTCCTCAGAGGTCAGAAGAGGGTATTGGATTCCCATGGAACTGGAGCTACAGAGTGATATTGGTTGCCATGTGGGTGCTGGAAATAGAACCCAGGTCCTCTTCCAGAGCACCCAGTGCTCTTAACCACTGAGCCATTTCTCCAGCCCCAAGAAGTACAATTTTCAAAGGAAGGAGGGGAAGTTTTTAATAGCCACTTCACTAAAAACTATGCATATGGCCAACAAACTTATATAAAGACATACATTATCACTAGCAGAGATACCACTACACACCCCCAATAAGGTGAATATGTGGGGCACCTGTAATCCTATGATGTAACCACATGGGGAGTTACTGTGTTCTATAAAGTAATTCAAGAGGAGGGAAAGCTTATGCCCATAAAAAGATTTTCCAGATGTGCTCACCACAGCTTTATCAATTATAGCTCCGCATTGGACATAACACAGATATCCACCAACATATACCAGTGGATAAACTGAGTAGCACGCTGGGACAATAGTCCAAGCAAAAGGGAATGAGCTATTTACATAAGCAGCAACATGGGTAGATTAAGAAAGCAGACACAGGAGAGTACCTCTTATGTGACTGCATTTATGAGCTGCTAATTGATAGCAACAGACTATAGACCAGTGGCTGACTAGGGCCAGGGTTGGATATGGGAACCGACTGCAAAAAGAGCAAAGAAGCATGAGGGAGCTTGGTCGACAAAAGTGTTCTATATCTCAACTGTGCTTATATGGGTGTATATGCTCACTGACTCCAACAGTACGTTTCGAATACATGTTAGTGTATGTACGTTTCACCTCAATAAAGATGACTTACAGTTGGGACTGGAAAGCTGGCTCAGCAGTTAAGAGTACTGGCTGCTCTTACAGAGGACCAGGGTGCTAGTTCTAGCACCCACATTGTGCCTAACAACCATCCGTAACTCCAGTTCCGAAGTCCTCTTCTGACCTCCGTGGGAACTGCACAACACAGGTGCACTTACAGGCAATACGCTCATACACATAAAAATAAAAAATAAAAAGATGACTTGGAGTTAAAAACAATCCAAGAACGAAGACCTAATCATTATTTGCTCACAGTCTAGAAGAAAAGCAAGATGTGACCATAAATGTGGCACATGCCTCTAACAGTAGCTACCAGAAAAGCTGAGGCAGGAGGACTGCACGTTCAAGGCAACTTTAGTGACACCCTGACCTCCTCTTCCCCACCAAAAAAGTGTAAAAGAGGACTGGGGACATAGCTCAGGAGTGGAACACTTGCCTGACACGCATGAACCCT
Organism: Nannospalax galili; assembly: GCF_000622305.1. Lineage (NCBI taxonomy): Eukaryota > Metazoa > Chordata > Mammalia > Rodentia > Spalacidae > Nannospalax > Nannospalax galili. The sequence continues at coordinate 110,320 of NW_008336853.1, read as the reverse complement.
GGGTTTAACCTTCAGTACTGAAAAAAATAAAGTTCGAGGGGGAGGGAGGAAGAAAGGAAGGAAATCACCATAAAACAGTGAGTTAGGGCTAGAGCGATGACTCAGTGGTTAAGAGCACTTACTGCTCTTTCAGAGGACCAGGGTTCAGTCGCCAGAACCCATATCAGGTGGCTCACAACCACCTAATAATCCAGTTCTAGGGGATCCAATGCCCTCTGGCCTCTGCAGGACCTGCACACATGTAGTACACATAAACTCACACAGGTACACACAAATATGTGTAAATAAAAATAGTTAAATACAAAAAAAATAGTTTCCGTGTGAACGGAAACATCGAGCGTTCCCATTTGTCGAGTGCTTACTTCATGCCAGGCTCTGTGATAAGTGCTTTGGATATAGTCCTGTGAGATTCAAATGATCCTCACCCCCCATGCCCCCCCCATTTAAAGATGAGGATAGGAGACAGGTGAAGTAACTCCTCCACAGTTACTCAAGCTAGGGTCAGCTGAGCTGAGGTTTCCCTGGCCTGGCTGCAGAGCGTGGGCTAAACCAGCAGCTTGGGGGCTGCTGCAGCGAGGCAGGAGGTGCTTAAGATGAACCGGAATGTGCCCAGCAGAGAGGATGAGGAGAAGGGAATCTCAAAAGAAAGGGAACAAACACCACCACAAGCAAAGGTTACGCAACACTTGCGAGAAGGCAGGGTTTCTGGGAATGGGGAGACATGTCCAAGAAACAGCAGATTAAGGTCCAGAGGGTATTACATAGTCTTCAAATTGGCTTTTTTTTTGTGTGTGTCTTTTTTGAGACAGGGTCTCCCTGTAGCTCCAGATGGTCTGGAACTCACTATGTAGACCAGGCTGGCCTTGAACTCATAGAGACCCGCCTGCCCTCTGCCTCCCGAATGCTGGGATTTAAGGTGTGTGCCACCATGCCCGGCAAATCGGCTTTTTTTTTTTTTTAAGTATTGGGGCTGGAGAAATGGCTCAGTGGTTAAGAACACTGTCTGTTCTTGCAGAAGACCTGGGATTGAATCCCAGCACCCACACGGCAGCTAACAACTGTCCGTAACTCCAGTTCCAGGGGATCCGACAGCCTCTTCTGTCCTCCACAGGCATTGCATGACACAGGTACACTTACCGACATGTGGGCAATACACACATACTCATAAAATAAAAAATAAAAAAATTGTAAGTATTAATTTTACTAGAGGCAACTGTTTTGCAGAAGGTGGGTGAGGACCTTGGCTTTTCTTCCGGGACACTGTGTAAGCACAGAGACATAATCCACAACTCCAAGATCATTTATTTTCAATGAGCTGGGCTACATGATCTGATGTATTTCTCCTCTCCCAGAAAGTTAAAATTATATTCAGTGACCCAAGATTTTTTGATGAACGTGGTTTGTAGCAGTGTCTTATGGTTCCGGGGTGGGGTGGGGGAGCTCCTTTTGTTTTTATGATGAGCTTCTGGTAGATGAACTGACATCACTGGAGTTGGACGAAAATGTCCTATTGCTATACCATCATCTTCCAGAAAATCCCCCATGGTGTTTGCGTTAGTTGGCTTTCTATTACTTCAGCAAAATACCTGAGACAATTAACTTACAAAGAGAAAAGGTTTATGTTGGCGCATGGTTCTGGAGGGGTTCTGTCTTTATTCTGGGCTGCTCCTGAGGCAGCAACTTATAGTTCCATTCTTGGAAGCTCATTCAGGAAAACGTCTTTGACGTTTCTCTCATTGTTTCTAGACTGCCTACACAGTTATGCCTCGTGTGGTTAGGCACATGGTCTCTTGTAGTTTTCCCCAAGCTCCTGGCCACATGCAGGGTAGCGCCAATGGTGCACCTCATGAACCAAGAAGCAAAGAGGAAGGGGAAGGGAGTTGGGGTCCTAAAATCCCTTCGGAGGGCATGCCCTTGGTGACATGAGGCTGTCCCATCAAGCCCTGTCTCCTAAAGGTTCCACTGCTCCCCAGCTGTGCCCATCTGGGGACTAAGCTTTAATACACAGGCCTATGGGGAGATCCTCAACATCCAAATTAGAGCAGTGATTGGGACCATGGGAGTTGGGCTGGAGTCCGCATTCAGATCCTGATGCTTCTGTTTATGAATTCCTTTAACCGTTCTGCACTTTGGCTTCCTCCGCTGCAAAATGGGGGATGATGATGGGGCCACTGCAAGAATCAGCAAGTGAAAGTGGTTAGCGCAGTGTGTGACGGGAATAAACACTCTACAGACATAAGCTGTTATTTCAGGAAGGTAATTTGTACATGTCAAGTTGTTTTCTGTATTCTGTCATGATCCATTCTTCCAGGGAATTCTTTACAAAGAAATGGGAAATGTCAGCATCACTTAGGATGATTGTGACTCTTTAACAGAACACCCAGCTTGAAATGAATTACACAGAGGGACATTTCTTTGTTAAAATCTCACATTCTGTATTTCACTTAAACAAAGATATCACCATTCATAAGACACATCCTACATACAGAATATTAAATGTAAAACTGTGTTTCTGAATCAAAGCAAGAGGTCTGAAAGTCAGGGGTTTGGGGACTGGCTATTTCAGCAGCGTAATAAGAGTGGTTTCAAGGATTCCTTTCCTCTCTGCAATCCGTCTTCACAGGCCTCTGGCTCGTGCTTTGAAGGGAGCCTCACAGATTCCAGATGGCCACGACAAGCCCTAGCGTCACATCTTCACACCGTGCCCCAGAGCCAGAAGAGAGCTGTTGTTTTTAAAAGCAAGAAAAATGTCCCAAACTTGGCCAGAATTGTATTGTAGACAAGACAGAGGAAGAACAGATTCCAGACGGGCCACTAAGATCCTGCATCCAGATGTCCTTTCTGAGAAATCGCTGGCGCAACCGCTCCAAGTGGAAGCAGCCAGCCGCCTGGGTACCACCTCCCCTCCTTCATCCTCTAATACAGTCAAAGATTCCCTTTCAGATTAAGGTGTTAACTTTAATACTGCAAAGACTGCTCTCTGTTACATGTTTCTGATACCATGTCTTTCTTAAACCCTGTCGGTCACCGTCCCAACCCCGAGGGCCAGCTGACTAACTGTCCTTTCGTACTCAGCTTGGGTCTCTGAACGGCACTGTGCGCCTGCGCTATGTAGTGCTTAGGGTCCTCTTCTGTCACTTATCAGTGCACTGTGATTCTTTCTATGTTAATACAGATCTGCACCAGGCTTGTAGTAGGCTTTTAGAATCCTACCATACGTAAAACTCGAATGCACTAGATCTCACCAGCAACGGGTGCAAACGAGATCACAGCAACACTAACACTTTAGTCTGAGCAGTTCGTCCTTGGCGGCTCATTCAGGAATTCCGATGCAGTCTTTGAAGTTTCTCCAGTTATTTCTGGACTGCCTACAGAGTTGTGCCTCCTGTGTGCTCAGGCACAAGGCCTCTTGGCCACTGCCCAGCTGATCGTGGAAGCCCCACTAGTTGTGAACCTGTTGCTGTTCCACTATATACAACTCAGCTCTGCAGGAGAAGCTATGCCCTGTCAGGTCTGAGACCTACACAGAGACCTACAGGCAGAGTGAGGAGCTAGGAATTATGGCTGTCACTTCTCACTGGGGACCTATCCTGGAGTCCAAGACAGCCCCATTAGATCCCAAAGCCTCACAGTCTTCTAGAAATCAGCTCCTATAGACTCTCACCCTCAAGTCTTCCTGCCATCAAGTAGCTCAAAACAGCAGAGCAGGGGATCAGCACCCTTTTTCCAATATTTCTGTCTTCAACTACCTCTGCAGACACACACAGACACACACGCACACAGGCACACAGGCGCACAGGCACAGAGGCACACAGACACACAGGCACACAGGCACACAGACACACAGGCACAAAGATATATGTACAGGCACAGGCACACTGACACACAGACACACAGGCAAACAGGCACACACACACATAGACACACACAGATACACAGGCACACACACACACACACACACACACACACACACACACACACACAATGGGCCTGAGGAGAGGGCTGTCTGTAAAGGGTTTGCTGCATAGGCAGGAGGACCCAAGCCCTGATCTCCAGCACTCACACAAGAAACCAAGCACAGCAGCACTTACCTGTAATCCCGGGGCTGAGGAAGCTGAGGCAGGAGGATCCCTGGAGTTTGCTGACCAGTCAGTCTAGCCAAGTCCACAAGCTCCAGGTTTAATGAGATTCTGTCTCAAAAAACAGGGTAGAGGGCAATTGAGGTAGACACCCAAAGTCAACCTCTGGCTTCCACATTCACCTGCACACATGGATGTCATCTTTTTGCCATGTGCCCACATGCACGCACACACACACACACACACACGCATGCACGCGCACACACACACACACACACACACACACGCACGCACACAAACCTCCTCTAGTTTTCTTTTCTCTTGATGGAAAAATCCTTACACATTAGATCAACTCGCTCCCGACACAGAACAACTTAGTGGTAAAAGCATGAACCCCACAGGCTGAACTGAAACCAAATCTGCCAGATTGAGTGCATGTGAACATGATCTAATCTTTCAACGCTTCTTGGCCTTCATCTGTAAAATGGAACTGTGACAGTGCTTCACAGAGCAGCTGTATGCATTAGAGATGGTAAACACAAAGGGCTTGATGCAGTGAGCGGAACCTAGCAAATGCTACGAACTATTAACCACCATTACAGTTTGCCTCTGGTAGGTCACAAGCACACTAGTTTCACAAGCAGCTTTTGGTAAATTCGTCCAAATTCCCCCATAGTCTTGAATGAAAGAACTTAGTGTGCAGGAAGAAAACACATTCTTCCTTCCAGTATTAAACAAAATAATTTGCCTCCAAGGGTGAGATAGACAAACACAAGGGCCTGAGTTCTTGCTGGATAAATTAATGATTGTTTGCATGGAACAAGCTGTGAGCAGAGGCAGCCAAACACCAAACCCAGCATTGTGAGGAAATTAAGAATAAAAAAATAATGAGAGACATCTCCTGCCCTTGAAGAGCTTATAATCAAATTAAAGGGGGGAAATGTAAGCTATAAGCAAATATGGTTATTAAAAATATGTACCATGGCCGGGCATGGTGGTGCATGCCTTTAATCCCAGTACTCGGGAGGCAGAGGCAGGTGGATCTCTGTGAGTTCAAGGCCAGCCAGTGAAAGATTTATCGTCCTCTTTTTTTTTTTTTTTTTTTTTTTTTTTTAAAAAAAAAAAAAAAAAAAAAAAAAAAAAAAAAAAAAAAGCAGTCAGGATAATCCCTGAAAAATAACATTGAAGATGAGGCAGGCTAGAAAGACATGGAGAATCTTGGAGACCGAGGTTTTCGTCCCTTCATCACGGAATCCGGTGGAAGCCTCTTGCCAACAACGAAGTAAATTCCAGTACAATTACCAACTTCTTAAGGCCCTTTCTCCGTCCCAAATACAAACCTACAATTTTCTAGGAATCTCACCAGAAACCCCATTTACAAGGAAAAGATACAAACTAAACCCTTTGTGTAGCGCTAGTGGCTTCGGGACTATAATTCCATTCAGGGCATCACTGAATCACATTTGTCTCACTTATCAAAAAGGCAAGAAGTGGGGGGAGGCGACAGATTTCCTAGCAACCTTTTGAGCTGTAACTTGAGAGCCACCAGAACAGTGTAAAAGCCTAACACAAGGCAATTAATTGTGGTATCCATTTCCACATCTGGATATGTCTTTCTGGGAGCCTATTTTCTCCTAACCCTCATGCCAAAAACCTATATTACAATGATCTTTAATAAAATCTCCAACTCTGCTTCCTCATACTGGCTAGTCCTGAAATTCTTTTTGGCATCGAAGCCAGGAATCGGGGTACAGAGTGAGTCGAGATGACGGTGCCGAGCGTGCCAGCGCGGGTCTGTCTTGTTTCTCTGCCCCTTTACCGGTGATGAGAAGACCCGGTGCTACAATATTCTTTATTCTTTACACTTTAATGAGGCTTTGCAGAATTTAATGCCCTATGCAGGCGGCTGTGCCCTGCAGCTCTCGGGTGCCCCCTGCCGCCTATGTCCGGCCTCGCCTAAAAAGCAGAAAATCAGAATTCTTCCTCCTTTTCAGCCACTCCAAATGACCCCTCTCCCCGCTAGATAAAATCCGCTGAGCAATCAATAATGAACTTCCACTGAGCCTCAGTTTCCTCATCACTTCCTGCACCCTCGAACGCCTCCTTCCCAGCCCTAGCCAGGGACAGTCTGTGCGCCAAGCTCTGCGACTTCCTTCTGCAACTGAACGTCACCCTTGCCTTCTGACCTTGGTTCTCCACCTCGACCCTCAGATGCCCCTGGTGGCCACCACCGTCTTCCCGGTATCGGGAACGGCGGGCTGTCGGGCACTGCGGGGGTGGGGGGCTAGAACTACATTTCCCATCAGGCCTTTCTAGCATCGCGAGAGTTCCAGCGAAATTTGCCGGGAAAAGTCTGCGCGCAGGCGCGATCTCGTTCTTTCCGCAGCCCGCCGCGTGTGTGGGAGTCATGGCGGTTCGTCTCTGTGCTACACGCTCGGAGGAGGCCCGGGCTTTGGGTGACGGTAAGGTTGTGGAGTGGGAAGGGGAGGTTTTCCGCGACGCGGGCGTCTTAGGTCCCCTTCTCTCGAGCCTCACGGCCCCCCGCGGGCGGAGTACGCAGCCCCGCCCTGGGTGCAAACTGACCGAGATGGCCCGAAATTGAGGCGCTTGAGCACGTGAACTTTGGGCTCTCACGTGGGCTGCCTCGAGGACATTATTATTTTATGTCAATGTGTGTATTTTCTGCATGTGTGTAATTGACCCGTGTCGTGCAATCCCGGAGGAAGACAGAAGGTGCCGGATTCCGCTGGAACTGGAGTTACAGATGGTTGTTAGCCATCATGTGGGTGCTGGGAGTCGAACCCGGATCCTCTGCAAGAGCACCCAGTGCTCTTAACCTCTGAGGCATCTCTCCAGCCCCTCGAGGACGTTATTGACCGACTGCAGATAGTAAAGAGTGGGACTGCAGACTGCCAACCTGCAGTTTTAACGTGGCGTCTCTTTTCCTCCCCCGAAGGCTTGCCTGCAGCATCTGTTAGAAGCAGAGCCGCAGGTCCCATCTTGAAAGTCATGGCTGGATCCCTAGATGGTGGAAGCGGATGTGGGCAGGACCTGGGTTCCGAAGTTCGGCTACAGGAATGCCTGTTGACACAGGGCCATTTAGGTAATCTAGAATGCTCATTTTTGGGGTGGGAGGGGATCTGTGCCAGTGTAATTTCCGACCACCAGATGTCACTCTTGAAATCAACATGGCTGCCAAAATGTACAGGGACCCAGGCGGAGAGACGGAAATGAGTGGTTCTGCCGGGATTTAGGAGTTTGTGACTGGTTGGGCTAAGGATGTTTGAGTTATCCCTATCTGAAATGATGCCGTTTGTGAAGTGTTGGGTTAGTGAAGCTCAGCTTTTTTTTTTTTAATTTTATTTATTATTTTTATATTGCAGTGCCCGTGGAGGTCAGAAGAGGCTGTCGGATCCCCTGGGACTGGAGTTAAGGACACTTGTTAGCTGCCATGTGGGTGCTGGGATTTGAACCCGGGTTTTCTGCAAGATTGCTGAGCCATCTCTTCAGCCCCTGAGGCTCAGCTTTTTAACACCTGCCCTGAGAAGTGTGTTATCTCCCTCTTAGATTGAAGGTGTTGGCTGGTGACTTTGAGAAGTGCTGTGAAGATGGATCTTCATGATGAAAGTTTTGTAAGTGGTCAGATCTTTCTGGCTTTCCCATAGAATAGTGTACGTTTTGGTTGCCTGTAAATAAGTATTGGTCTCTTAGAGTTGGGTGTCTGTAGGTGTTCCAGAATTGTGATCGCCTAAATAAGGGAATATGGAATTCTTTCTGCTTGGCTCTTTGGCAAGCACCCTCACAAACTGTATTTAACAAAGTTTGTGATATTAAAAAATGTTTTTACCACTCCTAAGTAAACTGAAGCTTGGGGAATTCTGCTCAGTTACTAGCCAGCTATAAGTTAGCTTAGGTCAGTGGCTTTCAGGTGGGGACATCTAGATTGAAGGTCTTGCTAAAGATCTTTGAAGGTACAGGGCAGCCATCATGAGACAGACCCAATCTACCCAAAATGTCAGTAGAGCCGGTGATGTTCAGGTTCAGAACTGGGGTTTTTTTTGTTTTGTTTTGTTTTTTTCTTTTGGTCTTTTTGAGACAGGGTCTCCCTGTAGCCCCAGCTGTCCTGGAACTCACTATGTAGACCAGGCTGGCCTTGAACTCACAAAGATCTGCCTCCCGAGTGCTGGGACCAAAGGCGTGTGCCCCCATACCTCGCCGGAAATTGCATTTTAGATGAAAAATTTGGGCCTGCACCAAAGCTTTGTGGGGTTTTTTGTAAAACCTGATTAGTGGTTTCCAAACCTGGGAATGTGTCAGAACCACCTGGAAAGTGTTAAAATTACACATATCCTGGGTTCCACCTCTGGCCATCATGAGAGTTGTTCTGTGGTGTGATCAAGACTCTTGTGAGACTGGGTGTTGAGGAGCATACCTTTAACCCCAGTGTTCAAGAGGCAGAGGCAGGCGAATCTTTGAGTTTTGAGGCCAGCCTGACCTGCCCCTCTCCAGTTCCAGGGATCCAACATCCTCTTCTGGCCTCTGTACACACTGCCTGCATGTGGTGCACTTATGTGCATGCAAGCAAAGCTAGTTTTTTTTGTTTTGTTTTGTTTTTTTCTTTTGGTCTTTTTGAGACAGGGTCTCCCTGTAGCCCCAGCTGTCCTGGAACTCACTATGTAGACCAGGCTGGCCTTGAACTCACAAAGATCTGCCTCCCGAGTGCTGGGACCAAAGGCGTGTGCCCCCATACCTCGCCGGAAATTGCATTTTAGATGAAAAATTTGGGCCTGCACCAAAGCTTTGTGGGGTTTTTTGTAAAACCTGATTAGTGGTTTCCAAACCTGGGAATGTGTCAGAACCACCTGGAAAGTGTTAAAATTACACATATCCTGGGTTCCACCTCTGGCCATCATGAGAGTTGTTCTGTGGTGTGATCAAGACTCTTGTGAGACTGGGTGTTGAGGAGCATACCTTTAACCCCAGTGTTCAAGAGGCAGAGGCAGGCGAATCTTTGAGTTTTGAGGCCAGCCTGACCTGCTTAGTTCCAAGCCAGCTAGAGCTGGTCAAGTCCGTCCCCCCCCCCCTTTAAAAAAATTTATCTTGTAGGCAGTCTGAGAGCAGGTGTGTAGAAACAGTTGGACAGCCTGGTCTACTTTTAGCTTACGGACTTTTATTGCAGCATAGTGTGGTGCTATTTTTAAGTAGCTTGGGGGTAGATTCTAATCCTGTCTTAAACTGAAAGCCACGTGCTTACTGTGCTTGCTCCCCACATGTATAATGTCCGCTCTTAGTAGCAGGTACTGATTGGCTGTCTCTTGGTAGACAGCTGAAATACTGGGAGATCTGCTCTCTCCCAGGCATTTTGCTGACTCTAAAAAGACTTGTCAGATGTTGCTAAGAGTGACTTTTATTTTAGCTTTAAATTTTTAGACAGGGTTCCGCTGTGTATCCCTGGCGGGCCTGGAACTTGTTATGTAGACCATGTTGGCCTCGACTCACAGATCTGCTTGTTTCTGGAGTGTTGGGATTAAAGATGTGTGGCGCCTTGAACAGCTAATTTTCATTTCATTTTGGGGTCAGGGTCCCACTGTAGAGTAGGCTGGCCTTGGCTCAAATTCATTGTCCTGTCTTGGCTTCCCTACTGGGAAGTGACCCTGTCTTTAAGAGCAGGCAGTGTGCCTGCCCCTCTTGGGACTCTAGAGGGAAGCAGCTGTTGTCATGTAGGGACAGTGTTCAGGGAGACAAGGATGAGGGGAATGGAACCTGATTTGACAAGAAAGTTCTGTGCAAAGGCTGACAGGCTGTGGGAGCTGAGGTCATGATGATGTGAAGTTATCCCTGTCTGAAGGCCAGGAAAGGCCTTTGTGGAATGTGGATGTCTGAAACTCAGCTCCTGCTATACTTGGGGAAAGTTTTGGCATCGTTTTAAAGGGAGGTGCTTCAGAATTACTTTTGTGTGTCATATATGTTGAATTCTTCTCACCAGGTGCAGTCTTAGCCTTCGTTCTTAAGGCTGAAAAGATCTTGTAGCAACCACACTTGTAGCCTTCCTGCACCTCCCCTGGACTTGGGTCTGGACCCGGAGTGGAATATCTGATACATGTAAGCAGAAGACCCTCCCAATGTACCTGGGCAGATTTTATTCACTTTGTTTCCTTTCTTAGGTTTATGGGGCCTGAGACTGAGCTGCTTTGTTCAAGGCAAGTGAAAGGGTTGTTTCTTTGTGATTTTTGCTTCCTGTGTGTCCCCCCACAGGCCTATGATGGTTAGTTATCCCTGTCTGAAAATTTCAACTGAGGGAAAATAATCTATTCTGAGGCTTGGGGGTCATGTGGCTCTATGTCCAAAGTGGGTTTTATAAAGGATGAAATTGAGCAGATTCCATGAAGAGTTGTGTGCCCCACTGAACCAGGTGTAATGCATTAACCCTCCAGAACTCAAAAATCTGATGTCTGGTTGCCCTGTTGATCCTTGGCCCTTTGATGAGCACAAGGGCCCTATGACCTAGCAGAAGTGGGCAAGCCACCAGGACTCGCTCTGCTCATACCATGGAATCAAAGGGTGCTTGTCTTTGAGACCGAGACGGGGATGCAGAGTGTGTGCCAGCTGTGGCCATGAGAATGCTTTGTGGCCCTGCACGGGCAGCAGTGTCCTGACACTTAGGGAGAAGAGCCGCATACCTCGCAAGGGCTTGTTACCAGCACCAGGCAACGTCCCTTCGTATAGCTTCCGTCCCCTGAGTGTCATGGCTGCTTGCTGAGCAACATGAGAACAGGAAAGGAGCAGGGTGGCGCTGGGGTGTGGAGGGACACGCGCGCCTTTGTTCTTTCAGTGGGCTTGACATGCACACAAATTGCCCTTTTCTGTGGGAACTGGGAGCTCTGTGCCAGGCTCATGACAGTTAATATCACTTTTGTTTGGTCACCAAAGTAGTTGGTGTTGGGGGTGAGATTTAATGAGCCTAAAGATTGGCCCCAGAACAAGGAAAACAAAGTGAAAGGGTCGGCCCACCCAGGAAGGGCTGCTCGGCTCTGCGTGAGTGGGTTTGACCGCTCAGAACGCAGGATTTGCGTCCAGAGGGAGCTGAATGCAAATGTCCCTCCTGGCTGTGGGAGTTCTTTTTGGCCACTTAACAAACGTCTCCCAGTCGTGGTGGAAGCTGATTGCCCTGCTCAGCACACTGACACACAGACCCCACCCCTCCAGTGGATAGCTGGGCGAGTCCCAAGCTGGTTGTCTTGTTTCTGGATTAATTCTTCAGTTTTCCTTTTTGAGCCACTTAATTGACCGTGTCCTTCAAATTATTCTTTGTGTTTGCAGGTTATTTCCCAGGGAGAACTGGTAGAGACCTGTGAGTTGCTTCTGCAAAGTAGCCTGCACACTCCAGTGACAGATCATCCCAGAGAACCTTTGGCTGTTAAATTGGTGTAGACTGTTGGGAGGCAAAAGGGAGCACAAACTTAGCCTAGAAAAGCCTGAGATGTTGGTGTTTGGGGTTTATGCTTTCAAAACACAAATAAACTTTAAAAATTTAACAGCAGAGAATTAACCTGTTTAGATTTTTTTTTTTCTCTTCTCTAATGGCTTGCCACTAACATTACCCAATACTTTTCAAGAAATCTAATGACACATTGATAATGGAACTTCTGGTTTCTACAGTTTTGAGGGGGAAAGTGTTGTGGATTAAAGGGTGTCAGGTTTCCCAAGGCAATGGTTTACTTAAGTAATACCAGTACATCACTCTGTAAGATAGACTGGGTGGGAGCCACTTTCTGTGACATTTCTACTATATTGTTTCCAAACCAAGTGTTATGTCAAAGGACATAGGTTGTTTGGTGCAGGATTGCCCTAGTGCTGGTAGCTCATTTACCCCCTACCTCCTGTTGATCACGTCTCTGGAGTTTTTTATTTTTTGGTCTTTTTGAGACTCACCCTGTATTCACAGCTGGCCTCAATCTCACAGGTCTGCCTGCCTCTGCTGATTAAATCTGTGTGCCTGGCTGTATTTTTTTTTTTTTTTTTGAAATATGGTCTAGCCTACAACTCACTCTGTACCCAAGGCTAGGCCCACTGTGTCTGGCTTTTGGGTCACTGGTGATATGAGTTCACCCTGTCCTCCTAGGATAGACTCATTCTTTCCAAACCACAGAACCAGAGGCTTGCCCTGGGCCTTGGTTAGTTGGATTGCTGCATTGGGAAGAATGTCCAGGAATCACTAGAGGTGAACCCATCCCTGCCAAGCTGGTGAATGCCTGGGCTTGGTTAAGTGCTGTATTGTACCTTGGTTGGGTAAGACTGAAAATCACTTTCAGAAGCTCATAGGACTCCATTAAGTTCAGGTTTATTGAAGCTATGGTGTGAGGGCTGTTGAGGTCTTTCGACAGTGCCTTGTTGGTGACTGAAACGGTGAAGCATCTGGTGGGATTTCTCTTGGTGGCCACAAGCTTTGGGGCAGTTGACCAAGGGCCTGCACCTGTGTGTGGTGCTGGGGTGGAACCTGGTGCCTGGACCCACCAGGCAGACCACTGAACTGCCTCACCCCTCCCTCCACAGCCACCTTGCATTTACCGTTCTACCTCAACAACAAAGAGACAAGATGGTCATCATTTATGCTATTATCTAGCCTCAAATTACATTCTGCCTTTGGTCTCCGCCTCTTAACCTGGAGGCAGAATTTAGAATCATGTTCTCAGAAAAGAGGCTACAGGTTGAGTAGCTGTGGCCTTCCTGGGCTCCACCTGCCAGTTGGTTTGGCCTTGGGCATTGCCGCACACCACTATGTGATCAAGGTTACCAATGGCCCGGATGACTCAGGAGCAGGTTGGTGCTGGCTTTGAACTGCTTGGCTCTGAGGTGTACCTGCCTTTGGCTGGTGACAGTCAGTCTTACTTTGGGAGTACAAGCTTTAAAACCAATCAAGCAAAGCAGTCTGTTCCCCCTTGGTGAAGGTGGGGATGTCTGTCTCAGACCCAGAGGAGTTGTCAGGAGTCAAGATGGCGTCCTGAATTGAACAGGCTTTGGAAGCAGTCGTGAGTCTGTCTCAGTACTCCTGTTGGAAAGTGGAGGGTCAAGGGAATGATGCCCCTTCCGAAGACTGAGAAAAAGGGCTTTTGCCACCTGGGATCAGAGCTGCAGCTCTGCAAAAAGCAAAGTTGGTGCTGTGGTGTCAGCGCTGGTACAGCCAAAGGATGCCAGCCTTGTGTAGGTCTCTCCACAGCGCAGCCTCCAGGGACAGATCGTGGTTCGCATAGAATACCAGCCGCTTCTTCTTTTGGTCGAAATAGTGGTTAGAGTATTTCTGGTAGTTGCTTGTGATGAATCCGTAGGCACTGACCTGGGCAAGGACAATCACATTTATTGAGCTGTGGGGTGCAGGTAGATGGGCGATGTGATCTGAGTTAGAAGGAATGCCCTCGCCCGTGCGGATGCCTATGTGAAGGTAGGTACAAATAGCTCAACAAGCCCTGTGCCCTTTGTGCACAGTCTCTCAAGTCACCTTAGGATCGTAGATGAGTCTTGCCCCCATTGAACAAAAGGGTTAATAGGTAAGTAGTCACGCCCCCACTTAGAGCAGGGTTTGTCACAGCCTATGACTGTAGAGACTCCTGCATTAAAATGGGAAAAATGTATAGGGCCAGGGTGACATTTCCAGCTCTCAAGCTGGCTTTTATAAAGGTCACAGCTTTATTTTTTTTTCTGTCTTGATACCGAGGATTAAAGCTAAGGCACCACACACATGACTTCCACAGCCCATAACTTGTCTTTGAAGACTGGCACTCAGCCTCTCTCTGCCTCTATGCTCTTCAGGTGGGTAACATCCTACCAGGAACCTGTGCCCCATGCCAGCTCTAGGATGTCCCCATTAAAGGGCATCCCCCTACCCAGTTCTGTCAAGATTTAGCTTTCGGAAGAGCGGTGTGATCATTTGTGTCTTAAATATCACGTAGAAAACGAGGGAAGCAGGCCGGGAGGATGGATGTGGAAGTTAGGCAGGACTGACCCAGGACCCCACCCTTCTAGATAGCAGGGAGGACAACAGGCAGGAACTCTCCTGCCTGAGGTGGCTGGCCTTGGGGAGAGCTGTCAGGCCATAGGGAGTGCTGTTCACAGCTATGCTGTGCCAGGGGCTCCTAGAGAGGACCTACCTGGTCACAGGTGTGCAAGGCTGTTAGCAGCATAAGGGCTCCGGTACTAGGCATATATATGTCAAGATAGGTGTTGATCAACTTTGATTTCAAAAACCTGGAAGGAAAGAGGTGTTCAAGGTGGCTGGCTGGGGAGGTGGCTCGGTAGGTAAAGCACCTGCCTGAAAAATGAAGACCCGTGTTTGGATCCCCGGAAACCATGTGAAGCTGGGGTGTCTTAGCGTGTATCTGTAATCCCAGCCCTTCTGTGATGAGATGGGAGACGGGGAGAGCCCAAGGTCAATTTGCCTGGATATGCCATGGGGACAAGAGGCCTTGTCTCAAGGTGGAGATCGAGGACTAACCCATGCAGTGCTGCACCAACCTTCCCGTGTTCCTGCTTGTTGCTCATATAGTCTGCTCGTGCTCTCTCTCTCTCTCTCTTTCTCTCTCTCGCACACGCACACAGGTACACAGGTTTTGAATCCCAGTGTGCTGGCTGTATTACCCACTGGGTGTGCGTGCACACACACGCACACGCACACAGGTTTTGAATCCCAGTGTGCTGGCTGTATTACCTACTGGGCTCCAGGCTACCCACTCAGGCTGGAGAAGTGCTCAAATGCTCACCCTCTCCAACCAGTTCTCTATTTGGGGAACGTCCAAGTAAACTAAGTGCAGGGGTTTTGGGATGAGACACATTATGGGGGTTGAGAGAGAGGAACCCCAAGAGAGACCCTCCCCTTTATCCCACTCCCACTAACTCTACAACTCTGTTTTGCCCTCGTAGCCACAATGCTTAGTTAGGCACTGATGACCTGGTTTCTCTCCCCTCCACATCTTGACCAAACAGGAATCAGGAACGTGTGGTGAAGCTCACTCAGATCCTGGCTCTGGGTTTCCTGGTGTGACAGTGCCCACAGGCCCTGACTGCAGACCTGGGATTGATGTCTAAGCTTGGTCAAGCAGGTTGCTGCACTGGCAGGGTCCGATCCTTCCTATGCAGAGTGGGGCTACAACTGCGGGGCCTCCTCCCTCCATCCACCTGTACACCTACTCCATCTGCTCCATTCTAAGATGTTTACCTCTGGTCTACGGGGGGTTTCTCAACCACAAGACAACTAGCACTGGGCCAAATAGTGCTTTAACTGCACAAGAGGATGTTTGGCAGACCCTTGGCCACCACCTATATAAGGTCACTCCCTGCCATGACAACCCAAAATGTGTCCAGACAAACCCAACTACACACCCCATCCACCTTCAGGATTCCTTCCTGGCAGAAGGAAGCGGGGTCAGCCTGTTTATTCCAGCTTTGGGCTGGCTGGGTTTCTAACGGCTGTATGCCTGGCTCCCGAGTACCCGGTGTGTGCTTCTGTGAAGGTCCCTGGAACATAAACTTCCTTCTGTCATCCCTAGTTTCTTGTTCATGTCCTGTTGACCCTGTATGTTATGTCAAGCACTATCTCCATCACGGTAGCAAATAAAATCAGAAGCAAATGAAACAGAAGCACTCGGTGCTCCCCTTCAGTCACCCGGCACTCCGCACCCAGTCTTCCCGCCTCCCACCCCGTCTCCATTCCCATACCTCTCTGTCAGATAGCCGATGAAGTCTGGATGCAGGAGCTTGAATTTACAGGCAGAGGTTTCTGGTCCAAAGTAGGTGTAAGGCCTAGGTCCCACGATAGAAGTGGACAGAGCGTCCAGAGCCATCGTATTGAAGGGAGAGCGAGGGGAGTGTTAGGCGCCGGCGGTAGCGGTAGGGCTGGGGCTGGGCGTAGAAGCGGGAGAAGGGGGTGTAGAAGGTGGCTGGCAGCACGGAGGGCACCACGTGTGGCTTCCCCTTCAGCAGGACCTCAGTCGGTGGAGAGTAGGACATGGAGGATGGGGGTATGAACAGGGCTGGAGGCGTGGGGTAGGAGCAGTTCACCTGGGGGAGGTGAGGGGGTGGCGGGAGGAGGGGGAAGTAGAGGGAGTCGGGAGGTGGCGGTGGTGGCCTCTGGCTTTCCTGGGCCTGGCAGGGAAACCACCCATTTTGTGGAAGGGGTGATGTGGGGGGCTGGAAAAAGGGGCCCTCCTTCACGAAGCGAGGCACGTAGGGGGCGATGTAGGAAGGGATGTTAGGAGTGCGGCCCATGGGGCAGAAGTAGGAGGCCGAGTTGGCGTGACTGTAGGAAGGGGACCTTGTCACAGGCACTGAGGGAGTCAGGGAAGGGTTTCGAGAGAGGGATTTTAATCCAGTCTGGGAGGGCGAGTTGGAGGCGGGTGGAGTAGGGGCTTGGGAAGGCCCTCGGGGCACATGAGGACTGGGAGACTGGGAGGAAGCCCGGGAGGAGGGCTGTGAGGTAGCTGGGGTGGGAGCATGAGAGGGTGGGCGGGAAGAGGGGCCCCGGGTGGGGGAAGGGGAAGGGGCTGAGCCTCCAGAGCTAGGAAGGGGCTGCTGGTTCGAAGCACTATCAGCATGGTTAGAACGGGACTGTGACGGGGACTGGGTAGGGGATGGGTTAGGGGTGTGGGATGGGGAGCTCATTGGTGTTACGGAGGCTTATGTCCACCCGGGGTCTCTGAGGAGGTTCCCCCAAGAGCTTATCCCCAGGGAGTCATAGAACCTGTCCTCAGCTCTCATGACCAATAGTAGCACCAGGGAGCAATTGTTAGGTCATCACAGGGCAGGGGTGGGGCACCCATCAGGGGCTGGACACTGGCCCAGTTTCTATGACAACTCATAAAGACCACCTCCAAAGCTGCTCTCTGGGGAGAGAAGGTGACATGTCCTGAGGGCCGCAAGAGGAGACAGGCCATCTTCACCATAGTAGTGGCAGGTGTCTAAGCACCTGAGCCAGGCACAAGACATTGGGAAGGCAGGGAGCAGATTCAGGCCAGGGCCAGACATGGATCAAGGCAGCTGGACCCAGGCCTGCTGCCCAGGAAGGTGGGGGAGAAGACACAGCACCCTTTGTTGCCACCTCTCAGGACAGAGCCTGGGGAGCCAGTGCTCCTGTGTCCTGGGCGGGGTCCTGAGGAGGAGGCCCTGCCTCCCAGGATGAGTGCAGGGACACTGGCTCAGTGTGCTCAGTGCCAGCTACCCAGCTGAGGAAAGGGCTCTGCTGCTGCCGCCTGTATGTCCTCCAGCAGCAGAGAGCTGGGTCAGAGCTGGACACAGCAGCCCAAGGTCTGCTCGCTCTGCTTGGAAAAACTACCTCTCAACCAGCAGGGGACCCGTAGGGCCACCTGAGCTATGAGCCACCTTGAAAGCAGTCCCTGTCAAATGGGCCTTTAGTTTTAATGGCTGTACCTCAGGAGGTCAAGCACTACCTCTCCATCCACTGTGGTGTTCTCTGAGCCCCATAGCTCATCTCATCCAAGGGTCTTGAGAACACATTACCCAGAGCCCAGTCCCTAGTATGCTGAATAAATAGGGCTTATGGATTTGGGTAGGGTGGGATTTTTGTCTCCCTTCAGCCAGCTTCTCACATGATAGCAAGAGTGAAGAACCATGACCCAGCATTTCAACTCCACTCTGGTCCCTGGGAGCAAGGGGAGGCAGCGTTACCCGCCCCATGCCACAGCAGTACCCTCGGCAGCTCACCTGCTCCCTTTATCAGGGCCCTGGGGAACAGGCACACCCAGAATGGCAGACCTCAGCATCAGGTACTCACGGATGCTCGAGGGGATGAAGATGTAGCGCAGGTCCTGTCAAGGGATCAGACAAGGCCACGTTCAGCTTCAGAGAAAACAGTCCTCCGACTTAGCCTTACCCCCTAAGCTGCCAGAGGTCCCCTCACAAGGCTTTATTCCCATATTGCAGGTACTGTGGTGGTTTCAATACAGGTTCACAAATCCTTTGATAGCCCTCCCTGTAATAGGGGAAGCCTCATTACCACCCCCTTGAGTATTGGCTGAACTTAGTGACTACCACATAGAATCATTTTTGTTTGTTTTTTGAGATCAGGTTTTATGTAGTCCAGGCTGGCCTCGACTGCCTGTGCAGCCGAGGAACTCCTGATCTGACAGAGACTCTGAAGATTAGGCCGTAAAAGGTGCCAAGGCTTCCTTGCTCTGTCTGAATCACTCAGTCTGAGGGAAGTTAGCTGTCTCATCATAAGGTCTCTTGAGGGATCTCCAGAAGAGTCCAGGTAAAATAGACCTGTAACAGGGCCATCCTGATTCCAGCACCACTTCAGCCTTCAGATGACATCAATCCACTCCTTGAGAGATGCCTGAGCCAGAACCCCTTGCTAAGCTGCTCCCAAATTCCCAACCCTTGGCATAATGAGCTGATAAAGGCTTATCGTTTAAAGTGTGGGGGTCATTGGTTACAGAGCCGTAGACTCCCACTACTAGTGTGGTACTGTGGCCACACTTCGATCTCTCATGACCAGAGAACCCCTTTCCTGTGATCTCCCTTACCCTTCATGTAGTACCCACAGTGCTTAAGGCAGAAAGTGTGGAGTTCTGGTAAGGAAGGACAGTGGAAAACTCCAGGTGTAGAAGGCCTCCGAGCTGGCTCCTGCACTCACAAGCTGTGACCCAGGCCTGCTCCTCGGTCTCTTAGAACCTCAGTTTCCCACACAGGGCTGTAGTGAGAGGTCAAGAGGCCACACATTCTGATGTGTGGGGAAATGGGTGGCCTTGGACCCCTTCCCAAAAGTCTCAGCATTTTAACTTTGCCACCTGAAGTGGATATGGTGGAGTCCCCCTTGGGGCAGGGCTGCTGCGACAACTGCATCCATACTCTGTAACATGCTAGTAACAGTGGTGCTCAATAAACACCCCTTCGCACTCTGCATAGATAAGGGAGCTCTAGGGTTTGAACTCTAGGGTTTGAAACCCAGGCAGCCTGGGTTTGAACTCTGGCCTCCTTCTGACTTGCTGAGCGAAAGGGCACTGAGCTTCTGTCTCTTCCCAGTAAAGTGGGGTTCACATGGTATCCATCTATATTCAGTAAATATTAGCTACTCCCCTTTTATGCTCTAGAGGAGCATCTGAATCCCCTGAAAGAAGGGGGAATCCCTGTCAAATCTGCCTTCAGCTGTAATAACTCCATCTCTGGTGGCTACAATATTGGCACCTAACCCTCCATCCATTGGACAGAAGTCTGGGAGCTCCTGGAGCCCACCCAAGGATGCTAAGGTGCCAGTCACAATGCTGCACTTATTGCAGGCCTTACCTTCCCCTTTGGCACAGAGGTGAAACCCAGGCGCTGGTAGGAGATGAGGGAGTTCTTCATTGTGTTCACAGTGAAACCGTAGAAGGAGGTCTTGGTGCCCACATCACGCTCAAAACCTTTGATCACTGCTCCATTGAGTCTGGCCCCAGCAGAAGCTCATCAGCATCTTTGTGGCTGCACCCTGCTGTCCCCTTCACATCCATCTCTACAGCTTGGATCCGCACCTTTCCCCATCCCTCATTTGTACCAGTCCTTCAGCCCACAGGAGCATCTGTGTCCAAGGGCCATTGAGGGGTGCCCTCTGACTGGGTAAACCTGTCCCAGGGACCCTTCCTCCTGAGTCCCCCTGTGATGGGCACCCATGTTCTGTCTTCAGGGTGGGCTGAGCCTCTGTCCAGAACATCTACCCATCACACCTGCTGAGATGCCTTAGGTTGGCAGCTGCTCTGCCCTGACCTCAGGGAAGGTGCTGTCTCGGCTAGCAGAACAGGGCTGTCCACCCAGCTCCCTGGCCCCTGCCCTCGTACCTGAACACATAGTCATGGGCATCGATTTTCTGACCCTGATGGGACCCGTTCAGGATGCCTCCGTTACCAACCACGGCACACCGAATGCAGCTTCGAGGTGGCTCTCTGGAGGTAGCAAATAGCTCTGCGCTCTCTGTGCTGTTCAGAAGGCTCAGGGTGGAGACGATGTCTGTGAAGACAAAGGGGAGCCATAAGGAGGGCTGCTGCCTGGCCTGCTCTAGATTATGTGGCCTGGTACCTACCTCATGGAGGCTGGCTCCCATCCCATTTCATCCCATTCCATCCCATTCCATCCCAGAGTGCAGGGGAGTGGGACAATGGGAGTCAGTGTGTAGGGGTTGAAGAAGATAGGGGAGCTTGGCTGGGCCCTCAGCGTCTTGGAGAAATGGAATAATTAGTCCCCTAAGACAGCGTACACTCCAAAAGTAAAGCATTGGAGGCACGTGGTGGGCCTGAGTGTGGTGGTTTATGAAACAAGCAGCCATGATGGTGCTGTTGAGGCCTCTTGACCTTTGACCTAAGGACACCATGGGACACTGGATACTTTTCACATCAGGGAGGTCCCAGAATGGTAAGAGCCACTTGGCAGGGGCACTTCAGCCTACACCTTGAGTCCTGGGTGCTTGGACAAAGGAGGCGGGAGAGGCAGGAGTCAGAGAGCTGGGGGTTCTGGAAAGAGAGAGGAGCCCAAAAGGCCATATACATCACTGATGCTGTGAAGGCAGCCAGAGTGGGCACACACTAGACACAAAGGCAAGACGGGGTCAGCTGAGGCAGAAGGCAGGGGTGAGGCAGCGGGTAGCAGGTTACCTTTTTGGGAGAGCCCCCACCATCCATATGGGACTTTGAGCTGGCTCAGATTGTCCCAGAGCTTAGGTGTGAACAGACCACCCCACAGTAGCACTGGGGTGGAGAAGTCAAACAGGCTCCGGAAGTGGTGGTCCCGCTGAACAGCCAGGCGAAGTGAGTCCTGGCAAGACCAGTTCTGTGAGAAGAGGAGAGGGTTATGGGTAGGAGGTGAGGGTGCCTCTCCCCAGGAGCCTACAGACCACACAGAGAGTTAAGAGGGATGTGCTTCCCCTTCTCCCTCTAGACTAGGGCCACTCTCGGATCTTTTTAAAAAATATTTTATTGCCAAGTGTGGTGGCGCACACCTTTAATCCCAGCACTCGGGAGGCAGAGGCAGACGGATCTCTGTGAGTTTGAAGCCAGCCTGGTCTACACAGTGGTCTACATAGGCCAGCTGGGGCTACAGGGAGACCCCGTCTCAAAAAGACCAACCCCCCCCAAAAAAACCCAAAAAACTTTATTATTTTTATTTTATGTGTATGAGTGTATTGCCTGCATGTATGTAAGTACACCCAATTTACAATGCCCTTGGAGGTCAGAAGAAAGCATCGGATCCCCTGGAACTGGAATTACAAATGGTTATTAGCCACCATGCAGGTGCTGGGAATCTAACCCGAGGTCCTCTGTAAGAGCAACCAGTTCTATTAACCAATGAGCCATCTCTCTAGCCTCCTTCTCCCAGATCTTCTGGCTGAAATGGCCTGTGGTCCAGCAACCTGGTAAGAGGTGTAACCACTCTTCTTCCCTGGGTTGCCTATATGCAGGACCCCAGTGCTTATGTCCACTGTGAACCTCAAATGTCATTCAGGAGTCTTTGTTCTCAGCTGGTGGATCCAAGCACTGAGAGGTGTTTGGACCATGAGATCTCTACCATCATGAATGATTAACCCATGGATGGAGGAATAATTTGTCAGCATTGTGGAAGGTGGTAGAAACTTCCAAGGTAAGGCCCTAATTGGAGGAAGTAGGCCACTGGGGCACATTTTGGGGGTTATAGCTTGTCCTGGGGTCCACCTATTCTCTCACCCTGCTGACTGGCTCCCCCAAATGAACCATTCAGTTCTACCACCTGTCTCCCCACCCTCCATGATGATCAGCTTTACTTTAGAAACAATGGGTCCAGGCAACCATGGCCTGAAATCTTTGAGACATGAGCCTACATGCATCTTTCCTCTGAAGTCGTTCTCTCCGATGTCTCTGATGGCAAAAGGAAAACAAGCTCAATGACATTGTTTGGAAATCAGATTTTGTAGATATAGTCAGAATGTGATCCTATGGGCTTAGGCTGGCCCGAAATCCAGTCTCTTGGATTTTTTTTTTCTTTTCTCGGCCTAGTGTGGGATGCTTATATGTTGCGTTACAGTAGCAATGACTGTGCAGTTGTCTCCTTACAATGAGGCCATGTGAAAAATGGGGGCCATGCAATGATGGAGGCAGAATCAGAGTGATGCAGACAGAAGTCAAGTGACACCTGGGAAGACAGGGAGAGGTGAGGCGGGGGCGGGGGGGCTCTCAGAGCCTTGCGGGGAGCATGGCTCCCTGATTTGATATTGGACCAGGGAAAATTTGATTACCATTTTTGTTTTCGTTGTAAAGTGTGTGTGTGTGTGTGTGTGTGTGTGTGTGTGTACACTTGAGTGAAGGTTCCCACAGAGGCTAGAGGCATTGGCTCCATCTGGAGCTGGTTACAGGTGGATGTGAGGCATGTGAGTACTAGGAACCAAACTTGGGTCCTCTGGAAAAGCAGTAAGTACCCTTAACCGCTGAGGCATCTCTCCAGCCCTGATTTGTGTTGTCTTATGTCACCTAGTCCGTGCTCTGTGTTCTAGGAGCCTCAGGAAATGAAAACAGCCCCTCTATACTCAGGGCCCTTGAAGGAATGAGGTTCTCAGCAGGCAGCATTCTAATCTGTTGCTTCTCCACAAAGCCTTGGGCCAGGTAGGGCTCTGCTAATTCTGAACAAGTTTTTTTGTTAAGCTGTTGATCAAAGGACAGAACAGGAAACTGCTGTGCAAGTCATTTCTGCCCTAATGCCACATGTGAGCGTCCCACACTATGCAAAATGATGCAATGCAAACCACAGGGTCCACAGAAGATGGGATGAATAGTGTAACAGAATGTTGTCAGTGATGCATTAAACTAAAGATAGGAATTTGAGGGAGACGGGCATGGACCATGGTCAAAGAGAACAGGACTTCCATCTGAACTATGGCACTTTTCCTTGAGAAAAGTTTGAGGTTTGTTTTTTGGAAGTTGGTGTCTGAAGGGTAACAGTTGGTGAGCTATGGCGAAATGGTAGAAGGAGGTTTTCTGAAGTCAGACAGGAAGTTGTAATAGCAGGTGTGACTGGGTGAGCCCAGGGCATAGGTCACAAAGCTGAAGGACGCCCCTTTGCGTTTCGAATAGTCCTATGTGGTTCAGTTCTGTTGGTGTGAGTTTCTGCATCTGTCTAGTGTTTTCACCAGCAAAGGATGCACTTGACTCCGATATATCTTAATATACCAGGTACATGCGGTTAGGATGAAACTGCCTTTGTTCTAATCCATAAATAAATACCTCTTTTGGGGGCTGGAGAGATGGCTCAGCGGATAAGAGCACTGGCTACTCTTGCAGAGGACCCAGGTTCAGTTCCCAGCACCTATGTGGTGGCTAACAACCATATGTAACTCCAGTCCCAGGCAGTCCACCACCTTCTTCTGGTCTCTGAGAGCACTGTATACACATGGTGCCTTTATATACATGAAGGCAAAAACACTCATACACATAAAGTAAAGATAAATGAATTTTTAAAAAATTGAAAACAAATCCCTCTTGCTGATCCAAACTGGCCTCACTGCTGCCCAGAGCCTTGCTTCATCAATAACTCCCAGTACACACTCCACCCGATCCCAGATCTGTATGCCTGTCTTTCTTTGGTTTTGTGGTACCTCATACATCAGGACCAGGTTGTTCCAGAACACTTTGCTATATGTGTTCAAAAGTCACATCAGTGCCTCTGTTTTAAACTAGCTGGAGCTACGTATCAATTAGCACCAAGTAGCTGGAGGCAGAAA
This sequence comes from Nannospalax galili, assembly GCF_000622305.1. Taxonomy (NCBI): domain Eukaryota; kingdom Metazoa; phylum Chordata; class Mammalia; order Rodentia; family Spalacidae; genus Nannospalax; species Nannospalax galili. The sequence goes on along the minus strand of NW_008336853.1, from coordinate 86,521 downwards.
AAAGTACTTTGGGAAACTTAAAGGTGAACCCGGTCAAGCACTCAAGATGTTTGAGGCTTCTCTTTGGCCAGCGAGTCCAGTGCCCGTTGCCTTCTGTTCTTTACACACCGTCCTCCGTCACCTGCTCAGGACCTCTTGCTTTGTCTCTGAATGTCTAGCCTATCACTATAAGCTCTTGTATTCTCCCTGAGCCCCGGAGACATCAATCAACACGTCCTACTTTAGTCTCTTGGGTACCAAAAACAACTCTTAAACCTGTACTAATCCATAAAGACACAAAGATCACCCAGCTCAACCACAGTGTGAGGAGCGGAGGTGGTGAGGAAGGCTGTATACTACCTGATGAACAGCAAGCTCTGTGGTCAGATCAGGGCTCCCATCCCATGGCACCGCTTACTGCTGAGTGAGCCTGTGCAAGGTCCATAACTGCTCTTTGTCCCATTTGCTCCTCTGGAGGAGCCTGGGGTTTCTGTGAGTTTGGGAATGCAGGGCTATGCTGCACACCAATTGTATGGCTAGTAGAGTGACCAGCCAGAATCCTGAAGGTCTAGGATTCTCTAGGCAAACATGGGGCACTTTCCCAGAGCCTGGAGTTTACTGCAAGGTGAGCAGTTTAAATGGGACCTATCATGAATGGATATCTGGAGGACCAGAGTATGAAATCCATCTGCCATTAATATACAATTTTAAGCCAGGCATGGTGACATACACCTTTAATCCCAGCACTTGGGAGGCAGAGGCAGGTGGGTCTGTGAGATTGAGGCCAGCCTGGTCTACATGGCAGTTCCAGGTCAGCTGAGGCTACAGGGAGACCCTGTCTCAAACAAACAAACAATTTTAAAGAGGATGCAATTTTAAGGGGTTGGAGAGGTGAATATGTGCATACTGCTCTTGTGTTTTGTTCCCAGAACCCCATGTTGGGTGACTCACAACCTCCTTAACTCCAGCTCCAGGGGGATCTGATGCCTCTAGCCTCTGTGGGCACCTGCACTCACATGCACATACCTACACACAGGCACATACATATAATTAAAAAATAAATGCTGGGCTGGAGAGATGACTCAGTAGTTAAGAGCACTGGCTGCTCTTGCAAAGGATCCAGGTTCGATTCCCAGCACCCAAATGGCAGCTAACAACCATTCGTAACTCCAGTTCCAGGGGATCTGGTGCCCTCTTCTGACCTTTGTGGGCACTGCATCACTTGTAGGCAATCCACTCATACACATAAAATAAAAATAATACATTTTTTTTGGTCTTTTTGAGACAGGGTCACCCTGTAGTCCCAGCTGTCCTCGAACTCACTATGTAGACCAAGCTGGCCTCAAACTCACAGAGATCCACCTGTCTCTGCCTCCTGAGTTGCCGGGACTAAAGGTGTGCACTACCACGCCCGGCTCCAGCTAATAAAATATTAAAAAAAATCTTTTTAAAAGATACAATTTTAAGACTCTTTGGTTGTTTGAATGAGAAATACCCACCAATTGGCTCAAGTATTTGAATACTTGGTCCCCTGCTGTTTGGGGGCGGCTATGAAGCCTTTAGGATGTGTTTCCTTGCACTGGGGTCTTGCCTCACCTCCAGTTTGACCTCTGTTTTGTGTCTGCAGTTGAAGATGTAAGCACTCAGCTTCCTGATCCTGCTGTCACACCTGCTGCTCTGCCTCCCTACCATTAGGAACGTTCCCTCTGGAACTGTAAACCAAATAAAATCTTCCTTTTATAAGTTGCCTTGGTCGTGGAGTTTTATCATAGCAACAGAAAAGTAACTAATACAGACTGTCAAGAACTTTTCAGCTGTCTACACCTCTGGGAGACTTATCTATCCATTTTCTGTTGGGGTACAGGAAACCCTTGTGGTCAGGTCTCAGATGCCCTGAGGGGATAGATGGATGTTTATCTCTGTGCTGGTGGAGTCCAGGCCACTTGGGCCTAGCTTTATGAGAATACTCTGGTTTGTTTCCCACCACCACCCCCAATCCACTCACTAGAAGATGCCCAAACTGCCCCACAGTGGCTATCTGCCATACCTTTCTGATTCCAGAATTTGATGCCTTGGGTTGAAAGCATGTTCGAGGTGGTCTGATGCTCCTGGGGGAAGAAGGCAGAGGTAAGCAGGGTGTCTGGTTCAGTCCTGTCAGTGAGTCCAACCAGCCCCTTTGAAGCTTGTGGACTGGTTCCCTCAGCTCTGGGGCTGACAAAGTGTTAGGGTCCCAAAGCTGTTTGTTCCTTAGATCCTTCCTCCTCTCTACTCTGGAACATAACTCCCTCCTTAGACACACAGAATACTGTTACTCAGTTATGTACTGCCCAGCTACACAAACCCGGAAACAAAGGAGATCCCTCAGGGAGCGGCAGAATGTGGACTTTATAGGGATGGGATGGTTGAAGTATGAGAATATAAAACAGGAAAAATGTCCAGCCCCCAGAATTGTGGCCATCTGAGGGGTTTCATACCAAAGCCCCTGGAATTGTGGCCACCTGAGGGGTTTCTTGCCAAGACCCCAGGGGTAGATGTGACAGCACATGCTGGTAATCCCAGTACGCTGGAGGCTGAGACAGGAGGATCAAGGGTTCAAGGCCACCCTCCACTACATAGTTTGAAGCTAGCCTGGACTACACCAGACTCTGTCTCAAGACACAGAAACAACAACAACAAAGGCTGAGGGGCAGGCATTAGGACTGCAAAGAGAGAATTCCCTGCCTCCTTGGTGGGGTGTGCCCACAGCTCTGCAGCTGGTGACGGGTGCTACACGGCTTGGAAGTCCGGCTCTTGGGGTTTGCATCCAGCCCGGTTTCTTGCTAGCTGTCTAGTCTTGGGCAGTTATTAGATTTCTGAGAACCTTGGTCTCTGCCTCTGTATAACAGAACTTCATTCTCTAGATCATTGAAAGGGGTCCAACAGAGGGGTAGGTTAGTCTACATGAAAGGGACCTTCTGAATGCCAGCCATTGTTACCTAAGGGAGGAAGGCAAAGGATCCTGTGCCAGCCTGCCTCTTCTAAAGGGAGTTAAGTGGTTATTCCCCAGTTCCCAGGTACTAGGTGGCCTCAGGGCAGAGGGACAGCATAGGAGCCTGGGCTCATTCAAAAGGGAGCTGAGCTGTTCTTCTGTTTGCCAGCCATTATCCCAGCAGCCTCCAGGGAGCGGGTGGGAGGACTTGGGTCTAGTAGTTTGCCTGGGAACAAAAGCCTTCTGTAGGTGCTGAGCCACACTGGGCAGCTGTGATCTGCTTCGGATCGTTGGTTTCCCAGGTTTTAGGTAAGATCCAGAGAGAAAGGAGTGAGGATTAGCCCTCCTCAGGTTCCTTCTTCCCCCTCACCAGCCAGCTGTCTACCCAGATAAAACCTTTCTTCTCCCCTTTGGCACTGAGGAGCTCAGCCTAGGCTGCCCCAGGAGAATGCTAGGAGCTGGGAAAACATCCATGCCCTACCTGCCTTGAGATTCTGATTCTGAGCTCACCTCTCGGCCCCACCCCCACCCCAGGTGACTATAATGGGCAGCAGAGCTCAGGAGCCCCATGAGTGGCCTCGAGTGAGGATAATGGGATGGGACTCCCTTGATCCCCTACCCTAGGCCTGATGTAACCTCCTAGCTTCCCTGGGCTTGGTGACTTCACAGGCCCTCCCTCTCAGGAATGCAAATGCTTCCTGTTACCTCCAGAAAGTGGGGAAGGGAGCTGGGCATTCTTGCTCCTTTGGGAAGACTTACCAATCTGAAGTGAGCACAAAGGTGTGCATTTTTATAAAACTGAATGTATTTTTCATCAGGCATGCTGGGACCTGCCCATAATCACAGCACTGGAGAGGAAGAGGCCGGAGGATCAGGTGTTCAAGGCTTGGCTACATGGTAAGCTGGAGGCCAGTTCCAGCTGTCTGAGACTCGGTATCAAAAAGTAAAACAAGACAAACAAAACTAAAAGTAAAGTACTCCACTTATGTTGTTTTTTAGTGAGTGTGTGATGTGTGTACATGTGCATGTATGTGATATGTTTGTATTCGTTCATGTATGCGAGGGTGCATGCACAATATGGCACAAGTGTGGGGTCAGAGGACAACTTTGGTGCTGGCCCTCACCTCCTCTCTTGTTTGAGACAGAGTGTTTTGTTATTTGCCTCTTCATACACCCAGCTAGCTGGTCTGAGAGCTTTCAGGAATTTGCTACAGTCTTGCTGTAGGTGTGCTGGGATTACAGATGAATGCCACCATGTCTGGTTTTTATGAGTTCTGGGGAATCTGAATTCTGGCCCTCAGGCATGCATGACAAGCATTTTATCCCCTGAGCCATCTCTCCAGCCCTTAGATCATATTTTTACCATGTATCGGCTCTAAAATGCAAAATAATATTGATCCTAATGGTAGCTGACAGCTCCTTTCCTCTGTTTACTTTTGTCTCTTTGTTTTTGTTTGTGGAGACAGGGTCTCACTACGTAGCCCTGGCTGACCTGGAACTCACTATATAGACCAGGCTGGCCTTAAGCTCCCAGAAATCTGCCTGCCTCTGCCTCCCAAGTGCTGAGATTACAGGTATGAACCACCACACCTTGTTCCTCTCTAATAGGACATCTAAATCCCTCTCTCAGGGTACACTGCAGAAGATGGGGCAGAAAGAATGTAAGAGACAGAGGATGGAGATGGGGCTGTAAACACTATCTTCTGGTCATGATATAACCACTGCAATCCTGAACTCAAAGCAGCCATGGCTGCCTGCACAAGACTGGGCCTGTAAGCAGCCAATCATGGAGTCCTACCCTAGTGAAGGGACTTATTTGCTGTTGATGGATTCTGGAGGAGGAGGAGTTGCTGTCTTCAGTTGTGGACCTGCTGGTGAGCTCACAGGCTCCAAAGGATAGTTCCATACCCATCCTTACTCAGACCATCCTGGTTAAACTCAGAGGGTCACAAAACAAAACAAAGAGGCCTGAATGTGGGAAAGGGACTTGTAGGGAGGAGGGGTGGTAATGAGGGGAGAAGAGGGGATGGGGGATGAAAGTAATCAGAATGTATTATGTACATGTATGAAACTATCAATGAATAAATGGGCTATAAAAGGTAAATTAAGCCGGGCGTGGTGGCACACGCCTGTAATCCCAGCACTCGGGAGGCAGAGGCAGGCGGATCTCTGTGAGTTCGAGGCCAGCCTGGTCTCCATAGCAAGTTCAGGTCAGCTGGGGCTACAGGAAGACCCTGTCTCAAAAAGATCAAAAAGAAAGGTAAGTTAAGGTCAGGTGTGGTGGCACATACTAATCCTGGCATGCAGGAGGCAGAGACAGGTGAATCTGTGTGAGATGGAGGCTAGCCTGGTTTACATAATAAGTTCCAGGTTAGTTGGGGCTACAGAGAGACTGTTTTTCAAAATACAAAACAAAACAGAACAACAACAACAAAATTCCAGACATGAGAACCTCAAGAACCAGATTCTTCCATGAGTAGATGACCTGCCTCCTCTAAGATACAGTAAGACCTGGTCCTTGGGGCTCCCTGGGCCCTGGCTCAGCCACTCTTCTTCCTGAACCTTCTCCTGGCTCTGTTCACCTGAAGGATACACAGCTTCCAGACCATCCTCAGAAGGCCAACTGCCTCCCGTCAGATTTCTTTCCTGGACTAAGAATCCACCTCCAAAGCCAGGCCGAGACCTGCCCTGCCCCTTCCTCCCCATGTCATACTACGTTTTTGTCACTTTTTCTGTTTATTTTAATACTAGGGCTTGACCACCAAGACCTTAAGCACCCTACCACCTGAGATATATCCCCAGCCCCTATGCCAGGTTTTGAAAGGAAGAAAGATCTTTATTTATTGTTTCTTTTTAAAATTTTTATTTATTAGTATTAGTGTTTGCCTGCATGTGTGTAAATGCACCTGAATTATGCAATGCCCTCCCTTGGAGTCAGAAGAGGGCACTGGATTCCCCTGGAACTGGGGTTATAGACCACTGTTAGGTGCATGTGGGTGCTAGAAATCCAACCTGGGTCTTCTGCAAAAGCAGCTGGTACTCTGAGCCATCTCCTCTCCAGCCCCTCTGTTGTTTTGAGATAGGGTCTCCCTGTAGCCCTAGGTGGCCCAGAACTCCCTTCGTAGCCCAGTTTGGCCTCTCTCTCATAGAGATCTACCTGCCTCCTGAGTACTGGGATTAAAGGTGTGAGCTACCACACCTTGAAGATCTTTTTTTTAAAGGAAAAGCTTTGTCCAGGTAAGCCAATCTTCTGTTGAATTTGATGTAGATACTTTTTAAAAAATTTATTTAATAACCACATACTTGGAAGAAGCATTTCATTACATCAGCATTGACATAGTCAATAACAATTTTCTGAGCTAGGATGCATCTCTTTCAAAATTGGCTGTACATTTTTAGGTTTACAGTTGAATTATTACTGTTACACAAATTGTGCTCAGTATAAACCCTATAAGACATAAAATTAAATGAGGTTTTAACCTTTAAAAAAGATCTCCATTTCATTATTAAAATACA